>NC_039358.1:29134604-29455000 GCF_003573695.1 Papaver somniferum | reverse complement strand
ATTTTGGGGGAAAATTGGGGGAAAACCCAAAAAGGTGTAATGGGTATAAATGGATGTTATGTGAAGTGTGTAGGGGGACACTATATACCTCTCTGGACTAGCCAGTAGAGAATTAGAACAATTTTTATTTTGCAATTCCAATTCCTGATATTTGCATAACTGTTGAAAGTTGAATTTTGCATATGTGCTTAGTTATCTCAAATGTTGCTAGTTGAGTTTGAATTATTACATGTGATGAATGTGAATGTTTTATTCATGGTTAGCATGAGCTAATCAGCTTCAGGCCAAGGCTCAGTGAAGCCTTGTGCACTGTCAAGTGTAAATGAGCTAGGATAGTTACTTCCTTGTATGTTTTGATTGTGCAAATGAGAGATGCCAATGCTCATAGAGCCTGTGATTGGCTGTACTGTCAAAAGACAGCCAATGCTAGGGGTAGACTAGTGAGCAATTTGGTGTTCTTCCATTTCTAGTTGTATGCTTAGGAATGAACATAACCTAGAAACATGTCACTTGATTAGGACACAAGGTGGATCATAAGCCTTGGCTTACCCACCACTTCTCTTTCAGTCAATTATAATTTCAGTCCTGTGTGTTTGCTTCCTGATCAGTTATTTTCTTCAGTTAATTTTCTTGCTTTTTATTTTCTTGCACCTTGTAGCTTTTGTGCACTGAAGTCAGTGCATAATCCTCACCCTGCCCTTGGCTTCCAAGCCTTGGTTATTTGCTGCTTTTCTTGGCTGTTTCTTTGCTGCTTTACCTTCCAAGCCTTGGTTATTATCTGTGCTTCTTTTCTTAGCTTGTTTCTTTATTGCTTTACCTTGCATCTTTGGTTCATGCCATTTACATGCCCTTAGCTCACTGCCATAGTGCATTGTCACCATTGTTAGCCTAGGAAAACTTCTTATATGCTCCTCTCCCTGTGGACAAACCCCTACTCACCCTTTTATTACAAATCTTGACCTTGTATACTTGCAAGTGTTTCTGTGTGCTTTCTAATCATCACACCAAGTTTTTGGCGCCGCTGCCGGGGAGCTGGCTGCCATATTTTTGAAGTTTTCATAGCTGTTGTGGCCTTGTTGTGCTTGCCTAGTTGTGTGTGTTCATTGCTATCTTGTTCACTTGCTAACTGCTGCTGGAGCTGTGCATTATTTGTTGTTGCTGCCAAGCCTGCTGCAAAGCCTGCTGCTGCTGTTGCTGCTGCTGTTGCTGTTGCTGCTGGTGCTGGTGCCTTCTCTGCCAAGCTGTGCTGTGCTGTTGCTGCCAAGCCAAAGTCTGCTGCTGCTGTTGCTGTTGCTGGTGAACCAAAGCAACTGCTGCTGCCAAGTGAAGCTGCTGGGCTGCCAACTGAAGTGAAGCTGCTGGGCTCTGCCCTCTTCTAGTGGGCTTGTACTTTTCTGAATTGGGCTTCACCAAGTGCTGCTGGGCTCTGCCTCCTTTTGTTGCTGGGCTCGTGGTCTTCTGTGAGCTGGGCTTCGTTGCTGCTTCTGCTGGGCTCTGCTCCACCTGTTGCTGCTGGGCTTGGACGTGAGCTGCTTAGGACGATCCTAAAGCCCAACTGGGCTGTGCAACTAAAAGGGGACTAAAAGCCTATTTTTGGGCTTCCCTCCAAAAACAAGTAAGCCTAACCCATGAGTTAACCCACTTGGGCCTCATTTAAATTCAAATTTGGGCTTGTAATAATTAATTTAATTATTTATTTGGGATTGTAATAATTTTTATTTTCTTTTTCTTTTTTCTTATATTTGGGACTGTAATTATTTTTTTTTGTTTTCTTTTATTTTTCTTTTATTTTTCTTTTTTCTTTTATGGGTTTGTTTTAATTATTATTATTGTTTTTTATTTATTTTCTTTTATGAGTTGTGATAATTTATGCTAGGTTTAGTTCAAATTTTTTTTTTCCAAAGCCCAAATTTTTTTAAAAAAACCAAAAACAAAACCCCTTCTTTAAACCAAAACCCATTCAAAACCAAATCTTCATAACCCTTGTGGGACAAATTGTTTCCGATTGCTCTATCTGACCAACATGTTAGTTAAGGTACCTACTAGGACATGATTGTGACCTACAGAGACCAGACAAACAGACTTGTTAGAATTAACCCAGACGAACCTATCGAAATTCTAAGTTCTGAGGGAGACAGTCCAGATCAACCAGAAACAATGGGAGAACCACGTACCCTCAAGGATTATATGTACCCAACTAGAGCCAGTCAACCTTCTTGTATTTTGCTGCCCGAGGCTAATGGCCATTATGAGCTGAAATCAAGCACAATACAGATGCTTCCTATTTTTAGAGGTGTTGAGAATGAAAACCCGTACCACCACGTGAGAGAATTCGAGGAAATTTGTGGAACTCTGCGTTTCACTCAAATGACCGACGAAACCCTGAAGTTAAGGCTTTTTCCTTTCTCCCTGAAAGATAAGGCAAAGGCCTGGCTCTATGCTTTACAGCCTCAATCCATCATGACATGGGATGACCTCATAAAGGATTTTTTCAAAAAGTTTTTCCCGAACCACAAGACTGCGACAATTCGTCAAAGTCTGAATAGCTTTGTGCAATTAGAAGGTGAGACCTTAGCTAGATACCTGGAGAGATTCAATGAATTATTGCTCCAATGTCCCCATCATGGTTTTGAAAAATGGAGACTTGTGAAAATTTTGTATGAAGGTCTAGATGTGTCCACCCGAACAACGGTTGAGTCGATGTGTAATGGTCTATTCGTAGATAAAACTGCTGACGCGTCTTGGGACTTCTTGATTGAAGTAGCTGAAAAGACGCAACAGTGGGAATCCATCCGTGAAACCAGAAAGACTACTTCCGAAGCAAAGGCTTTTAGGATTGAAGCGGATTTTGAGGGTAGAGCAAACATGGCATCAATAGTTAGGAGATTAGAAGAGTTAGAACTACATAAAAATTCAAAACCTTCCATCACCACTCTCCGAAGTGGTAAGATTGTTGAGAACAATGTAGGCATACCACAATCAAATGAGTCTGAGCCAAGCATATCATTGCCTACACCACCAAAGAACACCTCCAACTTAGAAAAGGAACCTGAGTACATTAGCAAAGCCGACAATCCCACTGTTGTGAATACCCCTCTAACTCCTAATGTTGATGTTGCTCCATATCCTCAGAGGTTAGTTCGCCAACAGATAAACACCCACTACAATGAGATGTTAGAACTGTTCAAAAGAGTCAACATCAACATTCCTTTTCTTGAGGCAATTAAGCAAATCCCTGCATATGCCAAATTCCTCAAAGACTTGTGCACTCAAAAGCGCAAGATCAATGTGCACAAACGTGCTTTCTTAGCTGAACAGGTGAGTTCCATCATTCTGAACAAAACTCCACCTAAGTTTAGGGACCCAGGTTGTCCAACAATCTCTTGCACTATAGGAAACCACATGGTCAGTAAAGCTTTATTAGATCTAGGTGCAAGTGTGAACCTCCTGCCATATTCTGTTTATGCGCAGTTAGGTCTTGGAGAATTGAAGCCAACACCCATAACTCTCCAATTGGCGGACCGATCCGTCAAAGTCCCTCGAGGTGTAGTTGAGGATGTCTTAATTAAGGTTGATAAGTTCTACTTTCCTGTAGACTTTATTGTCTTAGACACTCAACCTGTACAAAACCCGGATAGTCACATTCCTGTCATTTTAGGACGTCCTTTCTTGGCGACATCTAATGCGATCATCAATTGTCGTAATGGAGTGTTGAAGCTGTCTTTTGGGAACATGACTGTCGAGCTGAATGTGTTTAATGTTAGTCAACAACCTGTGAATCTTGATGATGATGATGTACACGAAGTTAATATGATTGAAGGATTAATGCAAGATTCGTTGACTAACATTCTATCCGTTGACCCCTTTCAAGCATGTATGGAGAACTTTAACCCTGATTTCTATGATGATGCATACTGTAGTGACGTCCTATCTCTGCTCGAATCTGTACCTCAAATGGACATCACTGAAAGGAAATATGAAGTGGAACAACCCTTATTCTCTGATTCCAAGCTTATTCCATCCATTGTTGAGCCACCCAAGCTTGAATTGAAACCATTGCCTAGTACGTTGAAGTACGCATTCCTAGGTTCTTCTGATACTTTACCTGTCATTATTTCATCATGTTTAGACACGGAACAGGAAAGTAAGCTTTTAGAAGTACTTAAGGAACACAAAGAGGCCTTAGGATGGACCATCTCAGATCTCAAAGGAATTAGTCCCACCATTTGCATGCACCACATTAACCTTGAAGAGAATGACAAACCATCGAGGGAAATGCAAAGGAGACTTAATCCTAACATGAGAGATGTAGTCAAAGGAGAGATCCTGAAACTACTTGATGCGGGTATCATATACCCAATTCCCGATAGCAAATGGGTTAGTCCCATTCAAGTTGTGCCTAAGAAGTCAGGCATTACTGTAGTTCAGAACGACAAGAATGAATTAGTCCCTACTCGTACAACCACAGGATGGCGAGTATGCATCGACTACAGGAAGTTGAACACAGTAACAAGGAAGGAACACTTCCCGCTCCCTTTCATTGACCAAATGCTAGAACGTGTGTCTGGACACAGTCACTACTGTTTTCTAGATGGCTTTTCCGGTTATAACCAAATTCACATTGCTCCGGAAGATCAGGAAAAAACTACATTCACGTGTCCATTTGGGACGTTTGCTTATAGACGTATGCCCTTCAGGTTGTGTAATGCACCTGCTACTTTTCAGCGTTGCATGATGAGCATTTTTTCTGACATGATAGATAGTTTTCTCGAGATCTTTATGGATGATTTCTCTGTTTTTGGTTCCTCGTTTGACGAATGTTTGAAGCATCTTGCCCTCGTGATATCCAGATGTAAAGAAAAGAACCTTGTTCTAAATTGGGAAAAATGCCATTTTATGGTGAATTCAGGAATAGTTCTAGGACACATCATCTCAGAGAAAGGAATTGAAGTGGATAAAGCTAAAGTTGACCTCATTCAACATCTACCACAACCTTGCTCTGTGAAGGAGATCAGATCATTTCTAGGTCATGCTGGTTTTTACCGGCGATTCATCAAAGATTTCAGCAAAATCTCCAGACCTCTGTGCAGTCTTCTCTCCAAAGATGTTGCCTTCAATTTCGATGATGCTTGTGTGAAGGCATGGGAGGAATTAAAAACCCTTCTCACCACCGCTCCTATAGTCCGACCACCCGATTGGAAGTTTCCGTTCGAACTCATGTGTGATGCCTCTGATTATGCTGTTGGTGCTGTTTTAGGACAGCGAGTTGATAGACTACCATATGTGATATACTATGCTAGCAAAACCCTTAATGATGCCCAACTCAATTATTCAACTACCGAGAAGGAATTGCTTGCCGTCGTTTTCGCATTAGACAAGTTTAGATCTTATCTGATAGGGTCTAAGATCATCATATACACAGACCATGCGGCTTTGAAGTATCTTCTTTCCAAGAAGGATGCTAAAGCTCGCCTTATTCGATGGATACTCTTATTACAGGAATTCGATCTCGAAATCCGTGATAAGAAAGGTTGTGAGAATGTGGTTGCTGATCATTTGTCTAGGTTAACTTTAGAGTCTATTGATGAATGTGAGATGATTGGAGAATCATTCCCTGACGAACAATTGATGTCTGTGACAAACCTTCCTTGGTTTGCCGACATTGTTAACTACCTTGCTACAGGTAGAATGCCCTCACATTGGTCGAGACAAGACCGCTCCAAGTTCTTGGCTGAAGTTAAACATTTCCTTTGGGACGACCCATATTTGTTTAAGTATTGCCCGGACCAAATCATTAGGAGATGTGTCCCCAACACTGAACAGAAAGATGTGATATCTTTCTGTCATGACCAAGCATGTGGAGGCCATTTCAGTGCCAAGAAAACTGCTGCAAAGATCTTGCAGTGTGGATTCTATTGGCCATCATTGTTCAAGGATTGCCATGAGTATTGTGTTGCGTGTGAACGCTGTCAAAAGCTAGGAAGCATTTCGAGGAGAAACATGATGCCATTGAACCCCATTTTGATTGTGGAGATTTTTGATGTTTGGGGGATAGACTTCATGGGTCCATTTCCCATGTCTGACAGCAAGTTGTACATCCTAGTCGCAGTTGATTACGTTTCTAAGTGGGTAGAAGCCATAGCAACCAGAACAAATGACCACAAGGTGGTACTTTCATTTCTAAAAGAGAACATATTTTCACGTTTTGGTACCCCTAGAGCTATCATCAGTGACGGCGGTTCACATTTTCGTAACAAGTACTTTGAGTCCTTAGTACGCAAGTATGGCATAACTCACAAGGTTGCTACTCCGTATCACCCTCAGACTAGTGGACAAGTGGAAGTGTCTAATAGGGAAATCAAGCACATTCTGGAGAAGACGGTCAACCCGTCCAGGAAAGATTGGTCATTGAGATTGAATGATGCTTTATGGGCCTATAGAACAGCTTATAAGACACCAATTGGCATGTCCCCCTATCGTCTAGTGTATGGAAAGCCGTGTCATCTACCTGTGGAATTAGAACATCGTGCCTACTGGGCTATCAAAGAGCTGAATTTCTCTCTGGACGAAGCTGGAATTCAACGGAAACTTCAACTCAACGAGTTGGAAGAATTGAGAAATGAGGCTTATGACAGTGCCAAGCTGTACAAGCAGAAGATGAAGATGTTTCATGACAAGCGTATTCTACGCAAATCCTTCACTCCTGGTCAGAAAGTCTTGCTGTATGACTCCCGATTACATCTTTTTCCAGGAAAACTGCGTTCCAGATGGAAGGGTCCGTACCTAGTACGCACAGTTTTTCCTCATGGAGCTGTAGAGTTGGAGGATGTCTCCAACAAGAACGTTTTCAAAGTCAACGGGCAGAGATTAAAGCCATTCCTTGAGCCATTTCCACCCGACATTGAAACAACCAACCTGGAGGACCCAGTCTATGTGGACTAAACTGGTCCACTCTTTCCCTAAATAACCAAAACAGTTTTCCAAATGTTTCCATCAAAACCAAATTTTTTAGTTTTCCCATCAAAACCAAATGTATCCCAACAAAACCAATTTTTTTCCAAAAAGTCCAACCCCATTAAAAACCAAAATTTTCTTGTAGATAATGTGTTAGTTAAATTTCCCTTTTGTATATATTTTGTGCTCATCCATTGTGACTGCTAATATGATGGATTTTTGCCTTGAAATAACGGAGTTTTAATCGAGCTACCACCGTACAATCGGGTATTCTCTCTCCTTTTACTCTACTCAGCATGTTCCTCTTCATATATTGTTTTATAATTCTTTCCATGTTTTGAAACATTGAGGACAATGTTTAGTTTAGGTTTGGGGGTATAGAGTAGATGCCACGATAATTTGCCATAATTGAAAACGAACTCCTTCTTCTTTTTGAAAAAATTGAAAAATTCCAAAAAAAAATTAAAAAATAAAAATTCAAAAAACAATTAAAAAAATGAAAAAATCATAAAAATGGAGCTCATTTACCTTGAAATGTTGACTCTTGTGCAAATATGTATTTTTATTAGGAGTCTTAGTCTAGATATTTAGGCACCCTGATTCTAGCACAATTCACATTGTGATAAGAAATTTGCACGCGCACGATCTACCAATACATGTATGGCCTCGATCTTCAAGGTGTTTGATAGGAAGTTACGATTTCCAATCACTTTAGAATACTGAACGAAACTTGACTAGCTTGTTCTTTGGTTGGTTGGGATAGAAGGTGGAGGTTACATTAAGAAAGACAACCATCGAATTTAACTGGGTGCATCAAAAAGGGCTACCTCTTGCAAAGTGTCATGTAATTTTTGTTTCCTTTTGTATATGTATCAAAAGTGTTTCCTTGTTCTAAAAAAAAAAAAAAAAAAAAAAAAAAAAAAAAAAAAAAAAAAAAAAAAAAAAAAAAAAAAAAAAAAAAAAAAAAAAAAAAAAAAAAAAAAAAAAAAAAAAAAAAAAAAAAAAAAAAAAAAAAAAAAAATCAAGTATTTATCAATTCCATCATCTCTTGTTCCAAAAATAAAAAGAGATTTGTCAATGTAAATAAGAGTCATGTAAAGAGTTATTTTGTTGTTTTTTGTAATAAGCAAGGAGGGTGTATGCCATTGATGTACAACGCGAGTAATTGTGAAATACCTCCAACTCATTCACAATTCTCGTAAAGTCCGGACAGCTAGCTAGATTTCGACCTTGGTTCTTAGCCTGAGAAACTATCTCTTGGTGATTAGTAGTCATAACATCCGATCTTTCTTTACACATGTGTAGATACACTTTACACTCTTATCACATGTCTTTTTTTTGTTATCAGTGCTAGGATTGTGCCTTCGATAGCTAGATTGACATCTCCATTTTGCTGTGAGCTTAAACTGTTTTGCACATGTCACATTTGATGGAATCTGAGCTTATATTTTGACCTAGAACTTTGTAGGTACGTTCTAAGCAAACCTTCACGAGACTTTCACTCGTCCACTAGGGACACTTAGTGGTTTAAAAGGCTTAGTGCATACGCTAAATGCATTCGAGAGACCAGCGACAGTGGTATAGTTAGGATTTCCTTAGTTTTGTTTTACTTGAGGACAAGTAAAATTCAGGTTTGGGGGTATTTGATGAGTGCCAAATAATGTATATATTTATCCCTTTTTGTTGGCAATTTAACTCATCTTTTATGCATTAATTCTACATTTTATCCCATATTTTGTATTTTCATTGTTTTCAAGAATAAATATTTTTCTTACTTAATTTTGCATTTTTTAGGTAGTAAATAAAGATTGGATGAGTCGCGGAGCGAAAAGAGCAGAAAAGTAGTGAAAAGCCGGGAGAAATCACGCAAGGAAGCAGCGAAGAATGGTGCGCACAACCTCATTTTCTACACACAAAAGCGCCTCCGTTCTCAGCCGTCAGATCAGTTCTCAGAAGCATCCGATGGTCGCTCCTTCATAGAGCATCAAAATCTGAAGTCTCTGCCAAGCACCACAGCGCTGAAATTCCAAGCCTTCGGATTAGATGGTAGTTGAATCCAACGGTCTCTCCCTTGCTGTTCATCAACGTTTGATATCTCCGCCTTACACTACAGCACCTAACCCCATCTAGAGCCGTTAACTTCGTTGTATAAAAAAATCCAGCGGTCGCTACAAGCTTCACTTCATCTCACCGTCCGATTGATCTTTCATCTCCCTATCCCACGGCTCAGCGTCGCAGATCATCACACTCGATACACTCGCCTCACACCCTAGCGACCGAGCACCTACACCTCAAACAAACGCACCCTTCCCTTTCTCCATCGAACCATCTCCTCCATCACCCCCTCTGCAGAACCGCCATGCCCTGTACCACCACCATGTCCGTCTCCATCACCACCACCTCACCCAAATCACTCCACTAATTTCTCCCCAACTCTATTCTACCTAAACCCATCACGTACCATCTCTTTAGCATCACTAATCTCCTCAATTTCTCATCTCTGCTCACTGAAACCCTAGGTGAGAAATTGAAGATATAAGTTGATGTTAGAGCAGCAATTGGAGCGGGAGATGACTCAAGAAGAGAAATAGAAGAATGGGTCGACGAGATGGAGCGAGTATCTCATCAACAGTAGGTAAATCAATTTCACCAAACCCTAGTTCTACTGATTTTGGGGGAAAATTGGGGGAAAACCCAAAAAGGTGTAATGGGTATAAATGGATGTTATGTGAAGTGTGTAGGGGGACACTATATACCTCTCTGGACTAGCCAGTAGAGAATTAGAACAATTTTTATTTTGCAATTCCAATTCCTGATATTTGCATAACTGTTGAAAGTTGAATTTTGCATATGTGCTTAGTTATCTCAAATGTTGCTAGTTGAGTTTGAATTATTACATGTGATGAATGTGAATGTTTTATTCATGGTTAGCATGAGCTAATCAGCTTCAGGCCAAGGCTCAGTGAAGCCTTGTGCACTGTCAAGTGTAAATGAGCTAGGATAGTTACTTCCTTGTATGTTTTGATTGTGCAAATGAGAGATGCCAATGCTCATAGAGCCTGTGATTGGCTGTACTGTCAAAAGACAGCCAATGCTAGGGGTAGACTAGTGAGCAATTTGGTGTTCTTCCATTTCTAGTTGTATGCTTAGGAACAAACATAACCTAGAACATGTCATTTGATTAGGACACAAGGTGGATCATAAGCCTTGGCTTACCCACCAATTCCCTTTCAGTCACTTTTATTTTTCAGTCCTGTGTGCTTGTATTTCAGTTACTTTTCTTGCCTTTTATTTTCTTGCACTTTGTAGCTTCTGTGCACTGAAGTCAGTGCACAATCCTGCCCTTGCCCTTGGCTTCCAAGCCTTGGTTCTTTGCTTATCTTTCCCTGCTGTGGTTCTTAACTGTTTCTTTATTGCTTTACCTTGCATCTTTGGTTCATGCCATTTACCTTGTTTTGCTCACTGCCTTAGTGCATTGTCACCATTGTTATCCTAGGAAGACTTCTTGTATGCTCCTCTCCCTGTGGACAAACCCCTACTCACCCTTATATTATAAATTTTGACCTTGTATACTTGCAAGTGTATTGTGTGCATCTTAATCATCACACCACTTACACACGTATGAGTTATCACACAATGTTTATATCCTTTCAAGGTTATATTATAAACTCTCATTTTAATCATTGAAAAATTCTTAGAGGACGTTATATAGTTGTTGTTCACAAGCTTTTTTTCGTCAAAGCGATTTTCAAGTAATTGAAACTAATATGACTTTCGTCACTACTAAAGATGAACTTTGCCAAAGCGAAAGCTTACCAACACATATTTAGAGAAATAGATAAGCGATATAAACTCGGCTCGAAATAACAAGTGTGTATAATCATAGTCAGATTTGTATGTACGCAATTTCTAGAAAGCTCTGGCGATTGACTCGGTGATTAACTCGGCGACCGAATCGGCCTACTGAGTTTCACTTTCTTTGAATTTCGATCTCTTGTCTTTCAACTTTAATGCTCAGTAATGTTATAGATTTATTTCTTGTCTAGTCCCTGTCGCAATTTTAAAGTGATGCTTTTTAATTTCTTGCTTTCTACTTTACTTTGAATTGATTTCACTCTTTTGTTTTTCTTTGTTCAAGGTGTCGATTGGAGATGTTTAGCAGGTATTGCTAATTGTCCACTGATCTTTCTCTCTGTCAAGATTCCCTTGCAAAGGTTGTTCCTACCCAAAGGTTGTTTTGCTTAAAGGTTGGTCTTGTTCAAGGTGATAAGGATGCATTTGATATGTTCTGACATGACAAACGACAAAGACACAGACAAAGTGCTTAGGAAAAAGGGTTTATGGTTCGATTTCACAAGCAGGTTTAACCAATTTGTTTAAAGAAATCGACATTTATTCATGGTGAATCACCTATCTCTTTACATGAGTAGTGGCATTAGTACTCCTATTTGTACAACATATATTCGATTTAAGTCCTGTAAGTTGTATATAAATAGAGGAGGTTTTCAGTTTAAAATTCACCAGCTCTGGATCTACTATCTGCTCTTTTTCCTAATTCTCTTGTGTTTCACCATGTCAACTAGAAAATCAATAGGAGAAGTCTCTGATCTTATAGAAAGAATCAAGAATACCAATCTGGATGATGATGAGCATACTACTAGAGTTATTCGTTATCCTCATATTAGGCTGCAACCAACTATTCAGAAATGAAGTGTTTGCCTTATGGGAAAAATAATATGTGAATTTCCAATGGGAGCTGATAAGGTGGAACAGGAACTTACAATGTCTTGGGGTCATGGTCACTTTCAAATGAGAAGGCATGATACTAATATGTTTATTTTCAGGTTTTATGATTGGAATAGCTACAACTATGTGCTGGAAGAGGGCCCTTGGATTGTTGATGGGTATTTAGCTATCTTCATAGAATGGAATACCTTTATTCTTCCAGAAAATATTGATTTTTAAACTCAGCAATTTTGGATTGATATCAAAAAGTTGCCTCCAGAGTTTCTTAATGTTGAAGTTGAAAATCAAATTGCAAGAATCCTTGGTAATCCTCTCAAGCTTCTTCTAGAAGATGGTAATCCCACTGATACAAATGTTGTAAGTGTTCTTATTGAGTTTAATATTTACAATCCTATGTTGAGAGGCATAATGACTGAGAATGCAGCAAAGGTAACTCGACGGATTCCTATCTATTTCCAAAGACAACCAAAAAAACTTTGCCCTGCATGTTTAATTTTGGCTCATGATGAAAATGAATGCTTATATAAAGCAAACAATGTGGAGACCATTGATAGTTTTATTTTCAAATTTGGAGAAGACTTTGGTGAGTTTATTGATCCTAGATCTAATAATCCTAAGTATAAGCAGGGTGAACAGATATTCATTTCTCCTAAAAAGTATAGAAGCAAAAAGAGACTGGAAAAGAAGTCATTTCAAATTCCACCGGATGGGTTTCATGTCTCCACAATTTATATTGCATCAGATCAAAGTGCTGAATCTTCCACAACTTGACGATTCAAGCGTTCTACAGATGGATCAGCGGCAAGTAGCTATGTTAGTGCTCCAATTTTTGCAAGTCCACAACAAGATAACTTTTCCAAAGCAACACAATCGGAGGAAACTATGCACTCGGAGTACTATGGAAATGAACATCAAATGCATCCAAATTTGTATAGACCAATTCCTCAGCAAGCAGAATGAGACAATTTCATGGGACAATATTATGGGAATCTTGCAGCAGAGCAGGAAGATAAGGTATCCCCAATCACCTTTTTTTCTTGATATTTCATTCTGCAGTTTTCGGCTAGATTTCTGTAACTTTGATTTCCTTTCTGCTAGTTCTTCTTTAAGTTACATCAAAATGCACATATTAGCATGGAATGTTCAGGGGTTAGGAAATAAGAACATTAGACTTCATTTACAAGATTGCAATCATCAATATATCCCTGATATCATTTTTCTTTCCGAAACTAAACAACAAGACATAAATGCACCCTTTTTACTCCAGAGCATGCATTATCCTAACATTTGGTGTCATAATACTAAGATTAAGGCTGGAGGATTAGCAGTTCTCTGGAAAGATGGTTTCAAAATTGAATTCATGCATTTTACGGAGAATATGGTCAATTTTATTCTCCATAATGGTCCAGAAAATCAACCATGGGTGTTAACTTGTATGTATAGTTCTTGCTATCAAGATGAGCGAAAACAACAATGGCAAACTATAGCTGATATGGGTAGACATATAGATTTGCCTTGGATTATAATAGGAGATTTGAAAGTCACATTGTCCTGTCATGATCGAAATTCGTTTTCTACTCATGCTTATTATATACCAGAAATCATTCAGGACACTATTCATCAATGTGGCCTTATGGAAATTCCTTTTAAGGGACATCCATTTACTTGGTCTAATAGACGTAAGAATCTCCAATTAGTCCAAACAAGACTTGATAGAGCAGTTGCATCCACTCTTTGGTTTTCTTTGTTTCCTGATGCCATCATCAATCATCTCATTCTCTTAGGCTCGGATCATGCACCCATTTTGTTATCCACTAGACCTCAGTCACTCAGAACATACAAACCATTTAGATTATATGAGACTTGGACTAAACATGATACATTTAGAGACCTTATTAAGCATGAATGGGAGAAGGATCAATTTGGCCCATCATCAATGCAATTTACAAAGAAACTGTAGCAACTTAGAAGAGGTATTAGTAAATGGAAGAAGCTTCACTTTGGGAATATTGATGATCACATTAAGGAAGTTCAGCAGAAGATTAAAGAAGCTCATAATCATTCAAGCACCTCCAACTTTGAGGTTACAAAATTGTAACAAGATCTTCAGCATTGGTATAATGTCAAAGAAGATATCAACTACCAACAGTCAAGAGACAAATTGTTACATTGTCAGGACAGAAATACAAAAGTTTTTCATGCTCAAGCTAATTATAGAAGACGAAGGAACCAAATTGATTCAATCAAAGATGAGAAGGGAAACTGGTATACTTCAAGGAGTGATATTCAGCGGCTTCTCATAAAACATTTCAACACTATCACTACCTCTTGTCATCCACCACAAGATGCATATATTTTTCATCTTCCCAGTCCATGTATATCTCTGCAAGAAAATGAAGATCTCACCAAAATTCCATCTAAAGAAGAAATCAGACAGGTTTTCTATCAGATTAATGCTTGAGAAGCTCCGGGTCCGGATGGATTTCAGGCAGGATTTCTACAAGATGTGCTGGGAAGAAGTGGCAGATGGGTTAGTCGCAATGGTACAAGAGTTCTTTCAACATGGTAAAATGCTTCCTCAGATAAACTTTACGTACCAAGTTTTAATTCCCAAAAAATTGTGTGTAGAAACTCCTTCAGATCTTCGACCTATTAGTCTCTGCAACATATCTTATAAAATTATTTAGAAGATTTTAGCCAACAGGTTAAAGAAGCTGCTTCCGGAGATGATTTCACCATGGCAAGCTGCATATGTGCCAGGTCGAAACATTCTTGATAATACTTCATTGCTCACGAAGTTATAGACTATACGAAGAAAACAAAAATTAATGTAGGTGCGGTAGCAATCAAACTGGATATGGCGAAGGCTTTCGATCGCATGAAGTGGGATTTTATTATCAGAATTATGAAGTTTTTGGGATTTAATGAGAAGTGGTGTTCTTTAATTTATCAATGTCTCAGCACGACATCCATTTCAATCCTTCTAAATGGGTCCCCTACACCTCCTTTTAAAACAACTAGAGAAATTTTCCAAGGTGATGCTCTTTCTCCATATATTTTTATAATGTGTATGGAAGCTTTTAGTAGGATGTTGCAAGCAGCTGAAACAAAAGGGTTAATTTAGCCATTGAAACCAGCTCCAAAGGCTCCAAGTATTTCTCATCTTTTTTCGCAGGCGGCTGCATTCTATTTTCCACGGCATCAACTAACTCAGTTATAAATATGATGAATATTATTTCTCAATTTTGTAAGGCTTCAGGGAAGATGGTAAGTCTTAACAAGTCCAATATTCACTTTAGCAATCATATGAGTGCATCAGACAAATATTATATTGCAGATTTGGTGCAGATGTCAAGAATGCCATCAACAGAGAAATATTTGGGTATTCCTTTATTTATTGGTCGCAACAAAAATGCATGTTTTGCAGAAACTGTGAATAAGATGGATAACAGACTTCAAGCTTGGCAGTGTAAGTTGGTTAATCAAGCAGGTAGAAGCACCCAGATCCAAGCTGTCATAGGAACAATAGATGAGTTGTATGCACATCCCAGATAAATTTCTTAAAAATATGAAATCTTTACAGCGTCATTACTGGTGGAATAAACATTCTAATCAAGGTGGATACTTCATTTGTTGGAATGGATTGAGTATACCTAAAAGAATTGGAGGATTGGGTTTTAAAAATTTAAGATATTTCAATGAAGCTCTGCTCACAAAGTTGGCTTGGCTGCTACTGAAGGAAAAGAAAGCTAAGTGGGTGCAACTTCTATAGGCTAGATATTTTTATGATACTGATCCCTTATATGACAACATTAAGAAAAAGGGAACTTGGATTTGGCAGGGAATTTTAAGAGGATTGAGTTGGGTTAGAAGATATCATATTTGGGAGGTAGGATATGGGACTCTCATTAATATACAGGGCCAATGGTTTGGGAGAATTTCAGATCAGCATATCAACATCAACCCATCAAGGTTTCAAGTTCTCAAAACACAATAGTTGACTATATGAATCATGCAACAAGAACCTGGAGACTTGAAAAGCTACAAAATATTTGCCTTCCTCATCAAATTCAGAATATTCAATATATTTTTATCCCTCCACAGCCAGCTTCAGATCAGCTGAGATGGTCCCTCACAAAAAATGGAAAATTTACGGTTAACTCAGCTTATAAGGCCATCTTTTTACAGCAAACTAACGTAATGATCACAGCTCAACAACATCGAATGTGGTTGATGCTTTGGCATATAGAAGTTCCTTACAAATGTCAAATGTTTTTATGGAAATTGGCGAAGAACATTCTTCCAATGGGGGAAATATTTCAAAGGAATCCTATATGTGTTCAGTGCTCTCAAGGAATTGAGACGACCCAACATCTTCTTTTTCAATGTTCTTTCTCTTTAAAGGTTTGGTCTGCTGTTTTCAGTGAAATTCTTCAGGATGCTGACAGATTTGGAGATATCACCCAGTGGCTGCAATCTTGGTTGGATGTAGATTCGTTGCTTTCATCGCAAAGAAGAAATATTAGAAATATGGCGGTTAGCAGAATGTGGTTCTTATGGAAGTGCAGATGTTTGAAAATGTTTGAAGGAAAAGTGCAATCTCCCACAATCGTTGTTCAACAAATTTTTCAATTCTGCTACTCTCATGGCATTCACATACATAATAGGGGTAGCTCATATAGTCATATTGGTCATCATTTAGCTACTAAAACTAGGAAAATTTGGATTCCACCTCCGTATGATTGGCTGAAACTTAACTTTGATGTCTCTATTCTCCCAGATACTGACTTTGCTGGTTTTTCTATTGTCTTACGAAATTCTCTAAGAGATTGCGTGGAAGCCATAGCCTGGACAAGAAATGTAAGAGATGTTGATCAAGCAGAAGTGTTAGCTGTCTTAAAAGTGTTGCAGTGGATTAAGTTTAAGGGTCTATGAAAAATAAAGGTAGAGGGTGATAATAAGACAGTGATGGAGGCTGTTCAAAGGAATTGTAATGACAATATCAGATGGGAAGATCAAATTCTGATGTATGAAAGCTTTAGCCTTTATCAAGACTTAGTGGAGGTTGAGTTTAGGTATGTCAATAGAGTCTGTAACAACGCAGCTGATGCGTTCGCTAAGTTTGCTCGCTTAAATAATTGCAATAGTAGTTGGGTTAGGAATCCACCAGAAGGCGTTTTAAAATTAATCCAGCAGGAGGCTGTTTCAGCAGGAGGATCAAGACCCATACCAAGTTCAAGTTAATTCTTGTAGTATTTGGTTTTGCTTTTTCAAGTCTTCGTAGCTGGCTTTGAGTCTTAGAGGTTGTCCAGTATCTGTGTTGGTTCATCCTTGGTTTGTTTTCGTACTTGTAATCCATTGTTTGTTATCGTGCTTGTAATCCACTGTTTGGTGAAATATAAAGTATGTTTTCAAAAACTGTATCGTGAAGATTGTATGCACAGAACGAAAGTGTTGTGAAGATGATATGCACACAAAGTATAAACAAGCAAATAATAAGAGAAATAATAAACTTTTAGGTTTTTGTTCGATGCCTGAATGGTTACAGAGCTTGAGTATTTATAAATCTAGTGACTTCTTAAACAAACTATCAATAATTAAGGCAACTAATGACTGCCAATTAATAGAACTTCTAGAACTAACTAATTGAGGAAACTAGGTACTAAACAGGGTAATGCATAATAAAGGAATTAAGTGAACTGCAAGGTTGGTGTCCTAACATCCCACCACGCCTGAAAAATGACTTGTCCTCAAGCCTTAAATTCTGTAAATCGATCAAGGAGATCATCAGCATCTTCCCAAGTTGCCTCCTCAATGGAATGGTCTTTCCATTTAACAAGCCATTTAGTGCTAGCAGCATTGTTCCTCTTGTACATCTTGCAATTCAAAGAGGAGTTGGAGCCCATCTTGTCGCTAGGTTGCCAACTAAAAGCTCTTTGTAATCTTCAAATATAAAGTAAAATGTATTTTCAAAAAAATAAAATAAAAAATAATCATAGTATATATAGCAATACGACTTTTGTCTCAAGATAGGAGATAGAGCAGATAGAATTTTGAGTGATAGATAAGTTCAAGTCTCCACATACCTTTTAGTCGATGAAGTTCCACCAGTTCCTTGAGTAGTTCTTAGTCTTTGTATGGTAGACTAGAAATCAAGACTTATAGTTTTGATCACTAATATTGACAAACATGCTTGAGATAGCAACGCATGCGAGTTCGACCGAGCAGTTCTCTAACAATCCCCCCCTTTGTCAATTTTAGACAAAACTATCAATACATATGGAATACCAAATAAATAAATAAAATTTTGTATCTTCTCTTCCACATGCATGATCTCCTTGGTTCTTCAACATTACTCGAAATCTTCGTCACTTCCAAGTACTCCAATGATTCCAAAGGTTGTAAGTTTAACATCATCGTTGTTGAAAATTCGTAGTTATAACAATGAGAAAACAAGAGTTCTCAATCATTGTTACACAGTGTCATAGTATTATTACACAACATCAAAGTTCAATCGTATCACAACTTCGACAACAATATTATGGTGATATGTATCACTCCCCCTTAGTCAATACTCCATCTCACATGGAAACCACTCCCCCTTACATAATGATCCGAAAACCATATGTATTTGTAGTGTGAACTACACATTAATTCTCCACCTTTTTGTCAATAAAATTGGAAAAGGTACGAAAACTAGTGGGATCCTTATAAAATTTCCATAGAGACATTTTATGACCAAAAGAAAGCACATATCAACTTTTTAGATGCCATCATATAGCCGAAGCTAGATGCATTCATCAAAGAGTTTATAGAGATACAAGATAACCCCTATAATATTCCACAGCCGCACTCCCCACAAAGATTTGGCATTAAGCACAAGTTCAATTGAGAACTCTCCCCCATAAAATGGCATTCCCGAAAGAACAAAAAGAGCGACCTTGCTTTCACAAGAAAAGAAGGGTTTCTTTGGACATAAAAAATCACATACGAATATGAATTTGAATCCAAAATACTCAATTAAATTAACCACAAGAAAACCCATGATTAATTTAATCGGAGATGCTCAACATAAGAGAACTTATGGAGCCGCACAGTATATACATAAAAATATGGATCAGGGAAGATCAGTACTATGGAATAGTCAAGGATTCATCACTATTTGCACAATGACATACAATAAACATAATCCTCGTAAACAAAAGTTCATCTTATCTTCCATCAATATTTGCATAATGACATACAATAGGCTTAACTTTTGTAATATCATAAGTTCATTCGTTCTTTTATCAATACTTGCATCTCGACATGTGAAAGACTTAACTTTTGACAAAGTATGTGACAATCATAGTTCACGGACGCAAACACACATATCCCATAACAAATTGCAATATATAAAACCATAAAGATTAATACTGCAAAAATCATCTTCCAAATTTTTTTCGAATTTAACCAAATAAACCTAAAAACAATGAAGATGAAAATGTTGGACATAGCTATGTGTAATCACAATAATGGCTATTCCAAACTCTAGTTATTCTTCCTAAAAACACAAGAATAAAATTCTCATAAGATGATTTACTAGACATTGAGGCCTCTGAAAAAATCTATATCTTTCCCAAACTCCTTGTCGTCAACAGCCATGGGTACATATGATTCATGAAGAAAGGAGTCAATTCCAACAAATCTTCTAGGCTGAAGATGTCGAACCAGGGCCTTCTGAATTTCAAGAGATCTCAAAATAAAAGCCTTTATTTGCTGAAACTCCTTCCTTGTATCCTTTAACTCTTCAAGAACATCAGAAAACTTCTGAGAATTTTAAGGAACAACTCTTGGCTTCCTCACATTCCTTCTTTTTCTTTTCAAAGTTGAAGGTATCGAAGATTTTTCTTTTTCCTTCATGATTGATGGCTTAACAATCATATTAACATCTTTTCCATCAGAAGACATGATGCTTGGAGTATCCATATGCATATGAGTTTGTGAGAGGAAATCACAAAATAAGCTCAACAAGCAGTCTTTGATTGAAAATAGTTTCAAAGAAGGAAAAAATATGTAGGGTTACGAAACCTATAATCACATAGGTTCTTGGACACACAACTCTCAACCCTATAAAAGGTAGAATTGTCTATTTTAACCCTCTTTTTATTGACTAAACAGGGAAGTTCTTTCCAAAATCAATTAGATGTGAAAAGAAACGTGAGACTTTGTTTAAACAAAAGAAAAAAGATCAAGACAACTATAGAATTTTATTTTCTTAAAGCCTGAGATGTGCAAGATCTTGTCTCTTTTTAATCAGGCATATGAGACAAGATGACTTACCAACACAATTTACGTTGTGCTAGGATGAACAATAATTTGTCCTTCATATCCCTTTTGATCGGAATTCATAGAACCTTGTTTATCATACTTCTTAGACCACAACTTTCTCTCCAATGGTATTATTTTTTTTCCTTGGAAACTAACTTCCTAGACGAAGATAAAATCTTACATACCTCAGCAATCTTTTGAGCAAGTTTGAGCTTGTTTGCTAATCGATTTGCTCTTCGTTGAAGTTTGTTGACATGCCTCAATTTGTGTTTATACTTGTAACACTTTGATAGTTCATGACCTTTGAGTGAACAATATGAGCACGTCAATCTTTGATATGATTCAGGCATCTGAGATGTGCAAGCTACTATACACATAGTGGAACCTGAAACATTGCACAAAGAGTTTCCAATAGGAGGGTCAATTTTATCTTCCAGATTGGATGAGTTTTCTTCTGAAAGAATATCAAGATTGATGTATGTATTACTAAAATTATCAAAATCAATATTTTCACAAAGCAGTGCAACACTTGATTTTTCGTCTTCATTAGAATCATAGTTGTCAGACATTTCATCAAGAGTTGTAGCAAGACCTTTGTTCCCAGTATATTTCTTTCGATTTGGACATTCATTTGCAAAATGAACAAAACCTTTACACTTAAAGCACTGAGGCATATCCTCGTCGTATGTTTCATCATTATCCCTATTTTTAGGAGGAACACGATTATGGGGTTTATCCGATGACCTGGATTTATCTATGGAGAACCGTTTACTTCTCTTCAAAAGAAGATCTCTAAACTGTCTTGTGATCAACGAGACTGACTTGTCAAGATCTTCATCTGATGATGAATCAGCCTTAGAAAAATCATCTTCAGAGATGCAAACACTTTTACTTTTATCAAGTAATTTAGTGTTCTTTAGTGCTTTAAAAGTGACATCCTTACTAGACTTGGACGTATGCTTATGATCAAAGATCTTTAATTTCCCAACCAGAGTATTTCTGGAAAGTGTTGCGAGATTATTTCTTTCAACGATTGCATGCTTCTTAGAATCGTATCTAGATGGAAGCGATCTGAGATTTTTCATTACAGTGTCCTATTCAGGAATAGTCTTACCCAATGCAAAAGATACGTTAACAATTTCAGACACTTTGTGATTAAACTCATCAAATGTTTCTTCATCTGCCATATGAAGGTTTTCCCAATCAGAATTTAGGTTTTGAAGCCTAGCTTCTTTCTCACTGGTATTTCCTTCAAATATGGTTTCTAAGATATCCCAGACTTCTTTAGACTTTGTGCACGTAGTCATGTGATGAAGATCTGGGGTAATGGCATATATGATAGCATTTAAGCAGTCATAGTTTTGTTTTGCAACAAGGATTTCTTCCGGACTATATCTACCAATATCCTTAGGTATATATACATTTCCTTCTGTATTAACTGAAGGATCATAGCCATTAACAACACATACCCATGTTTGAAAATCACGAGCTTGAAGAAAAACACGCATAACGATTTTCCACCATAAGTAGTTTGAGCCATCGAAGACTGGTGGAACGTTTATGGAGATAGAATTCCTATCCATAGAGTCAGATCGCTACAAACACAGACTTATAAGGTCTTTAAACATGTTTCACTGCTTTGATACCAATTGAAAAAGCGGGGGTCTAACAACTACACCCAATATTTCGCTTAGCAATCTGTATGGACAAACTCCAATATACTTTTAAGAGAATCAACTAGACAGTCAGACTCAATCTTATTAAAAGTATATCAAAGAGTTATATCTCACTTTCTCGTTTCAATACTTACTCAAGCAAATAAAAATCTTCGAGTCTAATTGAATATAAGAGAAATCACTTGAACATTACCAAAGACCAATGTTCAAGGATCAATCAATTTCAATCAACAACCAAAGATTGGATTTCCCAAATGATCGATTCAACGCACAACCTGTGATATTTCAAATATATAACAAAATATAATGTGGAAAAGAAATAACACAGACACCAGAAGTTTTGTTAACGAGGAAACATCAAATGCAGAAAAAACCGGGGACCTAGTCCAGATTGAACACACACTGTATTAAGCCGCTACACACACTTGCCTACTACAAACTAACTTCGGTCTGGAATGTATTTGAACCCAAATCAATCTCACACTGGTCTAAGTTACAGTTGATCTCCTTAAGTCTCTGATCCCAACAGGATACTACGCAATTGATTCCCTTAGCTGATCTCACCCACAACTAAGAGTTGCTACGACCCAAAGTCGAAGACTTTAATAAACAAATTTGTATCACCCAGAAAAGTATACGATAATAGATAAATATGTTTTTCACAGAAATACCTACGAGTTTTTGTTCCGTCTTTTGATAAATCAAGGTGAAAAAGAATCAATTGATAACCCAGACTTATATTCCCGAAGAACAGCCTAAAATTATCAATAACCTCACAATAATCTTAATCGACTAGCGAAACAAGATATTATGGAATCACAAACGATGAGACGAAGTTGTTTGTGACTACTTTTCTATCTTGCCTATCGGAAAAATTAATCTCAATCCAATCTTACGATTGTACTCAAATACGATTGAAACATCAAGATCAGATCACACAACTATAGAGAAAATAGTTGGGTTTGCTTCACAATCCCAATGAAGTCTTCAAGTCGTTAACCTACAGGGTATCGATAGAAACCTAAGGTTAAAGGAGAATCGACTCTAGCTAATACAACTAGTATCACACAGGAGGTGTGGGGATTAGGTTTCCCAGTTTCTAGAGTTCTCCTTTATATAGTCTTTCAAATCAGGGTTTGCAATCAATGTTAGCTTAGTAACAAAGCATTCAATATTCACCGTTATATGAAAACCTTATTATATTCAAGCTAATATCTTTCAACCATTAGATCGAACTCATCTTGTTACACAAAAATGAAATGCACGTTTATTTAGGTTTGTGTAACCGTACCCAAACATGTAAATTTAGTTGGTTCAACAATAGATAACCAAATAGTTAGCCATATGAGAACTTTCATATCAACCATATTCATCTTAACCATAACTATTTCAAATGACTGAAGAGAACTAGTTAGAGAGTTGTTCAATTGCTGAGCTCTCATAGATGTATATAAGACACAATCGAAGAAAAAACGATTTGATTCACTCGAATCAATTCATGAACTTTATAGCCACGGTTTGCAAGTATGCATTCCTTAGGTTATATAAGTTTAAGTTCACGAATAGTCGTTTTTAGAAACTAACCCACTTAAGTACGCATACTGGTACGCGGGCTTAAGTACCCGGAATAAGTTTGTTTTGACAGTGCGGGTACTGGTACGCGGACTTTAGTTCCATTTTCCTGAGCAGCAAAGTACGCATACTTTGGTTCAAGGAATAAGGACTTACACACGTATGAGTTATCACACAATGTTTATATCCTTTTAAGGTTATATTATAAATTCTCATTTCAATCATTGAAACATTCTTAGAGGACGTTATATAGTTGTTGTTCACAAGCTATTTTTCGTCAAAGCGATTTTCAAGTAATTGAAACTAATATGACTTTTGTCACTAGTAAAGATGAACTTGGAAAAAGAGAAAGCTTACCAACACATATTTCGAGAAATAGATAAGCGAGATAAACTCGGCTCGAAATAGCAAATATGTATGATCATAGTCTATATAGCAATACGACTTTTGTCTCAAGATATGAGATAGAGTAGATAGACTTTTGAGTGATAGATAAGTTCAAGTCTCCACATACCTTTTAGTCGATGAAGTTCTACCAGTTCCTTGAGTAGTTCTTCGTCTTTGTATGATGATCGCCATGGAGTCTAGAGCTCAACTACACTTTTTATCCTAGTCCGAGACTTAGCTAATAGTATACTAGAAATCAAGACTTATAGCTTTGATCACTAATATTGAAAAACATGCTTGAGATAGCAATGCATGCGAGTTCAACCGAGGAGTGCTCTAACAATATGTGCAACAACTAGGCACATGTCTGCGCAACAACTTTCTTGTTTATCTGGAAACACAGTTGTAATAAAATGTTCAAGAAAATTATTCCAGATCCTTTAAATATTGTCAACAACATTTATGCTCCTGTGACATGGTTATTAACTTTCAAGGGCATTACCTCGACAATCTCTATTACAATACAGATTCAAGAATTGTTTCTGCTAATCCAATCACAAAAAGGGGTTTGGTATATAGATAAGTATGTATGTCCTGCATAATATTAAAATTAATTAATTTAGACATGGTTTAATTGTTATATGTTTCTCAGATTGTTGCATTGGAGCAAGAGGTTGTCCTTCATGCAGACCCAATAATGAGAAGTGGGCCAAAGAATAAGCAAATCTAAACTTTGAGTGCTAAGGATCTCCACGGAACTAATGTGGATATGAATATGAGAAAAACCAGATCTTACAATATATTAATGAGGGATACTAGAAATAATTCCAAGAAAAATTCCCCCTGAACCTCCACAGAAGTATAAGTCAGATTAACCATGACATCCATGAGGTCTCTTTTATTATGGGCAACATAACTATTATTTAAAGCTAGAAAAACATTTCGGAAATTAACTTAGTGAAAAGGAAAGGGTACCAAATACACTACCAATTTTTTAGGTCAGCAACCTGTATGGACAAAACCTAGTACGATTTCTAGTATATCTAACTAAAGATCCTTGAAGAATATGTATATAGAGTTTTTGTATTTCTCTTTCATAATCAATATGTATAGATAACAAAGTTAGTGAACCTTAATGTGTAGAAGAGTTCTTGGACGATCTCACAAATCAATATCCAAGATCAATCTAGATGTATCCAAATCAAGAGGGTTTGAACTTTGCCAAGTATGAAACTTTTTATCTATCTTTCAAGATACGAATATAATAATGATAAGTTTGTTATTGATCACAATTGATAAGGACTTAAACAACCTAGATTGAATATGTACTACTTGTGTTATTCCCATATTATAAAAATAAAGCAAAATAATATGGAAAAGGAAAAACCAATACATCAGAAATGTTAACAAGGAAAATTGCACCTGCAGAAAACCCTGGGACCTTGTCCACCTTTGAAACCCAATTGTATTAAGACTTTATAAGTACTAGCCTACTATCATACTTCGGACTGGTATTTAGTTGAAACCGAATTATACCTCCAAGAAATTCAACTGCAGTCATGCTCCTTACGTCTCTTGAACCTCACAAGGCTCCACGCAATTGATTTTCTTAGCTGGAGTCCTTTACATCCGAAGAGTTGATTCTATCTAAGTGAAACCTGAGCTGATCTTCCTGTGACATATAAGTCTATTTAATTTACCTTTAGATCATTTAGATCAAGGCTTGGAAATCTGTTTGCAATAGACAAAGCTAACAAACCTCACGAATCCGGAACACTTAATTAAACTCAGTTAGATGAGAAGCCTGGATCACTAACCACATCTCATGAACAATCTTAAACCAATCGACCGAGAATTTTTTTAGATATCTATCATGAGGAATCAAAAATTCTGAGACGAAGAGAACTTTGCAATTTATATTTATCTCTTTCTTGATTAGAGATTAATAAAAACCTTGACAATCAATAAGAAAAAGAACATGATACACTAACTATCAAGGTAAAGATAGTCGGACCTGGTTTCACGAATCCGTAAGTGAAGTCTTTAAGACATAAACCTAATTATGTTTGTAGGGGATACTTAGGTTAATAGAGGACGACTCTAACAAGCAACTAGGGCACAAAAGTGTCAGGGATTAAAATTCACAGTTGTTTGAGATTCTTTGTTCGTAGACTTTCAATACTATAGTTAGATTTGAATTCAAGCTATGATAACTTGAGATTCAATCAAATACTTTCTAAGTTTAGATAAAAATCTTCCTGGGAATTCATGTAATCATGTGAGAAGTTTATTTTCAAATTATGTAGAAGAATATGGCACAGGGTACTGGAACTGTGTACAATGATAGTTCTTGGAAAATATAGACTAAGCATAATCGTAATTGTTAACACTCGAGACTTAAACCATGATTCATAACACAAACTGATTTGGTGATCAAAGTTGTCTTAGAACTGTTTATGAGAGTTGTAGTAATGTCAAACATATTTGTGAAAATAGTGTATGAGCATCAACTTAATTCATACTGGGTAGGTGTATGTATGGGTACGCATACCTATGGACCAGTTCGTGAGTTCAATTTGCTGGGGTATGCATACTGGGTATGTATACCCTTAGACATTCACGAGCTCAGGCCATTGGAGGACGCGTGCTAGGTATGCATACCTCCTCCCATTCACAAATTTAGAAGCCTTAGGATATGCGTACTTGGTATGCGTACCTTGTTAGAGCATTGATCGGTCGAACTTATAAGTGTTGCTATTTCAAACTTGGTGTAAAATTTAGTTATCAAAACTATATCTTGATTTCTAGTCTACATTTAGTCAAGTATCGAATTAGGATACAAGTGTATAGTTGAGTATCGAATATCACCGTGTTCTAACATTTGAAGGAGAAAATCAACAGGAGTTATGGAGAACTTCTTCAACAAAAGGTAAGTGAAGACTGAACCGCCTATTCCTCAAATTTCACCTTTCTATCTACGAGACATTATCTTATAATTAGACATTAATGCATAATAGAAATTTTGAGTCAAGTTTATTTTGAATTTCGTTCTCGAAATAGGCTAAGCTTAAGAACATTTGTTCATACTTGATGAATTTATAGTTTGAACAATTTATTGTTCAAGACTTAAATTATGATTCAAGATTTAATCATTTGAAAATAGTCTGGAATAGTGATATCTGTCATTGATGTTATTCGGGAATGTTTCAAAATGATTATTAAAGAGATATAAAACTACTATTAATGTTAATCTGGATACGAAACAGTATGCATACCAATTCACATACTTGGAGAACCGTTATAATTCTGGAGCCTCAGTACATGTAGCCAATACACGTACCAACATAGCTATAGTTCAGTTGCGAATTTTTGGCACTTCATAACCGGTATCCATAGGATAAAAAGTTTGTTGACTAGTGAACCAGGAAGGTAAGCATACCTAGTATGCAAACCGAAAAAGATCTATTGGTTTCAAAACTGTAAAGGTAAGCATACTATAAAAGATGTGTGAGTTCCTGAACTCGTTTTTATTTTAAAGGTACACATACCCTGTATACGTACTATGACAAAGATATTCATGAACATGGATAGTACACGTATCAGGTACACGTACTTACCTTGTCAAATATTTTCAGATGCATAAAATTATTTTTATGAGATATCGACATTTGAATAACTATCTAAAAAAAACATCTAGACATGATTGATAACATTTTTTATCAAGAAAAGTCTTAAAGTGTTATATGAAAATGGTTAAGACCATTTTTCAATTGGCTAGTTTCGTCTAACTTTTATGAACCAGGTATTATACACGATTTGGTTACCGTCCATCCTAACCAAAGTGTATATTATGTTATGATAATCTCAAGTCAAGTTTTTCATCTAACGGTGATTATTGATTGATTAATTCCAAAGCCACCTTAGCTTAAATCCACAACAACCTTGATCTTGAAAGTCTATATAAGGAGAACCTCAAACAACTGGGGTCTTTGAATCCCTGACACTATTCTTGTGTGTCCTAGTTGTAAACTGGATTCGTCCTCTCCTTTAAACTCTTTTAGGGTTTAGAGACTAAAAGAGTTCACCTAGGGATTTGTGAAGCCAGGTCCAACTATCTTTATCTTAATAATTCATGTATCCTGATCTTGATAGATATAATTCACAAAGTTTCTTCGTCTCAGACTTTGTGATTCCACAAGTTTATACTTGTGAGGTGAACAATAGTCTAGGCCGCTCTTCGGGAGTCATAAGACCGAATTTTGAGGTTTCCTAGATTTTATCTATTGTAATCGGTTGCTTACCTCACCTTGATCTTTGATCAGAACAGAAATCACATACAATCTTATCTGTGCGAGGAATATTGGTTTAAAGTCTTCAATTTAGTTGAAGCAACTCTTAGGATGTAAATGACGTCACCTAAGGGAATCAATTACGCGGAGTCCTGCTGGGATTCAAGAAGCGTAAGGAGCGCGAATGTAACTGAATTGTCGTGACGATTTAATTTGATCTCTACCACATTCCAGTCCGAAGTTCTGATAGTAGGTTAGAGTGTGTAGCGGATTAATACAATTTTGTGTTCAAATATGGATTAGGTCCCGTGGTTTTTATGCATTTGCGGTTTCCTTTTTAACAAAATTTCTGGTGTATGTGTGATTTCTTTTCCGCATTATATTTTTTATCTTTATAATTGAAATATCACAGGTTGTACGTAAAATAAATTCAAGTAGATAAGTCCATCACAATTTTTGGATACGACTTGATTGAGTCTTGGATATTGATATTTGGAATCATCAAAGTACTCTCACAGAATAATTAGGTTCACGGACTTGTCTTTGTAACATTCTAATTGTGAGAAAAACAGATATAAACTCTCCATATCTTTCCTGATTGAGATTCATTAAGTTGAACTCTCGGAATTATATTTGAGTTTAGTCCATACAGTTTTCCTAAGAAAAAGTTGGTGGCGTATTTTGGTACCCCCACATTTTCATACCTCCCACTCATTCGGATCTCAGATATCTAGGGTACGCGCGTGATGGGTATGCGTACCTACCTTCTGTCAAGAATTTCGGTAGTTCCGAGAACTCTCTTTCAACAATTTGAAACATTTACAATCGCCAAAGATATGAAATATCATTTCTTGGGCAATTTCCAAATGATTAACTTGAGACAAATTAAAATAGGTTTTGAACAATAAATTGTTCTTGACTAAGATTGTAAAGGATATATAACATCCATTGCTTGATCAAATTTCGAGAGATTTATCAAGACAAGATTAACTCGGAAAATATAAAATCTACTAAAATCATATGACATAGCTAGAGGTGGCAACGGGCCGGGTTAGGGTCAACCCGTGGCGGGTTAGAGGGTTCCGGGTTGGTACTAAACAACCCTAACCCAGCTCGTTTACTGCTACGGGTTCTATATTGTCAACCCTAAACCATAGCGGGTTACCCGCGGGTTGACGGGTCGGACCAAGGATATTAGGTGGAACTAGTTTTGCGTATTTTAAAGGATGAAAAAAATAAGGCAGTACAGGAGGTTCGAACCTCGTACCTACAGCTCATGTATACATACTCACATTCTGGTCTCTAATTATTGCTATTATACAATTATATCTATAGATTTTCTACCGATAACTTTTTAATCCCTGGAAATATTCGTCACCTCGTCTTTTTCCTTTCTTACTTTTGTTCTATCTCCATTACTATCTGTTGAAGACCAGCACGAACATGCCATCTCTTTCGTTCTTTTTTTCTTTGAATCGATCGTCATCAATGCTTTCTCTTCTTCTTTAATTGATCGTCATCAACGACCTTGCTCACTGTGATCTCAAAGTTATATATTTTTTTCTATTGATATTATTATTGTGGTGGTGTTGATAAATAATCAATAGATCAATTTTTTTAGATTTGTTTTGTTTTTTACTGATTAGGTTTGTATAATATGTGAACTAACTGAAGAATCGAGATTATCATCAAGGATTTGTTTGTTAAATGTATATGTGAATGTCAGAAGTTTCTTTGTTTTAGTCTTTTAGATCCAAACTAATTGTTAGGGTTTCAGTATATTTGATTGTAAATTTCTAACTACAGTTAGTATTGAAGCCTTTAAAGAGAGAATTCAAATGAAACCTTGATGATGTTCATGATTTGTAAATTAATGGGGAAATCAGTGGTATATTTTACCCCAGAATCCTAGACACCACAATCTAAAAGAAAATTACGGGTTTGGCGGGTCCAACCCATTTATCAGCGGGTCCTAAAATGATCAACCCTAACCCGGCTTGTTTAGGTAACGAGTTAAGACGGGCCGGGTTTACGCAGGTCGGGTTAGGATTGAACCGCGGGTTTCGACCCTAACTGCCAGGTCTAGACATAGCTCATAAAGATTGAATGGTAAATATAATGAGTAAATAGGATGGTTCAATCTTCACATGCCTCTTGGTCGATGATTTCTCCAAATGTCTTCGTTTGATCTTCAGTCTACAATCTTCGAGGGTTATTTAGCAAGTTCTGATACCAAACTACATACTCTAATCCTAGTATGAGATTTGACTTTAATAGACTAGAAATCAAAATATGTATAGTTTTTTGCATCTAACATTCACAACAAGCTTGAAATAGCAAAACTTGTGAGTTCGACCAAGCAATCTCTAACAATCTCCACGTTTGTCAATTCTAGTGACAAAACAATCAATATGTATGAATTCAAAAATAAATAACCTTTCAGCTTAAAATTCATCGTGGTTGATTTTCTTGGTTCTTTAACATCATCTTGAATGTTATTCAAGTTTTTCTTTGATTCTGTATCTGATCGTTTCAACACCTTTGGTATTGAAGATCCGTAACGATGACAACTTATGAGAATACTCGTCTAGAGATTTTTTAGAATAACAAAATCACTCAACTTAATGGTTGTCATGTCGATACGTAGTATTGTTATCTTCATCAAAGGATGGTGCTGGGGTGATGGTTGTGGTGATTTTTTTGTGGTGTGGTTGGTTTTAGCTCTAGTGGTGGTGCTAGTTTATAAGACAAATATGAGAATCCAAAAGTTTCCAAATTTTTTGTATGCCTTCGATTGAGATTTGTTGAAAAGAATAATGTATATATTTTGAAAAAGCGGGGGTCTAACAACCTCACCCAATAATTCTCTTAGAAATCTCTATGGAATAACTCCAATATACTTTCAAGAGAATCAACTAGACAGTCAGACTCAATCTTAAGAAAAAGTATATCAAAGAGTTATATCTCAATTTCTCAATTCAATCCGCAATCAAACAAATAGGAATTTGCGAGCCTGATTGAATATAAGAGAAATAACTTGAACGGTACCAAAGACCAATGTTCAAGGATCAATGAATTTCAATCAACAACCAAAGGTTGGATTTACCAATTGATCGATTCAATGCACAACCTGTGATATTTCAATTATATAACAAAATATAATACGGAAAAGAAATAACACAGATACCAGAAGTTTTGTTAACGAGGATACCGAAAATGCAGAAAAACCCCAGGACCTAGTCAATATTTTAACACCATACTGTATTAAGACGCTACAAACACTAGCCTACTACCAATGAACTTCGGACTGGAATGTAGTTGAGGCCTAATCAATCTCACACTGATCAAGGTACAGTTGCGCTCCTTATGTCTCTGAACCCCAGCAGGATTCTACGCACTTGATTCCCTTAGCTGATCTCAACCATAACTAAGAATTGCTACGATCCAAAGTCGAAGACTTGATAAACAAATCTGTATCACACAGAAAAGTCCATTGAATAGATAAATCTGTCTCCCACAGAAATACCTACGAGTTTTTGTTCCGTCTTTTGATAAATGATGGTGAACATGAACCAATTGATAAACCAGACTTATATTCCTGAAGAACAGCCTAGTATTATCAATCACCTTACAATAATCTTAATCGATTAACGAAACAAGATATTGTGGAATCACAAACGATGAGACGAAGGTGTTTGTGAATATTTTTCAATCTTGCCTATCGGAGATAAAATCTCGAGCAAATCTTAAAGAAGATAGTACTCAATCACGATAGAAAACATCAAGAACACGCAACTATAGTGAAAATAGTTGGGTCTGGCTTCACAATTCCAATGAAGTCTTTAAGTCGTTAACCTACAAGGTTTCGTGAAAAACCTAAGGTTAAAGGAGAATCGACTCTAGATTATGCAGCTAGTATCACACATGAGGTATGGGGATTAGGTTTCCCAGTTGCTAGAGTTCCATTTATAGATTTCAAATCAGGGTTTGCAATACCTTGGTAACAAAGCATTCAATATTCACCGTTAGATGAAAACCTGATTAGATTCAAGCTAATATCTTTCAACCGTTAGATCGAACTTAGCTTGTTATACACAAATGAAATGTATCTTCATTTAGGTTTGAGTAACCGTACCTAAACGTGTACACTTAGTCGGTTCAACAATAGTTAACCAATGGTTAGCCATATGAGCACTTTCATATTAACCTTATTTGTCTTTACTATAACTAGTTCAAATGACTCAAATGAAACTAGTTAGAGAGTTGTTCAATTGCTTAGATCTCATAGAAGTATACAAGACACAATTGAAGCAAAATCGATTATGATTCACTCGAATCAATTCATGAACATCATAGCCACGGTTTGCAAAAGATTGCATCATTTATTATATAAATGTTTTAGTTCATGAACAAACCGATTTTAGAAAATAACCTACTTAAGTATGCAAACGGGTACACATACCTAAGTAGCTGGACTGAGTTTGGTTACGCCAGTACGCATACGAGTACGCATACCAATTCACACTTCCAAACTCCAGCAGAAATTCACTGACCCCAAACTTCCGCCAGTACGCGTACGGGTACGCATACCTTAGTTCCAGACTTCCAACAACCAACTAGTATGCATACTTAGGTTCCCAGTTTTGGATTTTACACAAATGTGAATACACACTATGTTTATATCCAAACATGGTTACTTGTTTTAAACTTTCATTTCAATCATTGAAACTTTCTTAGAGGATGACAATAGTTGTTATCCACAAACTATTAGCATCAAAGCGATTTTTAAGTTATTGAAATAATCAATATGACTTTCGTCAAGAATAAAGATAAACTTTCTTAAAGCGAAAGCTTACCAACACATATTTCGAGAAATAGATAAGTGAGTTAAACTCAGCTCGAAATAGCAAATGTGTGTAATTGAAGTCTATATAGCAATACGATTTTTCTCTCAAATAGGAGATATAATAGATAGACTTTTGAGTGATAGATAAGTTCAAGTCTCCAAATATCTTTTGTTGATGAAGTTACACAAGTTCCTTTGAGTAGTTCTTCTTCTTCATTCGATGAACACCGTGGAGTCTAAAGCTCAACTACACTTACCATCCTAATCCGTGACATAACTACAACTAGACTAGAAATCAAGACTTATAGTTTTGGAAACTGAACTTGACAAACAAGCTTGAGAGAGCAATGCTTACAAGTTCGACCGAGCAGTGCTCTAACATATTTCGCCTGATAATATCCATAAGATTCCATAAAAATTTAGGGGCTTTAACAATATGTATAAATCAAAATAAGTTGGATACCTCATATTTTTGTGGAATTTATTATTGATAAAATTGAATATATATGAATTTAAGGAATTCAAATAAACTTGAATTGAATACCATGAAACTTTTGGGAGTCTTTTTTTTTTATACTTATAACTACTCTATTGAAAGACCGGGCATTGTTGTCTTCTTTATATAATGGAATTGAAAGATTTGTGGAGTTTATAAGAATAAAGAACCCAAATTGAATATATGGAAAATTAATGAACCAAACAAATTTCAATTGAATACTATATCAAAAATAAAATTAACCAACACGGAATGTCCTAGTTGACCAGGGGTCAGAACTCTCAAGGTATATGTTAGAGGCTCGAATACCGTGTCGTTCGTATCAAAAAAAGAAAAAAAAAAGATTACTATGGAATTTTTGGGAATCTAAATTATCCATATAATTCATAATTCAAAATACCCCTCTGCTGTATGATGTCATCTCTGGCTCTTTGGTGGATAACAATGTTTCCCCTAGATAACTATTCTTCCCTTGTCTGTTTCTTTAATTTTTTTTATTTAGAAAGTCACTTTATTATCGATTTTCACTTTACTTATCCAACTTACTTAAAAATCACAAATGTCCATTTAATTTCCAACACATTTATGATCGGGTAGGTTTTCAAAAACTTCATCCAAAATTGATTAGGATTAGGTGATACATCATCCATAAGTGGCTACGAAAAAAATAATATTTCCTAACCGATTTTGTAAAATAAAATTTTACAAAAAGAATTAAGTTACAAATTTATTTACGAAAGAATATTACAATACAGCTGAATCTCTTTCAGTATTTCAGTAACATGAAAATCGACAATGTCGAAATATTATTTCCTCCTTGATTTCGACAGTATTCTTCATGTCTAAAGAATATCATCCACAATCAACTAGTTTTTCTTTAATTTCTCAGCTGATTGCGTGGAATTAGTTGAGATATTTACTCGCCATAACTAATCCTGAAATAAAAAAATTTATATAATCGTAAATGGGTATCTGCAGCAATAAATTCTTCTTATGGCTCATTTGCCTCATCATAATTTTCATTTTGAGTTTTTGTAAAGTCATCTATGATCCAAAAATAAAAACCACTCGTTACAATCTACAAAGTCATGCACCATGGTTGAGCCTTTCGCCTCACTATAGATTAATAGCTAAGCGTAATGAGAATGAAGGCACACCCCACAATGGAGAAGGGGCATCTCTTATCTTCACTATACGAAAACTCACTTAACTACGTGGAAACTTAGTTTCCATGCAAATAGTGCAAAATAGAAATCAAGTTTTCGCTTATTGTTTGTTACATCCGATATTCTAGATGTAAGAGAAATGTAGGAAATTCCTAAAATTTAATGTGTTAAAATATTTTGATAAGTTTCCGTCCAAAATTATATCAATGTCTCATCGTTAGCTTAAGGGTGGAACAAACCCGATCAATTTTTTTGAAACCAAACAACATCGGCACATTCAAACAAGCGAAGGACCATAATAATTGGGTTTCGGTTTCGTTAAAATTATGATATAGCGCAGCGAATTCACCGACCATAATGCTCGACATTTTAAAAGGCTACTTCATCATATAGTTTTACTTTGTCATATCTTGCGGCCCTCTCGGAGTTCTTACGGAAAATAATAATCCCTCCATTTGAACATGCTTCAACCGCAATTCAGAAAAAAATTAAGCTGCCAAATCTTGGTGCATATACAAAAAAAAGTCCTACTCGTTTGCCATGACGCATGACGGTCTCTCAGTTCGTTACATATACTTTTCCATCACTAGACGAAAAGGCAAAATGGCACTTAACCACTCAACGCATGACGGTCATTCCTCCAAATAATTCCACGGCCATACATGTATAACAAATTAACAATCTCTAAAATATGAAAAATGCAACAAGTGCTGTTTTTTCCCACATAAAAATTTCACTTCAATTTTTTAGACCTCCAAAACTACTCTCTTCCCCCGAAATGCCAATTGATGAGGAGGACCTATGAAAGGACTAAGGACCACAAACCCATGAATTGACCGACTTACACCATCAGTCAGAACTGACACTATACTCTCAGACCTTTAAATCGAGTACATCGGTAATGCGCTAGGAGTAGTAGTAAAGAATGTAGCTGGGGAAAGGACTTGCAGCACTTAACCACTCAACCTCAGTAAATGATGTTCTGAACTATTTTTGACTCCGAAGGATTCTACTGTGATACAATCTCCAATCTTAACATGGACATTGAATTGCTTCTGCATACCTGCAAGATTAGCACAGATTAGGTAATCATTTCCACATAAAAATTTCATTTCCAGAACACCAAAATCATTTCATACCCAGATTGGCAGATTGATTATCATTTTTCACCCAACATTTTTTTTTCCCAATACCAAACTTCTGCTCTAAACTTCAACAATCAATGGCCAACATACAAAGGGTTGTTGAGGATGAAGTAGATACAGAACCAGAAATGGATTCAGAACTAGATGATGCACAAGTAGAAGAAGAAACAGAGGAGGGAGAGGAAAAAGAAACAGAGGAGGGGGAAGAAGAAGATATAACAAAACTTCTTGAACCATTCAGTAAAGAACAGCTGGTTGGTATAATTCTTTCAGTGTCGACACAAAACAGAGAAATCATTCAAGAAATTCGTAGAAGAGCTGATCAAGATCCATCTCATTGTACGTTGTTTGTTCATGGATTAGATTGGGAAACAACAGCAGATCAACTCAACGGGATTTTCTCAACTTATGGTGATATCATGCAATGTAGAATTGTTGCTGATAGAAACACAGGGAAATCTAAAGGGTATGGTTTTATACTATACAAGCATCGAAAATCTGTTTTGAAAGCTTTGAAAGAGCCTTCAAAAAAGATCGGTAATCGAACGGCGATTTGCCGCTTAGCTACAAATCAACAACAGCAGAGGAAAATATTTGTAGGTAATGTAGATTCTCAGATTTCGATTATGAGACTACACTCGTTTTTTTCCAAGTATGGGGAAATCGAAGAAGGTCCTTTGGGGTCTGATATGAATACCGGGAGATTTAAAGGGTTTGCGTTGTTTATATATAAAACTGTTGATGGAGCAAGAAGGGCTTTGGAAGAACCAATTAAGCGGCTTGATGGATGTATATTGTATTGTCAAATGGCTACTGATCAAAGGCAAAAAATTGGTTCTGCTGGAGGTGGTGGTTTTAGTCCATATGCTGGTGTTAATGCTCAAAATGGGGTTGCACAGCCTTATGGTCAGGGGATTAATCTCGGTGCTGCTGCTCAACCGTATGGCCAAGGGATTCTCGGTGGTGCTGCGCAGCATTACGGTCAGGGGATTCTCAGTGGTGTTGACCGACCTTATGGTCAGGGAATTCTCCGCGGAGGTGTGCAACTTTACGGTCAGGGGATTCTCGGTGGTGCAGCGCAACCTTATGGCCAAGGAACTCAAAATGTTGAAGCTCTGTTAGCTGCCTCTGGGGATGGTCCTGCTAAGAGACGTGGTTCAGGTTAAGAAACTCGGTTTGTTTATCATGTTTGTTGTGTGTATGCTGTTTCTTTTAACCATTGTTGTTTGATCATGTTGTCCGCTGCAATCTTTACTTTGTTATTTTTCTTTAGAAATCCGAACGTAGTTACTCATATTGCTCAAGGTTGCTATAGATCATGCTTTGTTCTACCAAATGAGTTTCACAAAAGATTATTGTTGTCTTTATGCCGTGCACAACACGAAATGGACTTTGTTTGATACTGGAGAATTATAATTTCAAACGGTTCACTTCAACCAGTGTTCCATTAGTATGACCGAAGACCAAATGCATCTAACTATCCGACTTCTATGTAAACAGATTCAGAAGAAGTAGAAAGGAAGCATTAAAAAAACATCTTGAACCATTTAGTAAAGAGCAATTGATTGATATTATTTGTTTAGAAAAATCATTGATGATGTTCATAAGCTGGCCGATCAAAATGCTCTCTTTGTTATGAGGTTAGGTTGTTCATGCTAAACCTGCTTCTCTTATTAGGTTAGGTTGTTCATGCCTATAAGCTCCCATTTTTGTTTATATAAATAAAATGCTCCCTGAAACAAACTTCAAATCGGCAAAAGAAGTTGTTCTCCCCATCAGGTATGTTTCGGTTATATTAACTTTTCTCTGAACTTCAAAAAATGTTTTGGTTAACTTCAGTAACATTGATCGATCCATACCACTACTATATTAGCCTTACAGAAACCATTTTATGTGACATCAAACTCTGTATTCAGAATTACTTTGTGGCCTCTATCAAAACAAACAAGTTCTTTGACTAGCATTTACTTCCTCTTCGGGTTTTATTGAAGCCGTTAAGTAAATGCTAGTGGAGGAACTTGTGTGTTTTGGTAGAGGAATCCAGCTGATGCATCCTTATTTTTCCGGTTCAATTAATCAGACACCAGGAGGAGGATCAATATCTACAACTCTACAAGCATCCAAAAAAGCACCAATTTCCGGAATCTGTTTAGTTATTAACCTCCCCGAATACATGAAGGTGCTTTTATGAATGCCTGTAGAATATACCGAAGAGGATATTAATCCTCTGAATACATGAATCTGAAAAGTAAAGATGCATCACTTGGATTCCTTGATATACCAAAAACACACAAGTTGTTCCACTAGCATTAATTTACTTGACGGCTTCCATGAAACTCGAAGAGGAAGTTTTGTTTTGATAGAGGCCGCAAAGAAATTCTGAATACAGACTTTGATAAGTATTCTCAGTGGTGCTGCTCAACCTTGTAGTACAAGGAGCGAAACATGTTCAAGTTAGGGGTGCCAACGAGTCCAATCGGATCCGGGTATCATAATATCCGGAACCGGCTATTTTATTCGGTTCCGAGTCCGGTTCCAAAAAATGTTGGACCCGGAACCGGACCCTATAATATTATCGGTTCTTACAGCTAAAATAGTTTTGCGTTAACGTTTTCATTAAAAATGTTTCTGCAATATCATTTGTTAGACCTAATTTAGTCGTATACTTACACAAGCTACACCTGTCCGTGCACAAAACTTCACACAAACAAAAATATATGATCCCATTTAAGTTATTTTCTAATACAGCGAATTTCAAAATAGAAATTATAAGATTAGGAATCTTGGATTGCTACATGGTGTTCTTCTTCCACTACCAACACATTAGAATTGGATGCATACAGTGATCATTTTTTCGTACAAATCAAGCAAACTTAGTATAGACCAGTCTCGCTTATCAATTACTGACCACCAAATATGCAGTATCTAATAGACGAATCACAATTGATTTAGATCTTGTTGTATTCCACGATAATGGTATAACAAATGAAAATTGGAAATGGATGACTATATATATATAACATAAGCTTGATCTAATGTAAATGAAGATAGATTGTTGTCCATAGCCTACTGCATCTGTTCTAATTGATCCTTTTTGCTTCATTGTGTAATGGAGCAGAAGATGTGGCACTAAGGGACGAAGAATAAGAGTTAATATATACTTAAACTTTGTAACCCTAAAATTTTGACAGGATTAGTAACCATAATATAAGCTATATTTACTCTTTACCGGGTACTCGATATCCGACGGGTATACCCGATAAGGACTCGATATTAATCGGTTCTTTAACGGGTCTACCCGGCGGATAGTAAAGTCACTGACGGTTCCAATATTAGGATCCGGAACCGGATCCGGAAGACCCGGTTTCAGTTCGGTTTCGGGTAATCGGGTACCTATTAGCAGCCCTAGTGTTAGCTATATACTTGCTTCTGCTGGACTGAATCCATCTGCTTTAAGCGTAATGAACCTTCCGTTCCCAAGATTTAGTCTAGCTTCTTTGTCACCTACAACTTCCCAAGAATAAATTATGGGAGCTTTTGGAATGGGGAACCCAATTTGTCGGAATCCACGAAGCAATCATCCAAATATTTCACACAAGATTGCACCCTCTGGGGATGGTCCTGCTAAGGGACCTGGTTTGGCTTATTATCTTCTGAAACTTGTATGGTTATCCTGTTTAACCATTGTTCTCTGGTCATGTTGTTTGCTATTCAGTGTATACATTTTGGTTTTAGCTTTAGAATCCAGAAGTAGTTACTCATGTCGCTTTAAACAATTAGGACAGGATATTAGTAATAATAGTAACAGTAACATTGAAATGTCACAGTAACTCTTAGCTGGCATTCTCTTAGCTGGCTTTAACCATTCCCATCTATACACGTGTACTGCTCTCATAGGCTAAACATACACCTATCACACACCGCCACTCTAGAAGAATAAATATCTTCAGTTACTCTCGTTGTTGTAAGATTCTTCTTTGTAATTTCAGTTCTGCAACTGTATTTCCATTAATGAAATTCATTCATTTCTTTAGATCTACTATGGTATCATACTGAGAAAGGTTATTCTTTCTCAGGTTTTTCGATCTTTCTCTTCCGATTCATCTCTGATTCCTGTATGATTCAAGAATTTCCTGCATCTTCATCTCTTCCAATGGAAAATCCTACCTCCAACTCCATTACTAGGGTTTCACTTCATCAACTTCACAGTTTTGTTTCGTTAAAACTTACAGATTCCAATTTTCTCATCTGGAAAAATCTTGTTCTTGTTGTTATTCGAAAATTTAAATTGATGAAATTTCTTGATGGTTCTTCTCCTTGTCCTCCTCAATTCACCAATGCTCGTAATGAAATGAATGGAATTGAGAGTTCTCTTTACACAGATTGGATCGATGAAGATGCTACAATTCTCATGTGGCTACATTCAACTATTTCTGATACAATCATCGCCTACTTTGCTGGATCTCAAACCTCTCATCAACTATGGATCAGCATTGAAGAAAGATTTGCAAGATCTTCTTCAACTCATATAATTCAACTCAGAACAAAGCTCTTGGCCCTAAAACAAGGTGACAAATCGATTCCTGCTTTAATTAGTGAAATCAAATCACTTTCTGATCAACTTGCTGCCGCCGGTGAGGTTATCTCTGATAAATAATTAGTTGTAGTCACTTTATCTGCTCTCAACTCAGATCACATACCATTTGTAACTTCTATGCGTCATCATTATCCTCCTATCACTAGTTTGGAGCTTCATAATAACCTTCTAAGTGAAGAATCAATTATTAATGATAGAAACAAATCACTGCTTACTGAATCATCAAATAGAGTTTTTACTATTGAATCATCACATCAAGTGTTTGCTGCTACTAATCAGCCATATTTCCAACCTTCTGGACGTGGATATGGTGGACGTTATGGTTTTGGTCGTGGTGGTGGAAGATTTTTTAACTTTTACCCAGGTAATACTTCAAGTGGTTCTTCTACAACATCCTTACTAGGCAAAGGTCCTTCAATTGGTTCTTCTACATCAACTGCAGTTCGACCTCCACCAAGTTTTCAATCTCCTACAAATCCATCTTTGTTTTGTCAAATCTGTGGCAAACAAGGTCACACTTCTTTGGGGTGCAGCAACAGACTCAACTTTGCTTATCAAAGCTATCATACACCTCAGCATTTTAGTGATATGTTAGCCTCTGCAAACATTCCAAGCAACAATACATGGTATGCAGATACAGGAGCAAACAATCACATTACTGCAGATGAATCTGAGCTTCATGCTGCAACTACGTATGAGGGTATTGAGGAGATTCAAGCTTCCAATGAAAAAGTATGAGTATTACTCACACAGGTTTTTCTTTCAAATCCGCTCCAAATCACACTTTTAAGCTTAATAATGTCCTTCTGGTACCAAAGGCCACACATAATCTTCTATCAGTCCACAAGTTTACTTCAGATAATCATTGTTCCATAACCTTTGATTCTTCTGGCTTTATTGTGAAGGACTTATTCACTAGGAAGACACTTTTGCAAGGCCCTCACAATAATGGACTTTATCCTCTGCAGTTTACACATCACTCTACCATGAATAAACCACTCTCTGGTGTTCCAATTACTTCCACGATATTTGGCACAAGAGACTTGCTCATTTATCTTATCAAACTATGAAGCTTGTTTGCAGTACTTTAAACATACCAAATGTACTCAAATCTCTTATATTCTGCCGTGATTGTCAGTTAGGAAGGAGCCACAAATTACCATTCACATTGTCCACTCATTGCAGTACCAAACCTTTGGAGTTATTGCATTTTGATTTGTGGGGTCCTAGTCCTGTAACATCCATCTCTGGATACAAATATTATGTCAATATAATAGATGATTTTCTAAATTTTGAAAAGTCAGATTTTAGAAAAGTATTCTATCAGTTCAAAACTTAGGTACAGAAGCATCTTCAACATCATATTCTTACAGTGAGAACTGATGGTGGTGGGGAATTCTTGCACAATGAACTTACCTCTTTTCTTGCCAATTGTGGTATAAATCATGAATTTTCATGTCCTCATATACCTGAGCAGAATGGAATGGCTGAATCCAAGCACATGCATTTTGGTGGATATAGGCAGAACATATCTCATTCAGTCAGGACTTTCAGATAAATTTTGGGTGGAAGCTTTCTCTGCAGCCAATTACACCATCAACAGACTACCTACAAGGTCCATTGGTTTTAAATCTTTTTATGAGGTATTGTTTCACAAAGTACCAGATTATAATTTTTTAAGAGCCTTTGGCTGTCTTTGCTTCCCTTGGATGAAACCCTATACTACTCACAAAGTTCAACCAAGAAGCATATCTTGCATCTTTATTGGGTATAGCCACTCTCATAAAGGCTATAGATGTCTTGATGTCAAAACTGGCAAAGTTTATGTCTCAAGACGTGTCACTTTTCAAGAAGCCAATTTTCCACTAAAATCTATGGACTCCTCAACATCTACTGCTTCAGCTGGCTCTAAGATCTACAGTTCTCCTAAAGATACTTCTTCTGCATCTACAATGCTTGACTCAACTGCTTCTCCTACTGAACTTCCACTGAGTGATTCTGCTACTGCTGATACTACACCTACATTGTGTCCTTCTACTGCATCCGTACCACCATTGTCATCTCCAGCAATATTGAGCTCTGCAGAATCTGACACTAATACTCATACTATGACCACAAGGGCTAAAGCAGGTATCTTTAAACCCAAAGTTTACTCAACTAAATACTATTTATCTGCTTCACTACAAGCTCAAAGGTTGATAGTACCAACTTGTGTTAGTCAAGCTAAAAAATCTCCTCCTTGGAGACACTCTCTTCCTGATGAATATAATGCATTACAGTTAGCTGGTACATGGTCTAAAGTTCCTCCACATCCATCTCAGAATATTGTAGGGTGCAAATGGGTTTTTAGGATCAAACAAACCCAGATGGTACAATTGCTAAACATAAATCCAGATTAGTGGCTAAGGGGTTTCATCAACAAGAAGGAATTGATTATACATACACATTTAGCCCTGTAGCTAAACCAACAACCATTAGAGTTATTTTATCTCTTGCAGTAAATTTTAATTGGTCTATTACCCAACTGGATGCGAGCAATACATTTATGCATGGTGACTTAGCTGAGGAAGTCTACATGCAACAGCCTTCTGGATTTATTAATGAAGAGCATCCAGATTATGTCTGTAAACCTCATAAGTCCATCTATGGCCTCAAACAGGCACCCAGAGCCTGGTATGAGAAACTGATGACTGTTTTACTCTCTTATGGCTTCAAACTATCTGCAGCTGACTCTTCCTTATTTGTGCAAAAGAATGGCACTAGAATAACTATCATTCTTATATATGTGGTTGATATTCTCATCACTGGGAATTCTCAAGATTACTGCAAGGAGCTTATTCTTCAACTTCAACAACACTTTCCTCTCAAAGACATGGGAGAGCTACACTATTTTCTTGGTATGGAAGCAAAAAGAAATGCTAATGGTATGTTTCTCTCTCAAACAAAGTATGCTCTTGATTTGCTTGATAAATTTGACATGGGAGGTTCCAAGACTTGTGCTTCTCCAGTTCCACTCCACAACAAACTTACAGCTCACTCAGGTACACCTTTGTCAGATCCTACAACTTATAGATCTCTTGTTGGTGCACTGCAATACTTGACCTGGACTATGCCAGAAATTAGCTATGCTGTTAACCAGGTCTGCCAGCATATGCAATCTCCAACTTCTGATCATCTCATTGCTGCCAAGAGAATATTGCGCTACATCAAAGGCACTATTGACTATGGCATTCTGTTCAGTAAAGGATTAACGGCTGTTCATGGGTTTAGTGATGCTGACCGAGATGGTGATCCTTACTCTAGAAGAAGCACAGGAGGGTATTGCATTTTCTTTGGCTCAAATCCTATTTCTTGGTCTAGCAAACGTCAACCTATTGTTGCTAGATCTTCCACTGAAGCAGAATTTCGCATTTTAGCTAACTCAGCAGCTGAGGTTCTCTGGATTTGCAACCTTCTCAAAGATCTTCACATCTTCCTACCAACAACTCCATCTTTTCTTTGTGACAACATCAGAGCCATATCTTATTCATCCAATCATGTTTTTCACTCTAGGATGAAACATCTAGCTGTTGATTTTCACTTTGTCAGGGAATTATCTCAGGCCAAAGAACTGCAGATTGCATAATATCTACCATCGATCACGTGGCCGACATTTTCACTAAAGGATTTGCAGGTCCTCGCTTTGCACAAATTTCCCGATTGGAACATCTTGGCTTGGTTCTGATACTCGTGGTTTTGTTGAAGCCGTTAAGTAAATGATGGGGGAACAACTTGTGTGTTTTGGTAGTGGAATCCAGCTGCATCTTACTTTGTCGGTCCATGTGTTGGGACACTAGGAGGAGGATTAATAGCATTCACCAGCCGGAATACATGAAGATGTTTTTCTGGATGGTTGTAGATATTGAAAAGGCCATTAATCATCCTGGCTTCCGATACATGTGCTCGCAAAGTAAAGATGCATCACCTTGTTTCCTCGATCTACCAAAACACACAAGTTCTTCCGATACCATTTACTTTACGGCTTTCATGAAATCTAAAAAGAAAGTAAATGCTAGTTAAGAACTTGTTTGTTTTGATAGAGGCCACAAAATAACTGCGACGTTGATAAGTATTCTAGCTAAGTTAATGGAACTAGAAAATCGGAATGGGATGGGCTTGATAATTTTCGTACACCGGGGTTAAGCCTAAGGTTCACACATTCAGAGGCGACGCTCTGTATTTCCGATTGTCGCTTAAAACTTTATTCTCAGTTTGGTACATAGATTTAAAGTAACGTATGTTTTCTACGTGTATGGGGAGTGGATACTGGGTCTATGTAATGTATAGGGACGGATTCAAGTAAAATAAATATTTGATTCGTACGTTTACATGGTTGGAAGATAAGATCAAACCAGTTGGAGAGAGCCGACGAACAAAATCAATGGCTACACTGTTTTTGGCATTCTTGCAATTCTTAAGCAAAATGGGTAAAAGCCACATAAAATCCTGCTCTTGTAAAGTTGCAATCATGATTGTTTAGTGTTTACTAATACTAGACCTTTACTTGTTCTGGTGAAGTGGGTGACCGAGGGATCAAATCATGTACGCACGGCACGTCCCTAACATGCTATGACATGCTAGAGTATCTAGACATAATGCTGGCGGCACAAGGTCAATCAACATCATCTGACAGCCATACATTTAATTAATGTGAAAATACTTTATCCACCGTATGCCTGTTTCAAAGCCTTGGAAATGATGATTATTAACACCTAAAATGGATTAATATCATAGGCCACACTGGCTGTCTAATGCAGTAATGGTTGATGAGTCCAATCACCGCCCCTGTCAAATCAATGCATGCAAAGCATTTTTTGATCCGTTTACTCTTTCTCACATATGGCATAAATTTATTGACACTAAAGACCTCAAAAGCCCCCAAAATTTATTTCAGAGAGATGAATATGTGGATCTCGTAAGTCGTAAGTTGTAGCATGCAATGGACTTTATTTGGCACCCGGCAATGAAACGGTGCACTTCAACCCATGCGTCAGTATTAGATAAACTCTACAAAAAATCTCAAAGCACTGCTTTTCTACTTCATTTCCAACTTTTCATTGACCCACCACTATCCATGGCTAACAAACGAAGAGCAGAAGATGAAGAGCATACACAGCCAGAAGAAGAGTTAACAAAACTTCTTGAATCATTTACTAAAGATCAATTAATCGATATTATTCGTTCAGTTTCAACAGAGAACACAAAAATCATTGAAGAAATTCGTAAGCGAGCAGATCAAAATCCATCTCATCCTAGAAAATCTACTCTTAAAGCTTCAAAAGAGCCACTCAAAAAGATTGGAAATCGGATGACTGCTTCTTATTCAGCTTCTTCTGATCAACAGCAAATGAATGTGAAGAAAAATGATGCAGAGAGGAAAATCTTTGTAGGCAATGTGAGTTCACAATCTGAAATTACTGCTGAAAAACTGCACAAGTTCTTTTCGAAGTTTGGGGAAATTGAACGAGGTCCGTTAGGATTTGATAAAGACACTGGGAAGCCGAAAGGGTATGCTTTGTTTATATATAAAACTGTTGAAGGAGCAAGAAAGGCTTTAGAAAAACCAACCAAGAATTTTAATGGACATACACTGCATTGTGCAATATCTACCGGTGGCAGTAGTAGTGGTGGTAATAAGCAGAAATCTGCTTCTGGTTCAAATGAAAGCTTAACCTTGATGAATGAAGGGTGTGATTCAGCTGCAACGGCACCTTCAAATATACAACCAAGAGCAGGAGCTTCCGAAATGAGGAAATCTGCAGCTTGTGATAATCCACAAAGTTGTCAACTAAATACTTCACACAAGATTGGACCGTCTAGGAAGGCTCCTGCTAAGAAACCTGCATTGGCGTGGCCAGGAGTATGTGTATGTGCGGCTTGTTTCGGTTTTTACCTTAAAATTTGTATGTTGTTTATCTTGTGTCTGGTAGGTGTGTTGTTTCTTTTATCCAAGGTTTTTTGATTGCATATGGAGTAATTTGTGCTTAGTTTTAACCTCTATGAGCAAGTTATTTTTTTGGTAGCGTCTTGCTCTTGCCTTTTGGTGTTAGTCTTATCACTGTCTACGAATCTTTTTCTCATATGTCCACCAAAATGATAGATTTCATTTGATTAATTAAGTTGGTTATAGCTGCCAAAACAGTTTGGAAATACTAGAGATTTACATGATCAAAATAAATATGAAATTGGTTTACAAGAGAAATGATTCAGATGATCTAATATATCAACTCTTAAATGACTTTAGGAGCACTTAGAAATAGGATCATAACACCATACCGCCAACAAAGTCGATTTGTGGATCACAATTTTCGTAAAATTTACACCCAGTGCTTATAATTACGATACATTTGAGAACTTTACAACCAGTTTCCGTTAACACGATTTCGCCTGTTAGATAGATATATTCAATGGTCGTAGAAAACCAAATGCGAAATAACCAAGTGAAAAAATAAGGACCATTTTAAAGATTTTTACTAGTGGTATTCTGTTGAAGATTGATATAGGTTGAATTCATATTTAGGCCGGCCGCAGTGTGATAAACCTATTCCTATTAGGTTGGTTGGTTCATTCCCCTATTGTGATTATGTTATAATATAAAATCGGCAAAGAGTAGTTGGTTCTTGATTCCATCAGAAATGTTTTGGTTAATTTTCGGAGGGAGTATTTTTACAGCAACAAGCTTTGAAAACATGGCACTTTTGCTGCCTCATAACACCAGTTATTATCAGCAGATTCCTTGGGTCTGAACTTCATTGTTGAAAATAACTCTTCACTTCCAAGTTTTCTCGTCTCTTGCTTTGAATTACAAAATGGCGAGTAATTATGTTTGAGCTTCTTTAGCAGAATTCCTGCTTGGCTTCATAACACTTTTCTTCAATGGCTCATTTGCTGCTATTTTCTTCATTTTGTTGAAAGGAAAAAATGAGCCATTTGGGAAAAGTGTTACGAAGAAGAGAAGCTTGGACATATCGAATTTGTAAGATTCGAAGTAAGAGATGAAAAAAATTAGAGGAGAAAAAACAAGAGAGGAGCTTCTGAAATGAGGAAATTAATCAGCTTGTGAGAATTCAGCAAATTGTCAACTAAATACTTAGCACCAGGATTGGACCATTTGGACATGGTCATGCATTGGCACGGCAAGGAGTATGTGTTGCTTGTTTCGTTTACTACATTAAATATTTTCATGTTGTTTATCTTGTGCCTGGTATGTGCGTTGTTTTTTTTATCTGGAGTTTTCTGATCGTGTATACTTTGTTTTTAGTTTGAACCCCCATATGGGTAAATTCTTCTTTTTTGGGTAGAATGTCTTGGTCCTGACTCCTATCTTGTGGTGTTAGTCCTTTTCACCATCCCATCTTTCTATTGAACTGTCATTTAAGTTAATTATAGCAGCCAAGAACTAAACATTTTAATTTATACAATGGACATGGGAACAAATAACGTTGCTCATTTAGACCTTTCATCCATGCATGACTAGCAACAAACATTCAAATGCCTATAGCACTTAAATTCGGAAATACTACTAGCTGTTTGTAGACTTCTAGGTGAATTTGATTTACATGATATTTATAGGCTTTGAAAACTAAAAAAATAAGAACCTTGATTATAACATAATCATTCAAGATGATCTAATATCTCTATCACAGTATCACCCAGCAAACCGTAGTATATTTCTGCGACATAATCATCATCATTGAGATTAGAACTAAATGAAGTAATGTTTATTTTCCCACATTACACAACCTTTGCTTCTTCCTTTTCTTTTTTTTCCTCCGATATCAAAATCAAACGTGAGTTGCAACTGAGCAATAAGTGGCAAGATATGTGGTTAGTATCTAAAATAAGTGGCAAGATATTTTGTCGAGCAAAACAAATTAAGTGGCAAGATATGTTAAGCAAATCCGTAAAAAGATACTAAAACAAGATAACAAAATATTACTAAGCCAGTAAGTGGTTAGAAGACATGAGGTGTCGAACAGGGGAGTCCTCTCTCATCATATCAAACCTACTCCTTAAGAGGTTGGTTGGTTCATGCCTCTGTTGTGTTTTTGTTACTACATAAATTCGGCAAAGAGCAGTTGGTTCTTAATTCCATCAGAAATGTTTTGGTTAATACTTTATAACAACAACAGAAGAACAAGCGATCGAGAAAGCATGGAACTTCTAGGATCAAAATATCCCACAAGACATTTGTTAGTGTGGGGATGCAACCATCTTAGCATGCGAGAACGTAGCACACGTGCGAGAGAAGTTTGCACAAATATAAGGCAGAAGCTAGCACAAGAATAAGACAAGATGAGCTGTACTCCACTACATGTGAGCGGTTATCCACTATGTAAATACCTATATAAAGAGAAAAGCAGGAGAGAAAGTAATATGACAAGAGAGGATACATTTTAGGAGAGGACACATAATGTAGAGAGTGAAAATAGAATTGTTAGTATTATTATCTTTATCTTCTTCCTCTATCAATCTAGAGCTCCAAATACTCATTAATGGAGTCTCAATTGTAATCCATATGTAATTTCTACAATCATAGTGAAACCTAACCCCGTGGATGTAGATCAAATTGATCGATCCACGTAAATCTTGCGTCCTAATTTATATTTCCATTATCTTTATCTTTATTTTCATATCATATAAGTTTAGATCTAGAAATCATAATCATGATAGTACAAGGGGTGTGTTGTAGGATTTCCTACAACTACAGAACTTTTGCAGCCACGTAACTCTGGTTTTTAATCAGCATAACCCTTGGGGACTTAACTTCAATCTCTCTCAAGCCTGAAACCTACACTAGTTCTATTTTTCTTCCAAGTTTGGGGAAATTGAACGAAGTCTATTAGGATTCGGTTTCGTACGTTAAAATTTTCATGTCGTTTACCTTGTGCCTGGTAGGTGAATTGTTTCTTTTATCCAGAGTTTTCTACTCGTGTGTACAGTGTTTTTAGTTTTTACCTCTATGAGCCTTCTTGTATTTTTGGTAGAATGTCTTGGTCATGTGTTGTGGTGTTAGTCTTTTTCACTATCTATTGAACTGTCATTTAAGTTGATTATAACAGCCAAATACTAAATACTTCAGCACAAATGAAGCTGCATCCTCGTTTTCTGTTTATGTAGTGGACACAGAAACAAGTAACATTGCCCATTTATGCCTTTCATCCATGCATGGCTAGCAACCTAACATTCAAATGCCTGAAGCACTTAATTTTGGATGATACTGCATTTCCTTAGTCTACCAAATGGAACACAACTGTATCTTTTTGGTTGATTAGTAGTGTAGTTGTAAGATTTCTTACAACTACACTCCACTATAACTAGTTCAATCTCTAGGTGATCATTATGAATTCTTGATTTTATTAACAAAAGATTAGGAATGTTTACAAAATAGATTCAAGTATTACAATAATTCTCCTTGAAACCTAAATTCACTTTTTCTCTCTTCGTATCTCTTTACCAAGACTTGTCCTAGAATCCTCTCAGAAACAACGACTCTCTCCTTTATATAGGATTTTACATAGTGGATGACAGCTAAGAATCCCATTATTTTCGGGATCATTATACGACATATTCGCTCATATACAATCGCTCATCTTCGCATAACATACTTCTTCGCATAATTCTTCACACTTTACTCGTGACTTGCTGACATCATCTGGTGCATCATCTTAACTTTGCTATGTTCGACTTCCTTCGCTTAGGTTATATTCTTTACTTCGCATAGTTATTAACGTGTGCGATATTTAACTCCTACATTTTCCTTTTCTCATATCACTTATTCTTCAGAGTGAGCGATATGAGAAGTTCTCCTCTTGCAAATCGCACATGCTTTTCTTTTTTTCATTTTACTTTGCCGACAATTTTCCATATTTCAAACTCCCCTTATGTACGTGTGTCCTTTTAACCACTCATCTTTTGACACGTCTCTTTTAACCGTAAGTTTTTATCCGTTCATTTCTTCGCATTAATGAGTAAATCTTGAAAAACGGGTCGCTCTTTCCTATATATTCTCTTCTATCTTACTCCTTTTATCTCCTTCATTCTTCTTCACCTTCTCTGCAAATTCATATTCTTCATTCCCATTCTTTAATAGCTCCTGCTGGTAAAAAGATGGAGATCGAATTTAACAAAGTGAAAACTGACTTCAATCAGAGGGGTTACAAACTCTCTCTTCCTTCTTCATGTAATTTCCCATCCAAACTTAATCTTGATCTAATGAAATCTGAGCAATGGAATAACCGAAGAATCATCGTTTCGTTAGGTCAACTTCAATTCTTACCAATTCTTTATATAATCCTGAGATTCCTCTTTTCTATAGAATTCTTGCTGATGAGAGATTCACACGAGGAATATTTCAGTTGAGTGGTGATGTTATCAGGATACCATTAGAGTATGCTCGTCGCGCAGCTGGTCTTGGAAATTCTTATCCTGATGAAGTGCGAAAAGAGGATCATCGCTATAAAATTATAGATCCTGCTGAGTATACTCTTGATAATTTCTTTAAGAATTATTAGTCGCTATTATGAAGAGTAATGTGACTAAGTGGGCTGTTCACATAAGGAGAGTAGATGGTATCGCTGAAGATGAAAAGATTATGCGAGACGTTGATTGGAATTCAAATTCTAATCGCGCTGCTCGCAGATCCAATGACTCAAGTTGGATTAATTGCCCTGTTATCTTGGAAGGGCCCTTTATATCTGGTAGATCTATGGATGGTTCTGACGATCCTCTGCCCAAAGATTTCCCTCTTTACCATCCTTGGGAATTTAAATTACTCGAAAATGAGGAAAATAAAGTAGCGGTATGTAATCCTCTTAATCCAATTTGTAAATTCTCGTAACTTTCCTTCTTATATCTTATTTCTTCTCTTTCGCAGGATGCCAAAAAGGTCAGTACATCGCGTAAAATACCATCTTCGCAGAATAAGGAAGTAAGAAACACACTTTATATTTTTAACAATATTGTTGCCTCTGTTTCTTATCTTAATTATTCGCGTAGGTGAATCCTTTGAACGACAAGACTTTAGGCAAAAGCATTAGAACTCCTAAGAAACGTGCGTCAAAATCTGTACCCAAGAACACCTCGTCAAAAGATGAGGTCTCTAGGAAGCGTGCGAGGTATGATTCTTCTTCAAGTTCAGAATCTTCTGATAGAGATACCTTTGCTTCTGAGGAAGTGGTATCGATTGATTCATATCGGAAGAAGTTGTCTGAACTTTTTTCTGGAGATGCTCTCGCTACTCTTGGGGATGATGAAACGGATCGTGCCTTCAAGATGCTCCCAAGGATCTGTACTGCTTCTGATTGGGGGGATCGATCCCTTCGCGGAGCTGCCTCTGCGATAAATCCAGATTTTCAGTTCGCGATGAATGGCTTGGTAATGTTCTGCCATATTTGCCTTTTATCTCTTCCTTATTTTTATTTTTTTTACTTATAACGCTTTTATTTTCCCAGAGTGCCCGCATATCTTATGCGATTTCTTTGGATAATGAAAGAAAACTTCGCAGATTGCAAGATGAGAATGCCACATTAAAACAAGAGAAGTCTATTCTGTCGGATACAAATGCGATTCTTACAGTCGAGAATGCAAAACTTATAAATGAGCATTTAACTAATTCTCAATTGGTTATCCAAACTCGAGAAAGAAACAAGGAACTCATTGGTATGTAACTTATATTTTCTCACTCTTTTCCTTTTATGCGATCGTTCGCACTTCTTACTTTATTGTTTTCGCAGACCTGTATAACCTTTCAGATGAAGAGGCTAATCTTCCCGATGCTGAAACTCTTTTAGAACACCTCAATTCCTCTTTAAGTAATTACCCTACCCGAGGATTTGAAAACCTTAACTTGGAAGAATTAAGATTAAAATATACTACCCTTAGAGAACGCCATAAAAATGCATTATCCGCTGCGAATAATTTTAAACGACGTTTTTACGAGGAGAAAAAAGCAGTTCAAATATTGGAGGCGAAGAAGAACGATCTTATTACTGAAAAAGATGAAATCGCTCTTAGGGGTGCGAAAGCACTAGAACAATTTCAAGAATCCATTATTGAGGTTAAGATAGAACGTGATTCAGCTTGTCGTGAGAGAGACATTCTTATTGAGGAAAAAAATTTAATTCGATCTCAACTCCTTATAGAAAGTGAAGCTGAGTTCAACTGGGCTGCTAGAGTTCAGAACGATGCTACAAATAATCTAGGTGTAAATTGTAGTCTTCATACTGAGCATTCTACACTGGTTGCAGACATTATTTCCAATTATGAAGGTAATCTGTTGTTCTTTGATCTTCATTCATATTTTTTTAAGAATAATTGTCTGTTATCTTAACTCTTTTGTTAATGCTTCGCAGAGAAAGAGAAGGAATATCAAAAGAGAATTTCAGAGCTAGAAACTCGCTTGGCTGCTAAGGAAGAAGAATCATCTGCTCGTAATTCAAAGCATCAACAACTGAAGCAGAATTGGTTTAACTTAGTCTAGAACAACAGTAATGATGCTAATAGTTCTCGTGAGGCTGCTTTTAAAAGAGTTTGTCTAGAGAATGGTATTCCTTTGTCGAAATACAACTTTCCAGCGATTCCTGAAAATGTACACATTCCTGATATCCAAGTTACTAATGGAGAAAAGATTCTGAAGAAGAAATTAGTGATTCTGAGTCTGGAGAAATGAAGAAGATGAAAGTTGATTGCTTCTTCTTGTTTTAATATACTTGTAAATTCTTGTAAATTCAGTTTTCATCTTTTTAATATGATTCTTCTTTCCTTCGCTTCATATTCATGACTTCTTCATATGCATGTGAGACTTATCAAAATGAGGCAAATAACACTTCCTTTGCATTCCCATTCTTGCCTCTTGTTATTTGGCAGATTTTGGTAAACCAAAAATTAATTTGGCACCAAGAATTTTTCTTGGTGCGAACATTATAATTAATTTATTTTCTTATATTATCTAGGATGTCTTATTTTTGCCTTCCTATGTAAAGGTCTTATGTTGCCTCTGTTTATGTGCGACGAGATCGCAGGTGGTCTTTACATCATGATGTATTGACCCATTGATCTCTTCTTATCATTTTCTTGTACTATTTCCTCTTCAGGTTAATTCGCGTAAATACCACAATTCTTAATACTCGTATGAGTTAAAAGTCTTGTGATATTTACGACTTTTGACACAATTCAGCTCCCTAATGGAGGGTGCCGTCCTTATCTTCCCCCTGGCTGCCCCTTCAAGGAAGCTTACCTCTATCTGGTTAAGATTATGGCTCTTCCCATCTGGCTTTTCAACAACCAGTTGATTTCGCAATCTCGCATACACTACCTATATGGTCTATGGCAGCAAGATCGCACCCTAAGTGGGGTATCTTCGGACCGAGTGCATCATAGTCAGGACTTGTCAAGAGTGGCAGGGTACGCTCCAGACGTCCCGGGAACTCTTGACTCAACCGTGTACCTCGGCGCCATGATCGAGTTTCTGCACTCCTTGGGAGAGCCTTTCTCACCTTAGGCTCTCAATTTAAGATTTCTATCTTAAACTGAAATTTTAAGGTATCTCTCCCGGATGGGCATTATCGTTTTATTCTCACCCCAAATCTCCACAATTCAAGTTCCGGGGTCGGTGTAGCCTTCCCTTGAGTCATGCCTTCTAGGTATTTCCAATTATGACGTGCGATAGGTCTTACTATTTTTCCTCTTGCATATGAGCGAATTAGGGTGCACGACATATTTGGATTCCTAACCAATCTGATAATAAATATCATTTTTTGTAGCCTTTTATAAAGGTCTTATTATAAAGATTTCTCTTTGTGTTATCTTATTATGGATTTACCATATGAAACTAAAGTTTCTCATTCCAATCTGTTAACTCGTACAACTCTAGTACATAGATGTTTTTATTGAATCACCTTGCTCAAAGAAAATCATACACATTCATTCTACGCATTTGTCTTCTTCACTTTTGAATCTTCGTAAATTCACATATGTTTATAACCATTCAATTGGTATTGTGCGAAAGTCGTTGTGCCTTCCACCTTTTGATATTTTGTCTCCACCTAGCTTCTCTCTCTTGTTGCTATTCATCTTCATTTTTTTGTTATCCATTTCTGTTGCTGCCGTTATTGATTTCTTCTACTATTTTGTCTCCACCTAGTTTGTTTCTCTTCCTCATGATGATTCTTGATTTTAAACATTCCCATCTAATAAATTCCAGCACTTCGCATACTTGTTTCTCAACTTTGTACACCACATCAAACATCAACCATTAATCTCTCTGCTCTCTGACTATCTGCTGCATACCTTTTCCAATTCCTTCTCTTGGATTCTCTTGCTTCACATCTATCAACATCAATTTCTTGACAATTTTTGCTTTCAACTGTGTCCCCTCTTATAATTCCAACACCCTGAGATAAAGGAAACTTGATGCACTGATGAAATGTTGATGCAACAACGAGTGTACCATGCAGCCATGGTCTTCAAATGAGAGCATTATATGGTGATTCAACATCCACTACAAAGAATGTGATATCTGTTGGTAAGCTTTGTAGAAGAATTCGCATAGTCACCTCCCCTTTTGGTTTGTTCGCAGAACAATTAAAACCATAGATTTTGTATGTTGAAGGGATCAACTCATCATCTCTTCCACCCATTGTTTTATATGTGTGATAAAATAGAATATCCACAGAACTTCCAGTGTCTATAAGAATTCTATTTATCGCCCAGGTGTTTTTCTCATTTTCTTCCTCATCTTCTTCTAACGGTTTTGGATTAATTCACAATCTAACCACCAATGGGCACTCATGTGATGCTTTTCTTTCTGGTATTTCATCTGCGCTGAACGAGATTTTCTTCCTTTGCCAGTCCTTCAAAGATGATATTTTTGCCAGGTTGAAAATTTCCCTTCCTTCAGCATCTCTTGCATATACTCGACTTAAGACATTATCATGAAAATCTTCTATGTTTTTGAACGAATGTATGATCGAGTTACAATATAGATTCTTTGCCTTCGCTCCCACTTCAATAACAAATGTATTCCTGTCCTCCTTTGCATATTTATTTCCTTGAGGTGGTGGTGGTGGTAAATTTCTTGGCTGATTCAGTAAGAAATGGTCCAACTTCCCTTGCTCGATCATTCGCAATATAATCTTCCTCACATTTCTGCAATTGCTTGTTATGTGACCGTGGAATCTATGATAGACACAAAATTCTTTACTCCTCCTCCCTGGTGGTGGATCTTCGCCTTCATTATGTGGTTCTGTAATATCATCCATTAGGAGAGCATCTTCCCATACTTTATCCACTGTAGTGTTCAACTTTGACAGATTTACTTGTTCCCACACTATTCTTCCATCTTTCTTGTTATAATATATTTTCTGTCCTGCAGAGCTTCCTGGTTGAATTGTATCAGTACCTCCATATTTTTTAAGTTTCTTGTCTATGTACTCTTTATCAAACTCTGCTTGATCTGCACTGCCCATAACCACTAACTTTTGTTACATTTCCGCATTACTCCTTCCTTGATTACCCTGCGATGTACTCGCAACAACATTTGTGAGCCTCGGAAGTAAACTTGTATTTCCACCTTTCGAATCAGATATTGCAACTGGGTAAGATTCCATGTCTCTTTGCTTTTCTTCGAGGGCTATATATTCTTCTTGAAATTCGCGCAGTTCCGACATTGTGATTGTATCCTTTACTCTGAAAATTTGGGTATATAATAGGTCTGTTGCAAAGAGAGCATTAATGAATGCGAGAATAAGATGTCGCTCATCCACCCGTCTTCCCATATCACTACACATTGTTCTCCAACGACCGTTAGATGACGCAAACTCTCATTTGTTCTTCTGCGAAGTCCGAATGCAGTCTCAATACCTGGTCTTGATAGATTATTACTTATGTATTGTCCCAAAAAGACATTTTGTAGATGATGAAATGAACCAATGGATTCTATAGGTAGGCCTTCAAACCATTTCAAAGCTTCTCCTGCTAGACTTGCAGCAAAATATTTGCACATTACTGCATCATAATTTTCCCACTGCAATAAACATCTAGAATAAGCTTTCACATGTTGTATCGTGATGAGTGCTAAAAAGTGCATATTTATATATATTTTTCTTGGCATTTAACTCATCTTTTGTGCTCTAATTCTCCATTTTTAACCCATATTCTGTATTTTCATTATTTTCAAGAATAAATCTTTTTATTAATTAATTTTGCATTTTTAGGTACTAAATAAAGCATGGTTATCTCACGGAGCGAAAAGAGCAAAGGAACGGTAAAGACTCCCGCTAGGAGGAAGCGAAGAATGATGTTTGCAAGATCCGGATCAACGAGTAGTGGGCTTGAAGAGGAAGAATTGTTCTTAAAGAAGATATGGGCTTGGCATACCCAAGGCCCAAAACCCTTACCCAAATCCATTTCCATTATCCATACCCATTTCCATGAGAGCCGTCAGATTGGATCCATCTTGTCATCCAACGGTCGCCTCATCATTGTGCATCAAAATCCGAAGCTCCTGTCAAACACCATAGTACCTAACTCCATCTGAAGCCGTCAGTTTTGTTGTATCTCATAATCCAACGGTCGCTACATACCTCTCCATCGTAGCCGTTCGATTCAATCTATATGGGATCATCCAACGCTCTTTACTTGCTGTTCATCAAAGTTCGCTACACCCGATTCACACCCTAGCATCCAAAACCATCGACTTCACCCAAACAAGTTATTCTTACCCAAATATTTTTTCCCCAAAAACTCTCTTCTTCCCCCGACAGTTGCAGTCGAGCTCTGCTCCTGCCTCTCTTCCATGTCCACTGCCACCCTGCCATCGCCACTTCCTCCACTGTCACCAAACACCACCTACACGCCGTAGCTACCTCCCCTACCTCTATAGCCATCTAACTCATTGATTTTTCACCACTGAAACCCTAGGTGATAAATCAATAAATTAGGTGAGGCTATAAGACGCAATTGAAGACATGGAGAGGAGCAGAGAAGAGAGAATAGGCATGGGTCGACATCAATTCAGGGATTAGGTGAGTGGACTTTTCAATTCAAAAATTAGGGTTTGCAAGTTAGGGTTTCGAAATTTGGGGATATTTTGTAAAACTATAAAAGGCAACTGATGTGTGATGTAAAGGCTTATGCTGGGTTAGCAGCCAGTGTCCAGAACTGTTATGTTCTGTTAATGTTTTTTTTTTGAGTCTCTTCAATTTGTGTTGTTTCATGCATTGTTCCTGTTTAATCATGTATGTGTTCTGTTCAAATTGTTGTTCATGTTAAGCTGCTGTTAATGTGATGTTTGTTCCTTCATTGTTCATCTTTTGTTCATTATTTATGTTTTCCTGTTCTCTAATGTTCTTGTTATGTATGTTCTAAACCTCAGATGCTAGGACTAGATGAAACCATGAATCAATAAGATAGTCTTCATCATGTGCAGCTCATGTCCAATGTTGTTAAGCCCTTAGACTAGTTGTACTTTAATCAGACAATTAGTACTTTGGTAACTATTTTAGCTGTGAGTAGAATATCCCTTAGGTTAATGGTGGATTCAACATCCTAGTGTTCTTTCATCTCTCTTGTTTTGTCAACTGTTAGCTTCTCAAATGTTAGGATTAGTTTACTGTTGTGTGTCAATGCTAGGTTAGAGCCTTAGAGCATTGAGTTGATTGAGCAGTGGGGAGAAACTAGTGCTCACTAGTGACTGTGAGCAAGCTGGTTCTCTTCCCACTCTAGATGAATGCCTAAAGCCATTGCCTTGGCTTTGCTTTTTTTTTTTCCTTCCTTTTTTTTACTTCACTGTCTTCTTCACACCCCTGCCCTTGGCTTAGGCCTTGGTTCCATTGTTCTTTGTTTAGTTTCATTGTTCTGTCACTTTTCCTCATTCCTTCACTGCCACTGTTTTACTTTCACTTGTCCTTCATTTTGTTTGCTATTTTCTCCTGCTACTTCAACTTCTCCCTTGCTGCTGCCTCCTGCATCTGAGTTTCTGCAGCTGTTGCTGCCACTCCACTTCTCTTGCCATGTGCTACAGCCACTGCTGCTGCTGCAACTGAGCTTGGCTCACAGCACAAGCCCAGTCCAGTCATTACAAAAGCCCACTGTTCTTCTGTTCAAGCCTAAGGCCCAGCCAACTAAACCCAGTTCACTCTTAAGGTTCAAAAGCCAAAGGCCCAGTTCATTCCCAAAGAACTCAAAGGCCCAAAGCAATTCATCAAAGCCAACTGAATCCAAAACCATTCCAAAACCAAAGCCAAGCCCACTGTGCCTAGAAGTTACCAAAGCCCAATAGCAAATTAAAGCCCAAAATAGCTAAACACTACAAAACACACCCAGTCTCTGTGGATCGACCTGTACTTGCACGAGCTACAACTGATGACCGTGCACTTGCGGTATTACTGTAGGCCCGTTTCATTTCGCTTCAATTTTATACGTTTTCCCGGGCCCACCAACTTTTTGGCGCCGCTGCCGGGGATTGGTGCTGTGTTTTTCGTGTAGTTTTATTAGCTATTTTTGCATTTCACTGCATAGCATTTGCATCTGCATCTGCTTCACTTCATTTGCTGTTGGACCTGCTGTTCTGAACCAGTTTTTCCTCTGCTGGGACGCCACCAAGGAAAAGAACCAAAGCCCAACTGGGTTTTTGCAACAATATCAGAGCAGCTGGGCTGTGCTTAAAAGGTAACCCATTTAAGAGAACCCGAATTGTGGGCTTCCAATTTTTAATTCTGGGCTTGTAATATTAAAGCCAATTTTTGGGTTTTTTATTTTCTGTTGGGTTTGTAATTAATTTTTGTGGGCTTGTTTGTTTAATTTGTGGGCTTGTTTAAATTCTTTCATTGGACTTGTATTTTGGACTCTGGGTTTAAACCCAGCTGAGCTTGTAACCGATTGTGGGCTTGTTTCCACTCAAGAGTGGACCTCGAAACCAAAGTTTTAAAACAAACGTCGGGCCTTAACCAACTGGGCCAAATTAAACTTTCAAAATTAAAACTTAGTGTTTCGTGGGTCGCAGCCTTCCTCCCATTCCATTAGAGGACCAACAGTGGGCTTGCTCCCAATTTCAAAAACCAAAAATTTCTCCCATAAAAACCAAAGTTTTCCAAATGTTTCCCTAAAAAACCAAAATTTTTCTTTTTCCCATCAAAGCCAAATGTCTCCCAACAAAACCAAATTTTTCCCAAAAAATCCAAACCCATTAAAACCAAATATTTTTCCCAAAAAGTCAAATCCCATTAAAAACCAAATTTTCTTGTAGATAATGTGTTAGTTAAAATTCCTTTTGTATATATTTTGTGCTCATCCATTGTGACTCCGAATATGTTGGAGTTTTGCCTTGGATAACGGAGTTTTAATTCTGCTTTCGCCGAAATCGGGTATTCTCTCTCCTTTTACTCTACTCAGCATGTCCCTTTCCATATGTTGCATTCTAATTCTTTCCATATTTTTAAACATTGAGGACAATGTTTAGTTTAGGTTTGGGGGTATAGAGTAGATACCACGATAATATGCTATAATTGAAATCAAACTCCATCTTTTTGAAAAAGTTGAAAAATTCCAAAAAAATTGAAAAATCAAAATTAAAAATTAAAAAATTAAAAAAATCATAAAAATGGAGCTCATTTACCTTGAAATGTTGACTCTTGTGCAAATATGTAATTATTAGGAGTCTTAGTCTAGATATTTAGGCACCCTGATTCTAGCACAATTCACATAGTGATAAGAAATTTGCACGCGCACGATCTACCAATACATGTTTGGCCTCGATCTTCAAGGTGTTTGATAGGAAGTTACGATTGCCAATCACTTTAGAATACTGAACGAAACTTGACTAGCTTGTTCTTTGGTTGGTTGGGATAGAAGGTGGAGGTTACATTAAGAAAGACAACCATCGAATTTAACTGGGTGCATCAAAAAGGGCTACCTCTTGCAAAGTGTCATGTAATTTTTGTTTCCTTTTGTATATGTATCAAAACTGTTTCCTTATCAAAAAAAAAAAAAAAAAAAAACGATGTATATATTCAGAAAAAAAAAAAAAAAAAAAAAAAAAAAAAAAAAAAAAAAAAAAAAAAAATCATGTATTTTTCAATTCCATTCTCTCTTGTTCCAAAAATAAAAGAGAATAGTCAATGTAAATAAGAGTCATGTAAAGAGTCATCTTTTGTGTTTTATTGTAATAAGCAAGGAGGGTGTATGCCATTGATGTACAACGCGAGTAATTGTGAAATACCTCCAACTCATTCACAATTCTCGTAAAGTCCGGACAGCTAGCTAGATTTCGACCTTGGTTCTTAGCCTGAGAAACTATCTCTTGGTGATTAGTAGTCATAACTTCAGATCTTTCTTTACACATGTGTAGATACACTTTACACTCTTATCACATGTCCTTTTTTTGTTATAAGTGCTAGGATTGTGCCTCGATAGCTAGATTGACATCTCCATTTTGCTGTGAGCTTAACTGACTTGCACATGTCACATTTGATGGAATCTGAGCTTATATTTTGACCTAGAACTTTGTAGGTACGTTCTAAGCAAACCTTCACGAGACTTCAACTCGTCCACTAGGGACACTTAGTGGTTTAAAAGGCTTAGTGCATACGCTAAATGCATTCGAGAGACCAGCGACAGTGGTATAGGTAGGATTTCCTTAGTTTTGTTTTACTTGAGGACAAGTAAAATTCAGGTTTGGGGGTATTTGATGAGTGCTAAAAAGTGCATATTTATATATATTTTTCTTGGCATTTAACTCATCTTTTGTGCTCTAATTCTCCATTTTTAACCCATATTCTGTATTTTCATTGTTTTCAAGAATAAATCTTTTTATTAATTAATTTTGCATTTTTAGGTACTAAATAAAGCATGGTTATCTCACGGAGCGAAACGAGCAAAGGAACGGCAAAGACTCCCGCTAGGAGGAAACGAAGAATGATGTTTGCAAGAGCCGGATCAACGAGAAGTGGGCTTGAAGAGGAAGAATTGTTCTTAAAGAAGATATGGGCTTGGCATACCCAAGGCCCAAAACCCTTACCCAAATCCATTTCCATTATCCATACCCATTTCCATGAGAGCCGTCAGATTGGATCCATCTTGTCATCCAACGGTCGCCCCATCATTGTGCATCAAAATCCGAAGCTCCTGTCAAACACCATAGTACCTAACTCCATCTGAAGCCGTCAGTTTTGTTGTATCTCATAATCCAACGGTCGCTACATACCTCTCCATCGTAGCCGTTCGATTCAATCTATATGGGATCATCCAACGCTCTTTACTTGCTGTTCATCAAAGTTCGCTACACCCGCTTCACACCCTAGCATCCAAAACCATCGACTTCACCCAAACAAGTTCTTCTTCCCCAAATCTTTTTTCCCCCAAAACTCTCTTCTTCCCCCGACAGTTGCAGTCGAGCTCTGCTCCTGCCTCTCTTCCATGTCCACTGCCACCCTGCCATCGCCACTTCCTCCACTGTCACCAAACACCACCTACACGCCGTAGCTACCTCCCCTACCTCTATAGCCATCTAACTCATTGATTTTTCACCACTGAAACCCTAGGTGATAAATCAATAAATTAGGTGAGGCTATAAGACGCAATTGAAGACATGGAGAGGAGCAGAGAAGAGAGAATAGGCATGGGTCGACATCAATTCAGGGATTAGGTGAGTGGACTTTTCAATTCAAAAATTAGGGTTTGCAAGTTAGGGTTTCGAAATTTGGGGATATTTTGTAAAACTATAAAAGGCAACTGATGTGTGATGTAAAGGCTTATGCTGGGTTAGCAGCCAGTGTCCAGAACTGTTATGTTCTGTTAATGTTTTTTTTTTGAGTCTCTTCAATTTGTGCTGTTTCATGCATTGTTCCTGTTTAACCATGTATGTGTTCTGTTCAAATTGTTGTTCATGTTAAGCTGCTGTTAATGTGATGTTTGTGATGTTTGTTCCTTCATTGTTCATCTTTTGTTCATTATTTATGTTTTCCTGTTCTCTAATGTTCTTGTTATGTATGTTCTAAACCTCAGATGCTAGGACTAGATGAAACCATGAATCAATAAGATAGTCTTCATCATGTGCAGCTCATGTCCAATGTTGTTAAGCCCTTAGACTAGTTGTACTTTAATCAGACAATTAGTACTTTGGTAACTATTTTAGCTGTGAGTAGAATATCCCTTAGGTTAATGGTGGATTCAACATCCTAGTGTTCTTTCATCTCTCTTGTTTTGTCAACTGTTAGCTTCTCAAATGTTAGGATTAGTTTACTGTTGTGTGTCAATGCTAGGTTAGAGCCTTAGAGCATTGAGTTGATTGAGCAGTGGGGAGAAACTAGTGCTCACTAGTGACTGTGAGCAAGCTGGTTCTCTTCCCACTCTAGATGAATGCCTAAAGCCATTGCCTTGGCTTTGCTTTTTTTTTTCCCTTCCTTTTTTTTTACTTCACTGTCTTCTTCACACCCCTGCCCTTGGCTTAGGCCTTGGTTTACTTCCATTGTTCTTGTTTAGTTTCATTGCACTGTCACTTTTCCTCATTCCTTCACTGCCACTGTTTTACTTTCACTTGTCCTTCATTTTGTTTGCTATTTTCTCCTGCTACTTCAACTTCTCCCTTGCTGCTGCCTCCTGCATCTGAGTTTCTGCAGCTGTTGCTGCCACTCCACTTCTCTTGCCATGTGCTACAGCCACTGCTGCTGCTGCAACTGAGCTTGGCTCACAGCACAAGCCCAGTCCAGTCATTACAAAAGCCCATTGTTCTTCTGTTCAAGCCTAAGGCCCAGCCAACTAAACCTAGTTCACTCTTAAGGTTCAAAAGCCAAAGGCCCAGTTCATTCCCAAAGAACTCAAAGGCCCAAAGCAATTCATCAAAGCCAACTGAATCCAAGACCATTCCAAAACCAAAGCCAAGCCCACTGTGCCTAGAAGTTACCAAAGCCCAATAGCAAATTAAAGCCCAAAATAGCTAAACACTACAAAACACACCCAGTCTCTGTGGATCGACCCGTACTTGCACGAGCTACAACTGACGACCGTGCACTTGCGGTATTACTGTAGGCCCGTTTCATTTCGCTTCAATTTTATACGTTTTCATATCGCACATGCGCTTCCGTCAAATATACTTGTAAATGCCGGTAAACTGCACTTAGATGGTATCAGTGCTCTTTGAATTTCTTTTGTAAATGGAGTTTTTCCAGCTTCCTCCACTGCTTCCTCTAGTTGTCTTCTTCCATCATTTCTCTTTGTAGTCATCATTTCTCTTAATTCTGCCATCTCCTTAAGAATTTCTTCGCTTAATGATTGATCTAAATCCTCTCGCATGGGTCTTTTTAATCTTGCTTGTCTCAATCTATTCTCATGATTGTTTTGACGTATTGCCTCTTATATCTCCTGTTGTTCAGTTTTCTCTCTTCTTCGCCTACGCCTTTCAGTATTTGCTTCAATTTGTACTCTATCGTGTCTTTCTTCATTGCCTGTGCGATCATATCGATGTCTTAATATTTCTCTTTCTTGTGGTATAACTCGACCCTCATCTATTTCTTCTATACGATGACGCTCGCGTCCCCTTATTCGATTATCAATATGACGCAATCCGCTTTGTAATTCTCTTTCTTCGAATTCTTCCCTTCTTCTCTGTCTATCTCTCGCACGTGCAATCTCTCGCTCGCGCTCATATTTGTCTCTCAACATTTCTCTACCATGTAATATCATTTGTCCTTGTCTTGGATCCTCTTCTTTCCTTTCACAATTAGTATTTGCACGACGAAGAAGTTCGCGTGGGTGTTCATATCGATTAGTTGCTGAGTCAATTATACATCTCCTTTTCCTTTGATCTTCCAAATTTTTATCTTCTTGCGAGTTTTCTTCAATGACTTCCATATGTTGCCTTCGCCTATCATTTCTTCGATTAGATTGGCTATGTCGGGAAGAACTCCTATTGGATCTTGATCTTGAGCGTGTAGCACTCCTTGACCTTTGTTCTTGTAATCTAAGATTCTCTTCTCGTAAATCATCATTTTGACGGATTAAATTCGCACGCCCCTCTTCTTCTCTCTTTCTTTCAATTATTAATTTTTGCCTAAGCTCTGCAATCGTCATATTTCCTTCACACGCTGTAATTGGTTCTTCGTTCCCAATTCTCTGTCCTTCATCTGTAGAATTCGTCATCGCAGTATGGAAACTCACTCTATCATAATCTATATCATTATTCTGTCCTTGTTCTCGCTGAGATCCAATTGGAATTTCTGTTCTTTGATGTTCTTCCATTCTTTCCTCTTGTTGCTCAAGATTTGTCATTCGTCTTCATTCAGCAAGTCCGTGACTTCTTCTAGTTGTCATTCCTTGTTCAACAACAGACTCGATCCTTACCATTTCTAAATTTTTAGATCTCACTTTTTTCCTTCAAGTCTATGATATACTATGAGGAATTAGCATCCAGAGCTGTTTTCTAGCGCCAAAAATGTAGTTCTAATCTTACAACTACACTCCACTATAACTAGTTCAATCTCTAGGTGATCATTATGAATTCTTGATTTTATTAACAAAAGATTAGGAATGTTTACAAAATAGATTCAAGTATTACAACAATTCTACTTGAAACCTAAACTCACTTTCTCTCTCTTCGTATCTCTTTACCAAGACTTGTCCTAGAATCCTCTCAGAAACAACGACTATCTCCTTTATATAGGATTTTACATAGTGGATGACAGCTAAGAATCCCATTATTTTCGGGATCATTATGCGACATATTCGCTCATATACAATCATTCATCTTTGCATAACATACTTCTTCGCATAATTCTTCACACTTTACTCGTGACTTTGCTGACATCATCTGGTGCGTCATCTTAACTTTGCTATGTGCGACTTCCTTCGCTTAGGTTATATTCTTTACTTCGCGTAGTTATTAACGTGTGCGATATTTAACTCCTACGAGTAGATGGGTAACTAGATTTGCAACATTTGGTGTTGTGTTGATATTTTGGTTGTGTTGTGTTGTTGCAACTTTATAAAGCTGAAAATGAAGGATATATAACTCCAAGGAACCAACCAACCACTCTATTTCCTAGTCACAGAGCATTTTGCATTTATTCTCTTCTGTTTCATTTTCTTTACAGTAAAACTAAATATGGACCGTGAAACTGTTTTCCTTAAAAGACTTTTGAGTGTAAATCACAAGTTCCTGTGAGAATATCAATTCCAAGACAAAAATAACAACTGAACTGAACCAACATCGACTTAAAGTAAACACTGTACCGCGTAACTCAGAAGTTTCCTTGTGTTCCTTACCGCGTTATAGTAGAGATTGCTTAATTAAACCTACTTACATTTTTGCCATTTCTGTGAAGATGGATAACTTTGATTACATACCTTTTATTAATGTGAAATCATTTCATTTAAAAATGATTTTGCTAGTTTTTTCCACTATAAAAATTTCATTTCAAATCTATAGAACACCCAAAATCAGCTCATACCCAGATTGTCAGATTATCATTTTTCACTCCATTCTTTTCCCACAACTCCAAACTTCTGCTTTAACTTCATCAATCAATGGCCATGAAACAAAGGGTTGAGGATGAAGTAGATACAGAACCAGAAATGGATCCAGAAACAGAGGAGGAAGAGGAAAGAGAAACAGAGGAGGAGGAGGAGGAGGAAGAAGAAGATATAACAAAACTTCTTGAACCATTTAGTAAAAAACAACTGATTGATGTAATCCGTTCAATATCAACAGAGAACAGAGAAATCATTCAAGAAATTCGTAAACGAGCTGATCAAGATCCGGCACATTGTGACTTGTTTGTTCATGGATTAGATTGGGAAACAACATCAGATCAACTCAATGGGATCTTCTCAACTTATGGTGATATCATACAATGTAAAATTGTTGTTGACAGAAACACAGGTAAATCGAAAGGGTATGGTTTCATACTATACAAACATCGAAAATCTGTTTCCAAAGTTTTGAAAGAACCTCTAAAAAAGATCGGCAATCGAATGGTGACTTGTCGGTTAGCTTCAAATCAACCACTGCAGAGGAAAATATTTGTAGGTAATGTGGACTCTGAGATTTCGAGTACGAGATTACACTCGTTTTTTTCCCAGTACGGGGAAATCGAAGATGGTCCATTGGGGTCTGATGTGAACACTGGGAAATTTAGAGGGTATGCCATGTTTATATATAAAACTGTTCAAGGAGCAAGAAGGGCTGTGGAAGAACCAGTTAAGAGGTTTGATGGATACATGTTGTATTGTCAAATGGCTACTGATCAAAGGCAAAAATTGAGTCATGGAGTTTGTGGGTTCCCATGTGTTGGTGTTAGTGCTGGTTTTAATACTCAAAATGGTGCTGTGCAACCTTACGTTCAGGGGATTTTCAGTGGTGCAGCGCAACATGTTCAACCTCTGTTTGCTTCCGGTGGTCAGAATCCAGCTCCTATAATGAACCCCGCTTTCAAGAATCCACAGTCATGATGAACCAAATTCTTCATACAAGATTGCACCCTCTGGGGATGGTCCTGCTGAGAGACGTGGTTTGGGTCATCATTATCTTAAGAAACTTGGCTTGTTTATCATGTTTGTTGTGGGTTTATTTTTTCTTTTAGCCATTGTTCTCTGAAAATCATGTAGATGCTTACTATCCAGTGCTGACGTTTTGGTTTTAGGTTTAGAATCCAGAGCGCAGTTACTGGTGTCGCTTTAGACTATTAGGATGTAGTTTTAGGTGGTTATGAATATGTTCTATGTTCTAACACATTGTTATCTTCCCATGTTTTTGTCATTGGAGCTTTTCCTTGTTCCGTTTTTTCTTGCAACTGAATCGAGCTGCTGGCAGCGTTTCAAGCGAGCTTGCAAATTCTAGATGACTAGACCCAAGGGGCTTTGGATTTCTATTGTTGGTCAGCAAACGAATGTGTAAAGAAAAGTTTTGATATTTTGGCGTTTTACATTTATCTTCTTCTAAGGTAAAAAGTAAATATGGACCACGAAACTGATTGCAGCTTTAAAAGACTACTGGTGTAATATATTTGTCAATTCCAAGGCAAATATAACAACTGAAACCAATAGCGACTTAAACCAACTTGCTGCATGTCAGTAATGGATTCTTTCTCTTCCATCATGTCAATTTTACCGCGTGCATTGCCATTTACTTGACATGGTTTAATTAATTAATTAATTAGATGTTTGTAACCATACTGCACGCAAGTGGACTATAGTTTTCTTAAACACGATCACTGTGAAAACTTTACACCCTGGTTGGTTGGACGGGTAATCCTAAAGATAAACTATTTATAGTGTTTTGATAAATATTTTTTGAAACAATTTCTAGAAGTCAAAAACCAAAAAATTGGTTTGGGTGTTCAATAATGACTTCGGATACACACATCTAAAAGTAACTTTTCAACCTTTCAAAGTCAAAAATCAATAATGCCTTCTGGTGATGGACATAGCCCAGGCGATCACCCTGCTGTTACCATGAGTAGGTAGTTTAGTTGAGCATCATGTCTTTTTCTTCTATAAAAAAAAAAAAAGTCAAAAATCAAGAAATTTGTTTCAGTGTAGAAGGACTTATATAAGCAAAAAAGTGACTTTTAATGAAATAAAATATCTTTTTTTTTTATCCAAACATGTTATAAAGTTTCAAAACAATTTTTAGAAATAAAAAAGCCAATTTTTGTATGAATTGGAGTTAAATATTTTTACTTTTGATTCATGCTTCTGATTTCTACTGTTACTTATTAGTATCCAAACGTGTTAAAAAATCTCAGAACGACTTCGGAAAATAAAAAATCAGACTTTTTGTGACTTCTCCTACTTGAGAAGCAGAAACAATACTGCTTATCCGAACGCCCCTATTAGTACAAGGAAAAATAAAAGGCAATGCACAAAGTCCCGGACGCTATGGCACAGTCTGGCTTGTTCTAGATCCTAGCCAAATGAACAAGAGTCCAGGGATAATAATGACCTGACTATAGACTTTGACTAGATAACCTCTTGGAAGGTTGGGGCACCATCCATGTGACTCACCAAAGACTACCCTGGTCCAGTGGTATGTTAGCCGTTAACACCAAACACATCTAACGAATGAAATCGTCTCATACATAAACAAAACCCTAGAATCTTTGTAGGCCACCCCAAAATTCTCATTTCAACATCCCCAAATCCAAATATTCCTTTACTTCCAAAATTTTAATTCCTCTGGAAAACTCCAAACTTTTGCCCAAACTTCATCAATGGCGAAGAAACGAAGAGCAGAAGAATACTATGAAGAAGAAGACACAAAATCAGAAATAGATTCACAAGAACAAGAAGCAAAATTAGAAGAAGATTTGGTTAAACTTCTTGAACAAATTAGTAAACAACAATTAATCGAAATCATTCGTTCAGTTTCATCAGAAAACAAGAAATTTACTGAAGAAATTCATAAACTAGCTACTGAAGCCTTAAAAGAACAAACAAAAATGACTGCTTGTATTTTAGCTTCTCCTCCTGAAGAACCTCAGCAGCAAATGATGATTGTGAAGAGAAATTCATCTCGAGAGGACAAAGTACAGAGGAAGATCTTTGTAGGTAATGTGATTCCTCAACCTGAAATTACTGGTCTAAAATTATATAAGTTTTTTTTCTAAATATGGAGAAATTGAAGAAGGTCCACATGGATTTGATAAAAAGACTGGGAAACCAATCGGATTTGCGATTTTTGTGTATAAAACTGTTGAAGGAGCAAGGAAGGCTTTGGAAAACCCAATTAAGAAATTTTATGGGCATCCCCTGTATTGTGAAAGAGTTAATGGTGCTACTGGTAGTAGGAATAAGCAGAAATCTGGGTTTGATAGTCCTAGAAATTTACCCCCGAAGAATAATGAGTGTAATAGTGTAGGTAGTAGTCCTCAAATTGGGGTTATTGGTCGTCGGGGTTTTATGGATCAGGGGGATATTAATGGTGGTAGTGGTATTACTAAGCTAAAATCTGGTCCTAGTAGAAATTCACCCCTTGGTGTAGGTAGTAGTAGTCCAAGAGCTGGTGCTGGTGCTAGGTTTGATGCGCAAAATGAGATTAAGGGTCGTCGTATTTTTCTGGATCAGGGGGATATCAATGGTGGTAGTGGTACTAATAAGGTAAAATCTGGTTCTAATGGTCGTAGAATGTTACCCTTGAAGAATGATGCGCCTAATCATGGTGGTAATAGTCCACAAGCTGGTGTTGGGTTTAGTGCTCAAAATGGGGTTGTGGGTCGTCGGTTTTTGGTGGATCGGTGGGATAGTAATAGTTTTTTTGATCGGCAATGGGATAGTAATAGTGGTGCACAACTGTATGGTTGAGGGAAGGAACCAATTCAACGTCGTCAATTAGATGCTTCATGCCAGATTAGACCATCTGGGTATGATAAGGCTAAGCGACCTACATTGGCACGAGCAGGAGCTTCTGTTGCGTGTATGGGACATTATCTTGAAAAACTCGTATTATTTATCTTGTGTCTGCTGGGTGTGTTGTTTCTTCTGTCCGCAGTTATATAGATCATGATTTTGCTCATTAGTCTTTACTTGGTTTTACTTGTCTGGAATTCAAAACTTTAGTTGTACATTTTTCTATAACAAAGTAGGATTTTAAGCCATGAGAGCTTGGGGAATTGGGGGTCTTCAAATGCTTTCTTTATGTTCTAGAAAAGCTATTTTCTGGTTTATGTCCTATGAAGTCCTTAGCAGGTTTTCCCTGCAGCTGAACTACACTAATCATGCTAATCTATTAGGTTTTTGAGACATTAAGCAATGGACTTCTGTCTTATGCCCTTGATGCTTTAGTATTTAGTAAATGTCGATATTGTTTTTCTCTGCTGCATTATTGGAAATGACTTTTAACTTTACCTGTTTGATTTCCGGTCACCTCTTTGTGTTATCCAACCCCATTTTCTGTTTTCCCAGTCATTCAAATTATGGTACTGATTTTTTAAACTTCATGCTGCCGACATTTTTGGGTTAATTTTCACAGCATATGCCCTGCTCTTGCTCTACTTGTGTTTGAATTTTGTATCACAGAATGCATCTGGTATCAAGGTTCCGAATTCTCCTTCTGAAATTTCTGCAAGAATTGTCCATCTGAAAATTCTGCAAGAAGAGAAGCCTGAATACTGTATCAAGTTGGATAGTGGTGATCTTGGTATCACTAACTTGAGCATTGAGGAGAATGCTTTTAGGTAAGGTAAGTAGTTGTAGTTGTTTTCTTTGACACTTTCTTGATATCTTCCTGCAGTAATTACGGTTGTACTCTTGAATATTTTAATTAGTACTAGATATATCAAAATGTTTATATATTTCTTTTTGCAATTTACACTCGTAATCGATATACACCCTTTTAATTTGTTATCAATGTCTTATCTTTTGCTGGTACTGTAGATATTGGAAGACTGAAAAGATCATTCCATTGTTATGTCGGTTCTATGTATTTGATGTTTTTTTTACATTGGTTATGTTTTTGGTCTATATAATCATATACACCATACTAAACGGTATCCCAATGGTACTTGTCCCCTCCTGTTGATTTTTTTATTTTATCCCTGTTCTATCTTCTGTGAAGTCGTTTACGGGTTTTTCTGCAGCTGAACTACACTAATCGCGCCTTTTAGGTGTTTGATTAAAGTTTTTGAGACATTAAGCAATAGAACTGTCTTGCACTCTAGCTGCCTGCTTTAGTATTCAGTAATTGATGATATTCTTTTTCTCTGCTGCACATTGTTGGAAATGATTTTGAACTTTACTTGTTCGAGAGGAAGGGGTGTTTAGGTCTGTTTCCTTTGTTAAGTGATACTATAACTTATGGACTGGGCAGAAGACTGCGGCAGCTTAACCATATCACCCTACACGGCTCTGGAACCTAGATTCATTTATAGTTGGGTCCTTTTTTTTTTTTTTTTTTTTTTTTCATGGCTGAGTTGGTTGGCTCATGCCTAAATACTGTTTTTTCCCTGATAAAAGAGTGAAACAACCTAAAATATTTCAGTTTTCCCTCTTCTCCATTTCCTTGTATTCTGTGTTCATTTCCACATTTTACATGTAAAAAGTAATTATGAGTTTATGACTCCTGGTTTTCTTTTTACCTGATCCACACAAAATATTACTCCTTCCGTTTCAAAAAAATAGGCATGTTTCACGTGTAATGTACATTGAAACAAGCTGGTCTTTTTGGAATGGAGGTGGTATCAGATAACACTTTATTTTTTTGGTCAGGCACTTTATTAAACACACTGAAGAACCTTCTCCTTCTGATTCATTATAGGGGACACTCCACCATACCTGAGAGACTAAGACTCTATCAAGATCAAGGGCACTAGAAGTAATCTCAGGAGAAGGGTGTCTTAATGATTTTGATTTATGTACTATACATGCACATGCACATGACATAGGTGAAAGTTTCAAAACTAGTTTTCCATGGTCATGTAATTTCCGCCTCTAGTGTCCACCAATTTATCGTCGCAACTGTTAACAAACGAAGGAACACTCGCAGTGGCCTCGGTATGAATGGTTCCTGCCTTTCATACACCTTATGCAGTGATATGTTTGAATCATCTTCATCTTAACAATAATTGGTCGTTCAAAGTCGATACAGTGCATTGAAGTTAGTAAGTTACAACAATCATGTATTTGCCGAACGTGCAATATAAACCTTCAAATTTCGGCGAAGGAAGTTAGAGGACATAATGATAGGTTAGTCGGATTCCAAGTTCCAAACGGGAATGTAATAAACAAAGAGTTAACTTTGTCATAGAAAGATACATTACCAAATAGTCAGGTTGACGTTATAAAAATTGAACCATCGTTCATTAACATCCTAAAGAGCTAGGGGCATGAGCAAGCCATGTATGAAAATAGGAAAATATAAGAGACGTAAAAAGAATGTAACTGATATAACTCACCCAGACTAACTGCTAAACTGCAGCCCAAGACGACGATTGGCATGCTACAAAATTCTGATAGAAAGTACATTTTTTCTGACCCATGAATGGGAATGAAAAAGGGATGAATCCTCTTAATTTAGCATCACATGCTTTTTAATTAAAAAAACTCCTAAGACAAACCATGCTGCCATGAAGTCTTCCATGAAGTTAACTACAACTTGCCTTACTGCATCTCTCTACTACGTACCTGAACAAAATAAAATGAGCTTAGTAACCAACTATGACCGGCCAGAAAAGTGACGCACAATGATTGCGCGTTACATCTTGGATGGCCAAGTCAGTAATGCACAAAGGTTGCACATCACTGCATGGACTGCCAAGTGCTGAGGCAACAAGACCCTGTAGGGCCAGTGATGCGCAAAAGGGGCGCTATATTTTAAAGGACAACGACCGAGTAATGAAGTTTATTGGCCGACACAATGAAGCTTCATTGAGGGATTATCAAGACATGACCAAGTTTTCAGATGCAAAATGCGATGTTGGCGTTAAGGCATATCAGGGGAATTGAGTTGGCTCAAACTCAAGGATGATGCAAGAAGGTAGAATAAGCCAAGAGTTGGTCTATGCATTAGTTCAAGGTTGGTCAAAACTTGAATAATGCAAACACACTAGTAATGCATGATTGACATTGCTATTGTCGAGCAAATTGTCTAAGTGAAGCATATGGTGCATATATAACCAGAATAAGCTAAGAAAATGGCCAATTTCAGTAAGCGCAACAGTTGTGCAATATGGAGACCTAGTTCAGTAAAGCATAACAATGCTGCAATCTGAAATCCGAGTTCAGTAAAGCACAACAGTTGTGCAATATGGCTCAAATGAAGGTTAAGAGTTGGTTATTGACTTCACAAGCATGCCAAACACGCGAGACAAGATAGAACGGTTATGAAGCAAGTTTATTAGCGTGGGAGAAGGTTCATAACAACTTAAGAACTAGTGATGGATGACGGCGCGTGTTTGAAGAGAAACTGGCCTAGTTGGCACAGTTACTGGCGGTTGCAGAACTGCTTTATGAGACATATGGATGTCCCATGCGTTTGCAACAGTTGTCCACGGTTTTTGGCTAGTAAAGCTGTTATATAAATAGTCTTAAGGCATGGGAAAATCGACAGGCTTACATAGGAGATTGTGATACTCAGTTAAGAGAGTTTTTGTAAGGCTAAGGCTTGGTTCAAGAGGAACAAGTCTGTGTAAATATCCAAGTGGGCAAGTTTTGTATATCTTCCATTTGATACAATAAAATGAGATAATTGTGTCATGTTGTAAGTGTTCTTGGTTGACTGATTGTTTTTCGTGAAGTATGGCATTGTCTGAATGCATTATGGGGTGCATACAAGTCTAATTGAATGCCTTGACAAGAAAAAATAGTTAACTAACCTAGTGTGTTCCTTGTCTAGAGCTTCTGTTATTACCATACATATTATCAAGTGAACACTATGTTGTCGTATTGTCTCGATTTCTTACAAATAGACGATCACACCAACTGTACTGTGAAAAAGAGGGGGTCTAACAACCACACCCTATATTTTCGTTTTGGCAATCTGTATGGACTAACTCCAATATACTTTCAAGAGAATCAACTAGAGAGTCAGACTCAATCTTTAGAAAAGTATATCAAAGATTTATATCTCTGTTTCTTAATGTAATCAACAAATCAAACTGATAGAAATCCGCGATCCTGATTAATATAAGAAACAACTTGGACGGTATCACAAACCAATATCCAAGTTTCAATCAACAACCCAAAGGCCGGATTCAAGAACTGATTGAACTTACACACAACCTGTGATATTTCAATTATATAGAAAATTTACTGCGGAAAAGAAATAACACATACATCAGAATTTTGTTAACGAGGAAACGCAAATGCAGAAAAACCCCGGGACCTAGTCCATCTTTGAACACCACACTGTATTAAGCCGCTACAGACACTAGGCTACTACAAGTTAACTTCAGACTGGAATGTAGTTGAGCGCTAATCAATTCACACTGATCAAGGCCCAGTTGCGCTCCTTACGTCTCTAAATCCCCCCAGGACTCGATGCACTTGATTCCCTTAGCTGATCTCACCCACAACTAAAAGTTTCTACGACCCAAAGTCGAAGACTTGATAAACAAATCTGTCTCACACAGAAAAGTATTGAAATAGATAAATCTGTCTCCCACAGAAATACCTATGAGTTTTGTTCCATATTTTAATAAATCAAGGTGCACAAAAACCAATTGATAAACTGGAATTATTGTAGCGCCCCCTAAGCTAGCAGCTGATTTAATAGATTAACTATATAAAGAGGCACTAACGATCTAAAACATCTGATTAAACACCAAGAAACAAGTTCTAAGCAAAGATTAACCGAATCTAAACCCTCTCTGAAATAAATACAAGAACTCCTCTCAAATGATACATATTTTATAGTGAGTTGGTTTACAAATAAAATATAACCACAAAATAAGCATAGCGGGAGCTAACCAACTAACGAAACCAACTCCTCGAAGCTTTCATCGCCACGAGTACATCTTGATCCGTCTCTGAAACTGAAAGTGGGAATTGAGTGAGCACATCATCTCGAAGGGTACCCAGTAGAAATAACAACTAATTTTCAAGTAATCACTAGAATGATTTGTAAACAATGCAGGTTTTACTGAAAACCGATAAACGAAAACAGATAAAGCATATTAAGATAATAAGTTGTATGGAAATATAAAATTCTACCAACCAATCTTGCGGCACAGATTCACAACAGAAATAATAGTTAAGCGACGCAGTCTTTCGGAGTAGTAAGGCATGACTCTTGCGGATTCTTCAATGATCATTAAAGTTCCCTGAGGTTTGACGACCCCGTAGTCATATAAGATTTGTACCTTACCAGTACCTCAATATACGCGCACTCTACATAGCAAGTACTGAAAGAAACAAATTATGGCAACAGTATATCTGCCTGAAAGTCTAAATTTTATGGAATGTCATCGCATTCCATAAAATAAGACCAGCAACCACCTACAACATTCCCAACATCCTTTTCCTAAAATACTAGAACAAAATATAATAATTTTTGAAAGTAATTTAAAAGAAACAGTAAACATCCACGTATGAGATATGTGTTGCCCCCATACAGAAATAGGAAAAATATAATGGCCAAATTAAAACCAGACCTATATAATATTCAACCCTACGAGGCCCATCTAGGTTTGCATAAAATAGATATAACATTTGGGGGCACATATCTCACACCAATCAAAAGGAAACCTTCTCCCTTTCATGCTAACAACAAATAAAGATTGTAACCACTTTCCAGTCAACGGAAAGAATCACATTTTGGAAAATAAATAAATACTCCCAAAACACAGATATTAGTTGTTTCTAAAGATCCAAGCCCATCCCAAAATGTAAAAGAAAACTAGTTTGTATTACACACGTATAATACATGCATACAATATCATATAATAACAAAGATATGCATGGATTTCACAAACGATAGATTTGTAAAACAATAATGAACACGAGAGAGTTCGTTATCGATTCCCACCTCTTTTGATGACAAGCCTCGCCTACCTTGAGATGTTCAATCCACTGGATCATCCTTTGAGTCGATCATTGTTAATAACGACCAACTGTTATTCACACAATCACTCTAAATATTAGCCAAAAGGCTCATACAAGGCTCATATCACAATCTCATACAATTTTCTAGTTATAGGCTAAGTGAACTATCTAATGGTTCTAAGCCCATTCATGCTTCTACACCTTTTCATTATCTATCTTTAGCACAAATAAAGGTTTACTAATTCAATTAGGTTGGTTTTATAGTCCATTTGATAATAAGTCTTAAAAATATCTACAACTTTGTAGAAGGGACCAAAGACTAATTCAGACCACAAAGATCCAATACATGTTCATTAGGGAAACTGGCTATTGCCCAAGTTCACTAAACTCGGCCCACCACACAAGGCCCGGTCCACTCGGGTCAACTGACGGACTCTAACAATCAAAGAGTCAACTTAACAGTCAACGTCTAAGTCTAGGTCCAAGTCCCGTCAAATGTCAATCAATGGTCAACGGGTCAAGGTCAGGACAACTGAGTCGACTCAGGTCAAATGGTCTGAGTCAGGTAAGTCAACTAGAATAACTGGGATGACTAACATGCTTAAACTTAAGAAGCAATACACAACATGACAAGATCAAAGCATTTCTAATTCTTTTAGCAAAAATACAAAAACAAAACATCTCTTCTTGATTCAGTTCAAATACTAATAATCACCATTTCTAATTGTAATTCCAATACACCACCAACTCAACTCTCTAATCTGCTGACACTTCAACTCATGAACTGCTATTACAAAATTAAGTTCAACACCACCAATTGCATTTACACCACAATCATTACAGCATCCCTTTTTGCAAGTTCTGTATTAACAATCTTCAGAACTTCCACTTATTTAGGCAACCCATTAGCATTTCCAATTCATCCAACCTCTAACTGCAACAACAACAACACCACTACCACTTGTAGCTCAGTATAATCATTTACATCTGCAATACAACTCCAGCTACAAATACATTCAACCACCAACACAAACAACATTACACATCTCAATTGGAATCTTCAGAATCTCCACTCTTGCAATTACAACTCAACTGTAATACTCTCAGCATCATTATCTTCTTATAGTCACAATCAAACACAACTGCGAACTAATATACATTCATCTAAACTCACTTCCTTCCCAATTCAGTAATAACACCACTAGTTGGAGTTCCATCTTTTCATTACAGGCATTATACATTCAAAACCACCAGCACCATAACAATTTGCAGCTCCATTCCCAGGCAACCACCATCACTATAATCTCATCCCTGACCTGTAACAATCATTCATCTTCTTCATCTCCAACTGTGCTTAACTCCATGAACTCCATGAAATCATTTAGCTCCACCAGATTGCAATTGAGATTCCTAAGATCTCATTCAATCCATGATTTACTACCTCCATACACATATTCTCTCAAGAACAAACCACAAAACAATATTCATCATTTTCTTGTCACAGACCTCCAATTCCAAACCACTAACAGCAGCCTTAATTACCAATTCATCTTCCTTCGAATACTATTCATATAATTCATAATTAAAAACTCAAATTCCTATTTGATTTACGGAAGAACAGGAACCCTAATTTTTCTATGAAATCATAATTAAACATCATACTATTATCTACGCTTTAATTAACAACAAACCCACCTCTAATCTATCATCACAAAGCAGAATCATAAATAAACAACAATCAAATCGAAACCCTAAATTACCTGAATTTCGATTCACCATCAGAAAAACTTCTCCTCGTCAATTCGATAACAACCCCTCGATTCTTCATACATTAACGACCCAGTTCACCTCTCAATTTCATTCCAAACCCTAATTTCGATCTTCTCAAACTTATTCCGAAACTATAACAATATTCAATTGTTCTTCTTCACAAATCAGAACCACAACATCTTCATCATCGCTAAAATAGCTTCAACATCAAGTTTACTTCGATAATCGCTCACATAACTCACCAAAAATCAACAGAGATCGAACAAAGAAAGATAAAGAGAAAGAACAGGAAGAAGAAATAAGAAGAGGAAAGAAGAACAAAGAGAGAAGAAAGAAAAGAGAAATGAATTTCTCTTCGACACGTTTTGGGTGATAAGGCCAAAAAAACTTATTAAGACACCCACGCTTTGGAAAGGGAAGCCAGGTTGGTCTAAGGCAAAATAGTATCACACTAATCTAATGATATCTTCTGCGTCCGGTATCCGAATGACACGTTCGAGTAGTCTATTCCACGTAACTTTTCGAGATATATCTAGTGACACTAGTTTCGTATCCATATTGTTGTTAGATTAACTTCTATTAATTATAATATATGTTAACTAATCGAGTCGTTAGCGATTAATACGTCTCTTGACCGGTCTAACAACGTTGACGAGCTTGAGGGTCGTTACACTTATATTCCCGAAGAACAGCCAAGTATTATCAATCATCTCACAATAATCTTAATCGTATGGAAGCGAAACAAGATATTGTGGAATCACAAACGATAAGAGGAAGATGTTTGTGACTTCTTTTTATCTTACCTATCAGAGATAAATCTCGAGCAAATCTTAGAGAAGATAGTACTCAATCAAGATAGTACAAAGAAAGATCAGAACACGCAACTACAGAGAAAATAGTTGGGTCTGGCTTCACAATCCCAATGAAGTCTTCAAATCGTTAATCTATGAGGGTTTTAGGAAAAACCCATGTTAAAGGAGAATCGACTCTTGTCGCAACTACTATCACACATGAGGTGTGGGGATTAGGTTTCCCAGTTGCTAGTGTTCTCCCTTATATAGTCTTCAAATCAGGGTTTGATAGCTTTGGAACAAAGTAATCAATATTCACCATTAGATGAACTCCTAATTGTATTCAAGCTAATATCTTTCAACCGTTAGATGGAACTTAGCTTGTTACACACAAATAAAATGTACCTTCATTTAGATATGGATAACCGTACCTAAACTTGTACACCAAGTTGTCTCAACAATAGTTAGACGAAGTTAGCCATATGAACAGTTTCATATCAACCTTATTCATCTTAACCACAACTAGTTCAAATGACTCAAATGAAACTAGTTATAGAGTTGTTCAATTGTTTATATTCTCGGAGAAGTATACAAGACACAATTGAAGCAAAATCGGTTTGACTCACTCGAATCAATTCATGAACATTATAGCCACAGTTTGCAAAAGATTGCATTCCTTATTATATAAATGTATCTTTTCATGGAACAACCTATTTTAGAACATAACCCACTCAAGTATTCAAACGGGTACGCATACCTAAGTATCCGGACTTGGACTGTGTTCGCTAGTGTAATGAGCCTCAAGCTCGTCAACGCTATTAGACCATTCATGAGACGACTAAGCCGTTAATGACTCGATTAATTGGAGACAAACGTTAATTAATAGAAAGTAATCTAACAACGATATAGATACGAAATTAGTACCGTTAGATAGAATCGAAAAGTCATGCGAAATAGACTATTCGAACGTTTTATTCGGATACCGGATGAAGAAGATAACATCTGAGTTGTACGAGGGGAAAAATAATCATTTTACATCTAAACCGCCTAGCTGCCCTTATCCATTTTCTGGGCACCCTAATAACGATTCTTTCCTTATCACACCTAAACATGTCGAGAGAAACTCATTCTCTCTACTTCTTTCTCTTTCTTCTTCTTCTTCTTCTTCTTCTTCTTCTTCTTCTTCTTCTTTCTTTCTTTCTTCTTCTGTTCTCGCCTCTGGTGATTCTGAAAGTCTTGAGAGATGAAATTAAATTATGAGATCGTGAGGGTTGAATAGAGATCAAGGCATATCTGAGGATGACGTTGTTGAATCGATTATTGTATCCGAAATTCACAGAGAAAGGTAATTTGAAGATTGAATTTAGGGTTTCTGTTTTGAGTGATTTCTTTATGAAATTGGGTATGTTTGGTGTTTATTTTTCATGGGTTTGTTGTTAATTAGAGTTAAAGGGTTGTTTGGAGTTTAATTTCAGTTCCACACTACACCATTTTTAGGAATTCGCAACAAAGATTCACAACGACAATAGGTCGGTTGCGAAATTTCAGTTGTGAATCTTAGTTGCTAATATTTCGCAACGGGTTGGTGCCGTTTCGAATTTTGCAACCTCACACGGAAGGTTGCGAATTGCAACCGCGCTCAGTTCAAGCGTGCGAACCACTTGCTTGGTCGGAACACTAGAGCTGATAAACACGCCCCAGTCAAACTTCTGTCAAGACTACGTTTTTTTTTCCACCCTTAATCCAAGTCTAGGGTATATCCCACCCTTAGTCGAATTCTATCCTCATTTTTTCTCCGCCAAAACCAGGGAGACTCATCTCTCCTTCCCTCCTCTCCTCCATCTTCATCTCGATAAACCAAAGAGACTCAGCTCTCATCTCCATCTCTATCATCGTATAGATCTGTATACAAGTACAATTTGTGACATAGTTTTTAGGGTTTATAGATTTCGATTTCTAGGGTTTCAGTGATTTCTAGGGTTTCAGAGATTTGATTTCTAGGATTTAGAGATTTTGATTTAAGTTTGTCGAATCCTAGGGTTCCATTTAAGTTTTTCGGTTTTAGGGTTTAATGCTTGATTTCAGTTTTTCGATTTCACTTGTGAATCTGATTCTTTCAGTTTCAGTTTTTTTATTTCTTTTTTTTCTTTCCATTTTATGGTTGGTTGTGTATCTGAATCTAATACCCCCTTTGTTTTTTCCAAGTTAGGGTTTGTCAATATTGAAGAACTGGTCAGAGTTGGTTCAGGAAGAACTAAGAAGGTATATCCAACTATGAAATTGTTGTGGTTATTTTATATTTTATTTCCATTCTATGGTTTGTTGTTTATCTGAATCTAATGCTTTTTTTTTTCCCATGTCTAGGTTTGTCAAGATTAAAGAACTGAAGTTCAGTTCATTAGAGTTTGAAGAAGAACTGGTGAGAATTGGTTTAGGAAAACTAAGAAGGTATATCCAACTGTTTTGATTATTTTGGTTCCTTTTATTCATTAAGCCATTGGGTCTGGTGGGTTGTCTTAACTTGTAAGTATTTTTTTTTCCATTTGTGCAGTTCACACTTTTGTCAGACCTGGAAACTTCTCTCGAAGCTCTTAAAGATAAGCTCTTGTGAATGTGCATTGATTGTTAATTGGTAAAGATAGTTCCATGGATTTAATGAATCTTTCTTATGTTTTCATCTGCAGCTAAGTGTTACCATTAGTATCCCCAGGGAAAAATGAATTTTTTTCCAACCACACGCTTATCTAGGAAGGTATATTGCTGCTAGTTTTGCAGTCTTATTTGATAAAGAATAAAGTTTGCTATTTCGTACTTGCATAAAGAATGAAGTTAGTTCTGGAGTTTTATTTAAATTTGATTTCACTTCTTGGCATGCAGATTAAGCCTGAAATGTGTAGATATGAAGTCATGTCAACTAAAATTGAAATGCGCCTTGCTAAAGCTGAAGTAATCAACTGACATCTCTTGAATATACCAGGGAAAATTCAGTTCAACAGAAATTGAACTCGCCACCAGGTAGGACATTAAGCTTGTTGTATGTCTTGCATCCCAGGTTGTTAGAAGAATTGTGATTTATTGCATTAACTCTTATGAAACTGAATAATTTAATCTGTGATTAGTTCTACTGTAGAAAGACAACTAATTCTAGGGATTAATACCTTAGTTGTTATCCAATTATCTATCCTCAGATTTCCTTGGATATGCGGCATACTTGTTTTTTCACCGCTGTCTGTTATAAGGGAAAAGAATAATATTGAAACCGAAGTCATCTACTATAGATTAAGTGGTGGATTTGATTACCCTAACACCCTAGTTATCTGCCTAATTAGAGTACTCTTTGCTTCTGAATTTGTGTATGTTTTAAAACCCTGTTAATATTCTAGCCGTATCGGAAAACAAAACCCGCTTGTGGTTACTCTTTGTTATAAGTCAGTTGTAGTAAGATAACTTCAACTCTACACCCACCAAGTCCCTGTAGATAGACTTGTGCTTGCCCTATATTGCATATCGACACTGTGCACTTGCAGTTTAATACAATTGTAGGCATCACTAGCGGTGTAATTGTTTCTTTGGTCACATCTTACTGATTTCAGCTCAAGTATTGTATATATGCGTTTAGTCTTCTATTTCTTGTTGTTGTTATAACTTAGTTGTTTATATCCATCTCATGCTTTAGCTTAGTAGCATATCCAGTTTGTACTTCACTTGCATCTGTAACTTTGTTGTTGTATTACAGTTAATCCATTTGTTTATATATCTTGTATCCTTGTATTAGCTTCTGATTAGAAGAATTTGTGATGCTTTGTTCGCAGGTTAATTGAATGATGCTCATGAGATCAGAAAGGTTGGAGAACAAAGCAGCAACCATTAGGTCCCTTAGCAGCTGCAATATTTGTAAGTTTATGTAGCTTATAGTGATTTAAGTTAGAAGAACTTAGGAATTTCGTAATTTTACAAGAACTGAACTTAGGAACCAAGTATGTTTCTAATGTGTACACTAGATTTGTTGTGATACTTAGAAAACATTTGTATCGAATACTCATTCTTTTTGTTCAAATCAATTGAAGAATCCATTTTCCTAATTTGAATCAGTTTTGTATGTTGAAATGAATGAATGAATGTATGTTGAATGAGTGAATGTATAACTGTGGAAATGATGAATGTAGGGAACTGGGTAACTGCAGGGGGGAAATGTGGGGGTAAATGTATTTTGATCAGGTCAATAAAGACTTGACCTTTTTTTTTAAGTTGCAAAATATTAGCAACGTCTTTAATTTGTTACTAAGTTAGAACCAGAACCGGTAAATTAGAACCAGAACCAATAACATATTAGTTCCGGTTATGGGTATTCGTATAGTTAGAAAAAGCTTCGCAACGGCACGACTTGGTTGCGAATAAACAGGGTCACAACGTCAAAGTACGTTGCGAATCCCCGTTGCTGACCAAGAGTCGCAACGGAGCCTATGCTGTTGCGAAAAATGCAACACCGTGTTTTGAAACGTCACTTTGCCGTTGCGATCCCGGTTAGCAACGGACAGGCGTCGTTGCGAATTCCTAAAAATGGTGTAGTGCCATAGAGAATTAGGGTTTTTTCTGTTCTTCCATAAATCGATCAAAAATTAGGGTTTAGAGAATTGAACCGTTGATGAAGATGAATTGTTTAAAGGTGATTGAAATTGGGATTTGTTTAGGGTCTCTGAGAAAAACCAATGATGGTGTTGAAGACTGTTGAGTATGGTTGAGATATAGGGGATATGAAGCTACAATTATAATGAAGTAATGGCTTAGAAGTGTAACTATATTGAAGATTTAGGCTATGGAGTGAACTGGAGATGAATTTGTCTGTGTGTTGGTGAGTGAAAGTGTTTGTGTTGCTTCTTAGGTGCTTGCGTTGGAAATTAGAGGATAAAATAGCTTCTAGATGATGGAACTGATGTTAACTGAAGATGGTGATGGTTCTAGTGTTATAGTTATAAGACTAGTGATGATGCTACTGAAGAGTAGATTATAAATAGAGATGAAGTTATGGGTTGCTGGTAGTATTGAGATTTGAGCAAGCTTTTTATTTTGTGGGTTGTAGTCTTGGCATGAAGCTATGGTAGTATTATTGAACTGGCAAGGGACATGAAGAACTGATATTAGAAATGACTGGATTAGGGATGTACCAATCAGAGCAAGGGGAATGAGTGGCAGTAAGGTATATGAAGTATGAATTACAGATTGTAATGAAGTTGCATATACTAGTTATGAGGAACTGAAATGTAATGGAGGGGTTGGTGATCTTTTGGGAGTTGCAGGTGGTGATAATTAATGAATTACAAGACCTTAGAAATGGTCTTGTAGTTGAGAATGTTGTGTATGATAGTGTTGTTGTTGAAGCTAATATGGCAGTATTGATAGAGTTCAAGAGATTTGAATGAGTTGAAGTTGTATTAGGTTTAGTGATTTACTGGATTGCTGGAGGTAATGAAATTTTTGATCTGAAATGTTGAACTAGTGGTGTTGGTGGTCTAGGTGAGTTGTACATGATCTGAGATTGCTAGCTGAGGATGTTGAGTCATGAGATAGACCTGCTGGTGGTGGTTTCTGAGAAAGGGTGAAGTTAGTTACATATGTGGCTGCTGAGGTTGGATTGAGGATTCATACATGGAGTTGAAATTACAAGAATTAAGTAAGTGTCATTATGTGTATGTAAGAGTCTGAGTTAGTCTGGAATTGGTGTGGTGATGCTGTTCTGGTTAGTTGTGTTGGGACGAGTTGCAGATGTAGTTGTTGGTGCTGATAAAGTAGGTTGCAGGTGGTTGACTGTGTTGTGTATGATTTTGTGTAAGAGATTAAAATGGAGAACAACTGCAGGTACAAGTGGATTATGAAGCTATGTATAGATGTGAAGAGTATGTTACTTAGAGATAGGAATCAGAGTGTAGTGTTTGATGAAAACATGACTTTGGAGTTGGAAGTTAGTTTGTAACTTAGAGAACTGGGTTTAGTTAGAATGTTGTTGAGATTGTGTGTTTGCTTTTGTGCTTTGATTATGCATTAAAGTGTTTGACTCTGTTCTGCTCTTTGTTAGCTGAGTTAGATGTCCGACTTAGATCTTGTTCTGTTTGACTTAGTTTGTCTGACTGAGTCGACTCATCTGAATCAGTCTATGTGACTGAGTTGAACCATTGACCGTTGACTTAATTTGACTGGACTTTGACCTTGACATTAGACGTTGACTGTTAACTGACCCCGTTGACTGTTAGAGACCGTTAGTTGACTCAGATGAACCAGACCTTAAGTTAATGGGCCGAGTTTAGTGGGCTTGGTCTTAGTTGCATGTGTTATTAGTTTGATGTTTTGGATCCTTTATGGTCCGAATTAACCATTGGTTCCTTCTACAAAGTTTTAGATAATATTAAGTCATATCTAATAGATTGTAGAACCAACCTAAATGAATTAGTAAACTTTTATATATGCTTAAGATAAATAATGAAAAGGTGTAGAACCATAAATGGGCTTAGAATCATTAGATGGTTCACTTAGCTTATAACTAGACAATTGTATGAGAATATGTTATGAGCCTTGTGTGAACCTTTTGGATAACCTCTTAGAGTGATTGTGTGATTAACAATTAATATTTATTAACAACGATCGATCTAAAGGATGAACCAGTAGGTTGTGGATCTTGAGGTAGGCGAGGCTTGTCATCAAAAGAGGTGGGAATCGATAACGAATTTTTTTTATTCATTATTGTTTTACAAATCTATCTTTTGTGAAATCCATGCATATCTTTGTTATTATATGATAGTGTATGCATGTATATATGTGTGTAATACAAACTAGTTTTCTTTTACATTTTGGGATGGGATTGGATCTTAAGAAACAACTAATATCTGTGTTTTGGGAGTACTTATTTATTTTCAAAAAGTGATTCTTTCTATTGACTGGAAAGTGGTTACAATATTTACTTATTGTTAGCATGAAAGGGAGAAGGTTTCCTTTTGATTGGTGTGTGATGTGGTTTCCCAAAAGTTATATATATATTTATGCGCTAAAGGAGTGAAAATTTCTGCCAACTAATAAACTATCTAGGTGTGTACTCGTGTCACTGAATATTACTTTCCCTATTTCTGTACGGGCAACGCATCTCTCATACATGAATGTTTACTGTTCTTTTAAATTACTTTCAAAATCTATTTTATCATGTTTTGGTGTTTAGAGAGAATGATGTTGAGAATATTATATAAGATTATTGGATTTACACGTGGGCGGATTGTGGGCTCTCCACTGTATAAGAACTTCGGTCGGATATAATGTTGTTACCATTTGTTTTTTTTTGAATACTTGCTATGTAGAGTGCGCGTAGAATAAGGTACTGGTAAGGTACATATCGTTTATGACTTGAAGACGGAAATCTCATGGGAGCTTTAATGATCATTTAAGAATCCGCAATAGTCATGCCTTGCTACTCCGAAGAAAGACGTCGCTCAACTATTATTTATGTTGTGAATGTGTGCCGGTTTGATGGTTGGTAGAACTTTACATTTCAGTACAACTTATTATTTTAATATGTTTTATATGTTTTTTTTTGCGTTTTATCGTTTTTAGCAAAACCTGCATTGTCTTTAAATCATTCTAGTGATTACTCGAAAGTTAGTTGTTATTTCTACTGGGAACCCTTCGGGATGATGTGCTCACCCATTCCCACTTTCAGTTTCAGAGACAGATCAAGATGTGCACGTGGCGATGAAAGATTCGAGGAGTTGGTTTCGTTAGTTGATTAGCTTCCGCTATGTTTATGTTGTATATATATTATATTTCTAAATCAACTCCCTATTAGATATATATATCACTTGAGAGGAGTTCTTGTATTTATTTCAGAGAGGATTTACATTCGGGTTAATCTTTGTTTAGAACTTCTTGCTTAGTGTTTTTAATAGATGTTTTAAATCGTTAGTGCCTCATTTTATAGCTAATCTCTTGGATTAGTCCGTTGTTAGCTTAGGGGGTGTTACAACTAGTATTCAAATGGGTACGCATTACTGTCGTACACTTCTAAACTTAAATTGAAACCAGTACGGGTACATGTACGCATACTATAGTAACCGGACTTCAACTGACTTCGCCTGTACGTGTACAGGTACGCATACTCCAGCTCCCAGACTTTACCTGACCTCGCCAGTGCGCATACGGGTATGCATAATACACCGGTCTTGGATCAACACATATGCAAATACACATACTGTGCTTATAATCCAATTATAGTTAAGTGTTCTAAACTCCCATTTCCATCATTGAAACATTCTTAGAAGATGACAATAGCTGTCTCACACAAATTATTAGCTTCAAAGCAATTTTCAAATGATCGAATAATCAATACAAAACATTCCGAGTCTACATCAAATGACTGCCTGACACAAATCATATAAGATGTTATCAGGTGATTTTGACATGATTATCTTTTGACTTTCATCAATAATATAAGATGAACTTAGTTAAAGCGAAAGCTTACCAATACATATTTCGAGAAATATGTAAGCGAGTTAAACTCAGCTCGAAATATCAAATGTGTATAATATGAAGTTTATATAGCTATACGACTTTTGTCTCAAATATGAGATAGAGTAGAAATAAAATTCTGAGTAATAGATGAGTTTCAGTCTCCACATACCTTTTTTTGATGAAGTTCCAAAATCTCTCCTTAGTAGTTTTTGTCTTCAATTGATGAACATCGTGAAGTCTAAATCTCAACTACACATTCTATCCTAGTCTGAGACATAGCTATAAGTATACTAGAAATCAAGACTTATAGTTTTGATCATTAAACTTGAGAAACAAGCTTGAGATAACAACTCTTGCGAGTTTGACCGAGCAGTGCTCTAACAATCTCCCCCTTTGTCAATTTTAGTGACAAAACTGTCAATATATATAGATTACAAAATAAATAAACTTTGTAGATTCTCATCCAAATGCTTGATCTCCTTGGTTTTTCAACATTACTCGAAATATTCGTCACTTCCAAGTACTCCAGTGATTCTGAACGTGGTCAACTCAGCATTATAATTTTTGAAGATCCATAGCCATAACAATGAGAAAACATATGCTCTCAATCATTGTTATAAAGTGTCATAGTATTATCACACAACATCAATGTTCAATTGTATCAAAACTTTGACAACAATACTATGGTGATATGTATCAATCCCCCTTAGTCAATAGTTCATCTCACAATGAAAACCACCCCCCTTACATAATGGTCCGTAAACCATATGTATATGTATTGTGAACTACAAAATAATTCTCCTCCTTTTTGTCAATATAAATTGACAAAGGTACGAAAACTAGCGGAATCATAATGAAATTTCCATAGAGATACTTCATGACCAAAAGAGAACATAACAACTTTGTTTCGATGATTTCACATAGTCGAAACTTAGTGTATTCATCAAGGAGTTTATAAAGATACAAGAAAACTCCTATAATATTCCACAGCTGCACTCCCCACAAAGATTTGGCAATTAAACACAAGTTCAATTAAGAAATCCCCCCCATAAAATGTCATTCCCGAAAGAACAACAAGAGCGTTCTTACTTTTACAAGAAAAGTAGGATTTATTTGGATATTAACAAATCACATGAAACATGAATTTGTATCCAAAAATATCAATTAAATTAACCACAAAGGAAATGATTAATTTAATCGGAAGTGCTCAACATAAGAAAAATTACGGAGCAACATAGTATTTTCACAAAGATGTGGATCATGGAATGACCAATACTGCGGAATACACAAAGATTCATTCTATTTTTCATCGATACTTAAAAAAATGGCATATAATAGACTTAATCTTTGTCAAAAAAAGTTCATTCTATCTTCCATCAATATCTGCATAGAGACATATAATAGACTTAACTTTTGAGCATATATGGGACAATCATAGTTCACGGATATAAACACACATATCCCATAACAAGTTTTGCAATGTATAAAACCAATAAAGATTAAAACTGCAAAATCATCTTCCAAATAACTAAGAATTTAAATAAATAAATTTAAAAATATTGCAAGATGAAAACTGTTGGCAATAGCTATGTGTAATCACAATAATTTCTATTCCAAACCCTAGTTATCCTTCTTAAAACACAAGAATAAATTCTTATAAGGAGTTTCCTAGACAATAATTAAAAAACAGTTCCTAAAACAGAGAACATCTCACGTACTTTGAATACTCTTCTCATACTTCCTATAATCTACAAGCTCATCTTCAATTAGATCAATCCTGGATTCAAGATTATCCATGTTTTCCTCAAATTTTTTGGAAGAAGATTCGATTTCACACTTCAAGGCGCGCACTTGTTCCAAGATAAGATTCATGGTTAAAGAGAGCTTATCAAAATCAGAGACATAAGGATTCTTATCAAAAGAGGAATCATGTTTGTCAGACCACATCTCACTATCAGAAGAGTCAAAACAAACTTTCTTAGAGGGAAAAAGAACAATCCATACATCATTTTATTTGCTTGAAATACTTGATGAAGACATGATAGAAGAGACAGATGAAATTCTCTGATCAAAGGAAAATCTTCAATTTAAAAAGAAGGAAGATGGGGGATAAGTTTCCAAAAATACCTTTGACCAAAACCCTAACAGAATTCTGGATATCCCAAAAAAAGTCTTATTAGGAAAACCGCTTATGTATAAAAACGGTTCTTAGCTTAATAAACAAAGTAGCAATACAACTAGAAATAAATTAGGAAAAACACTAATAGAAATCTTCATCACAACTCTCTAGAAGATTATGGTTCTTGCTTCAAGGGAAAAAACAAGAACAATCTTTAACTAAATTACAATTTGTAATTTTTACCATCCATACAGGACAGGGTGGTATCTTATGAGAGGATGAAAACATAGTTATTCCTTGTTTCTGATTTTTCTTCATGGATGAAAGATCAAGTGCAAAATCTTTCCTTTCCAGCACTGTTCCGAACACCTTGTTTAACGATTTTCGCAAACTGTGAATGGTTCTGGAAAAACTCTTTCGAAAAAGATATAGGTTTCTTAGAATATTTTCTTTTATTTTTCTGAAACCTTGGTTTAACAGAAGAAGATTTTCCTTGAACCTTTGTGTACACAGTTTCTAGATGATCCTGATTTTTACACAAGAGAGACAAACCATTTGTTGTGTCCTTGTAATTTCTAATATCATTCTCATTGTAAGAAATATTTGAATCACGATTGCTAGAGTTAGCTTGTTAGATCGCCGATGTTCGATTACAAGGACACAACAAATGGACAAATCCAATTTCTAGAGTTATCTTGTAATTTTCAGTATCTTTCAACCGTTAGATCGAACTTAGCTGGTTACACACAAATGAAATGTATCTTCATTTAGATATGGATAACCGTACATAAACGTGAACATCAAGTTGGCTCAACAGTAGTTAACCGAAGTTAGCCATATGAACACTTTCGTATCAACCTTATTCTTAACCACAACTAGTTCAAATGACTCAAATGAAACTAGTTATAGAGTTGTTCAATTGTTTATTTCTCATAGAAGTATACAAGACAAAATTGAAGCAAAATAGGTTTGATTCACTCGAACCAATTCATGAACATTATAGCCACGGTTTGCAAAAGATTGCATTCCTTATTATATAAATGTATTAGTTCATGGATTCATGGCATAACCAATTCTAGAACATAACCCACTCAAGTATGCAAACAGGTATACATACCTATGTAGCCGGACTTGGACTGTGTTCGCCAGTATGCAAACATGTACGCGTACAAGTACGCATACTCCAGCTCCCTGACTTTAGCTGACCTCGCCAGTACGTATACGGGTATGCATACTACACCGGTCTTGGATCAACACATATGCAAGTACACATACTGTGCTTATAATCCAATTATGGTTAAGTGTTCTAAACTCCCATTTCAATCATTGAATCATTCTTAGAAGACAACAATAGCTGTCTCACACAAATTATTAGCTTCAAAGCAATTTTCAAGTGATCGAATAATCAATACGAAACATTCTGAATCTACATCAAATGACTGTCTCACACAAATAATATAAGATGTCACCAGACAATTTTCACATGATCATCTTTTGACTTTCATCAAGAATATAAGATGAAATTAGTTAAAGCGAAAGCTTACCAATACATATTTCGAGAAATATGTAAGCGAGTTAAACTCAGCTCGAAATGTCAAATGTGTATAATATGAAGTCTATATAGCTATACGACTTTTGTCTCAAATAGGAGATAGAGTAAAAATAGACTTCTTAGTGATAGATAAGTTTCAGTATCCACATACCTTTTGTTGATGAAGTTCCACAAGCTCTCCTTAGTAGTTCCTCGTCTTCAATTGATGAACGCCTTGAAGTCTAAAGCTCAACTACACATTTTATCATAGTCTGAGACATAGCTATAAGTAGACTAGAAATCAAGACTTATAGTTTTGATCACTAAACTTGACAAACAAGCTTGAGATAGCAACGCTTGCGAGTTTGACCGAGCAGTGCTCTAACATATTGGATTTCTCTACTTGACTTTGATATTCTCACATTTCGTCTCTCACCCTGCAGGAACTTGAGGAAATCCATCTCGCCTACTGCTTAGAAGTGGTTTTGAACCAATGACACAAGGTTTTCAGTCTTTTGCTCTAACCATCTAAGATACCCAAGCCTTTAGCCCAGTTCGGACTAATCCTGTTTCAAGTGGACACCATGTTGAAATATTCCTTTAGTGATTGATGCTTCAAGAGGTTTATATATGGTGGGTCTTGGATAGGTTATGATCAAAGCAAAATATTGTGGTGTATTTGAGTATCCTCGTCTTTTCAACAAATAATATTATTAGTTGGCTACAACAGTGACTCCAAAAATATGTTGTTAGCCTGCCTCAGAATAAGTTTCAAAGAAGAAAAAACTTCAGTATTTATATACCAAGGTAGTGTGGACACCAAATTTTTTTTGAAACCGAAAATGTTCTCAAGATATGCAACAAAGCACCTGATTTCGGCTTTGTATCTAATTCCAACCGATGGTTAATAATTTATCAGATATCTCGGGGTTGCTTTACGGTTAAATTTATCATTCTTTCTCATTCATTGAAAACCTAAGAGTAACCTCATGTTTGATCTCATCCAAAACCATAACTTTGTATCTCTATTGAAGAACTTAAACTCTTTCTTTTTGATGCTAAAATAGTGTCCCAAGGTCCAAGACTTAACAAGGAAGTAAATCGTTATTCATTGGTGTATGTCTTCCGAATTTTTTGTTTTTATTTTTGTTGTTACTTGTCGTTCCTTTTCAGAGGTATACAAAATAACTCATTAGTTTAAGATTTCATGAATATCCTAAGTTTAGCGGTAGTTTTTTGAATTTAATGTATGAAATGACCATTATTACCTTCTTCTTTGTTTCTTTCGATCGAAAGATTTCTTTGTCCAATACACATTTATTTTTTTACAATATTATGGTTATATGTTTTGATTGGTTTCCTAAGATACACTGAAGAATTTCAGTGAATTTGGATTGAATTTATGATCACAGGGGAACTGTTGCTAGTCAAAACCTGATTTTGACTTTATTTCCTGGTCGAAACAGGGTTTTTTTTTTTGATGTTGCAAAAATTTTGAATTGCAGTAAACGGTTGCGACCTACTAACATAACAACAATTTAAAACTGTTGCGACCAAAAATTTGCAACTGTAATACAACCGTTCCAAAATATTGCAATATCGACTTTATAGTAATGAGGCATAATTGTTGCCACCCTGCTTTGCAACTGAATCTCGTCGTTGCTAATCACAAAAAAATGGTGTAGTGCACGCTCTCTCATTGTTTCCGATAAAAATCATTTGTGTTTATTAGATGGAATTTGGTGATATATGTTGCGTTGATGGGGTAGTGTGCGATGTGGATTAGGTAAGTGGTTGATACACACCCAACGTACAATCCTTATTATTTTTTATTTCTGAACACTAGATGGTTGTAGGATCAGAATCTCGCAACAACTATGTTTCAGCGAAATTATCAATGACACAGCACTTAAGCGTCGAACAACTCCAGAAATAATAAAATAAACGACGTCATCTAAGAACACGAGAAAGGTATGATAGTCCTGCGAAAATTAGAGAGTTTGCGAAAATGAATATTTGTAAGGTTGCGAGAATGTCGCAAACCATATCCGAAAATAAAGGACAGATTAGCTGTCATCCACTATGTATTTCCTTATAAATAGTCATTTGAGTTGTAAAGAAAAAGAGAGAGATCTTTTTGAGTAAGAATTAAGTAAATAGGAGAGAGAAAGTCCATAGCAGAGATCATTCTTGACTTCTTTATCTTTCTTGTAAGAACATTCAAAAATTAATCAATAAAATTAAGAGTGTAAACCTAAAAATGAGTTGATCAACAATGAAATCATATGAGGGGTATAGTGTAGGATTTCCTGCAACTACGTAATGGCGTTAGAAACAGGGAACTGAAGATCGAAAGTTGAAGATTGTTGATTGAGAATATTCAAATCAAGAAAGTGATTAAATAAATCAGTGAATCAGTTGGAAGAAAGATGAATAGAATTAATGGAAATGGCAAAAGATTGGAGTGTAATATGATAACAAAAAGCTTGATTAATGAATTCCATGAAAACATCAAAGGAAGAATACATAAACGAAATTTCGAAGGAAAGAAAGTTATGGCGGTAGAAAAAACATCACCCTTGAAAGATTGGGAAAAACAAAAAATTACATTCGTGGCGGAAGAAATACCAAAAGAAAATTTGAACCACACATCTCTGTTGGTCATTACAGTGCATGTTACACGAAAAGAGAAGGAGACAACAATAAAATCCACAGGAGAATGGATGTTGAACAGAACTTTAATTGATACAGGAATTCAGTTGATATAATATTTTATCACGCATTCCGGGGAATGGGATTTAAAGATGAAGAAATGTTCAGTTCAACATATTTTGTTCACGGCTTCGGAAAATTCACAACAAAACCTAAAGGAGAGATAGTGGTACTAATTCACTTGGAGAAATCGAAACACATGTAACATTGTGCGTGGTGGATATGGAATCGCCATATAATACGTTATTAGGAAGATCATGGATACATGCGATAAAAGCTGTGGTATCAACATTGTATCAATGTATTAAATTCCCCACTCCAAATGTAATAGGTGAAATCAGAGAAGATGTTGACAATGCGAAATTATGTCATCAAATTGAGGTAAAACATTATGAAGAACAAGCAAAAAAGAAACAATTTCGCAGAAAATTGGCAAAAGAAGCAAAGAAGGAAGAAGAATTTAGAGTATATATGATAAGGGAAAAAGAAGGCAAAGGAATACCCAGCGAAATCTCGGAAGAAGAGGAAGAACCCATAAAAGCAGTAAAAGAACCAACGCCAATGGGAGAACCTAAACCCAGTTACACTGCCGCAGAACCAACAAAAGAAATAAATGTTGGGACTGTGGAGGAGCCTCTAATATTGATAATTGGAACTAAAATGGATATAGAAGAAGAAGAAAGAACTGTCAACTTGTTGCGAGAATATAAAGATATTTTCACAGGAAACATGGATGAGATACCAGGAATAGATCCATCCATTGCTTGCCACAGATTGGAGATTAACAAAAATGTGAGACCATTTAAACAGAGAATAAGAAAAATCGCAACAACTTACCATTCCCAAATAGAAGAAGAGTTACAGAAAATGCTAGAGGCAGGAATTATAAGAGAAGCTAAATACCCAGAATGGATAGCGAATATGGTCATTGTCCCAAAGAAAAACAAGGGAATCAGGATTTTCATAGATTTCACTGATTTGAACAAAGCTTGCCCCAAAGATAGTTTTCCGTTACCCGATATTCCTCAAATGGTGGAATCTGCAGCGGGAAATGATAGGGTATCATCTTTAGATGGGTACAAAGGGTATAACCAAATTCCTCTCGCTGAAGAAGATCAAGAACATACTGCTTTCTTTGCCCCAATAGGTTTATATTGTTACAGGAAAATGCCATTTGGTTTGCGAAATGCGGGAGCGACATATCAAAGAATGGTAGAGAAGGTGTTCGCAAAATGGATACATAAAATATTATAAGTATACGTGGACGACATGTTAGTAAAGAGTAAAGAAGCTAAAGACCATGTACAAGATTTGAGGGAGATTTTTGAACAAATGCGGCAGTATAACATTAAATTGAATCCTGAAGAAGTGTACTATTGGAGTTGCATCGGGAAAATTTTTAGGCTACATTGTATCAAAGGAAGGAATACAGGTTGATCCAGAAAAAGTGCAAGCAGTTCGTGACATGCCAACACCAGCAACAATAAAAGATGTACAAAAGTTGAATGGGCTTCTAGCTTCGCTGAGGAGATTCATTTCGCGATCATCAGACAAATGCAAATATTTTTTCGATATACTCAAGAAGGATGCGAAATTTAAATGGAGTGATGAATGTGAAAAGTCTTTTCAAGGAATCAAAGAACATCTTATGAATACAACTATTTTACAAAAGGCAGAACCAGGAGAAGAATTATTGATTTACCTTGCGACAATGTTGCATGCATTAAGTGTTGTGTTATTGCGAGTAGACGCAGGAGTGGAGAAACCCATTTATTACATTAGAAAAACTTTTAATACTGTTGAGAACAATTACTCAAAGATTGAAAAATTATTCTTAGCATTGGTTTATGCATCATTTAATCTCCGCATATACTTTCAAGCACACAAGATAAAGGTATTAACAAAAGTTCCAATTGAATCAGTGATGAAGAATTCTAAAAGATCAGGAAGGGTAGAGAGATGGAATGCACAAGTAGGCCACTTTGATATTAAATATGAAATTTTGTCTTCACCAAAATCACAAGTTGTTGCGGATTTCTTGGCAGAATTTTCTTTAGAAGAAGATGAAGCAGTAGAAGAAATGATGGATGTAGAAGAAGAACATGGAGATCTAAAAGATTTATTAACAGAACCAAATAGATGGGAAATATTGGTAGATGGATCATCAAATGGAGAATTAAGTGGAGTTGGAATTGTTTTAATTTCGCCAGAAGGAATAAAGATGGCTTTTTCATTCAGATTGGAATTTGTATCCACTAATAATGAAACCGAATATGAAGCTGTGATACATGCCTTAAAATTCGCAATAGAAATGAAACTAGAAAATGCCAGGATCACTAGTGATTCGCAGCTAGTTATTCGCCAAATACAAGAAGAGTATACTACAAATGAACCATCCTTGAAGAAATACAAGAAGCCGGTTGAAGAATTATCAGCGAAAATCCCAAAGATAAAATGGAGGCACATTTCAAGAAATGATAATAGACTCGCAGACGCTTTTGCTTTTATCTCAAGCATGATGACAGATCCAACGGCGAGATGCATAAAAATACAAACACTTCTGTCACCATCAATAAATAAAGAAGAGGAAGATGTAGATGTGATGATAATAGATAATGAAAAAGTAGAACAAATTAACAATGTCCCAGACTGGAGAATGGAACTTCATGCATATCTGGTGAAAGGAGAGACACCAAGAAATAGATTGGAAACACACAAGTTAAAAATCCGAGCAATGAGTTATGAATTAAGAGATGGGTTGCTATACCGAAAATCCTTTAGTGGACCATCACTCAGATGTTTGACACGAGAGGAAGGAGAAAAGGTACTGAAAATGTTACATAGTGGAGATGTTGGCAATCATAGTGGAGGAAGATCTTTGGCACATAGAGCAAAAATGCAAGGTTATTATTGGCCGTACATGCACGAAGATGCAAAACAAATATCAAGGCGTTGCGAAGATTGTCAGTGACATGGAAAGAAAATACATGCACCAGGAGCACCATTGTCATCTTCAACCAGTGTGTGGCCCTTTGGAAAATGGGGCTTAGACATTATGGGGCCATTTTTACCAGGAACTGGACAAATAAGATACTTAATAGTCGCAACAGATTATTTCACAAAATGGACAGAAGTGAAGGCAGTACAACATATTCGCGACAAAGATATCTTTACATTCATATTTGAAAATATCATTTGCAGATTTGGAATTCCTGCACAGTTGGTATCTGATAATGGGAAACAATTTGAAGGACAGAATATGGAAATATTACCTAATGCATTCAAGATAAAATGTGGAAAGTCCACTCCTTTGTATCCACAAGATAATGGGCAAGTGGAAGCAACAAATAAAACAATTGCAGATATATTAAAGAAAAAATTGGAAGGACATCACAGATCATGGTGCGAACAAGTACATAATGCAGTATGGGCTTATAATACAACTAGAAGAGAAGCTATTGGAATGTCACCTTTTTGTTTAACATACGGATTTGAAGCGGTGTTACCGACAGAAGTTGTTATTCCGACAACAAAAAGAGAAGCTTGGGAGAAAAATCTTAGTGCGGGCTTAATTCTAAACAAACTTGATGAATTAGAAGAAAGAAGAGAAAAAACTTTACAACATATGGAGAATTATCAGCGAAGATTAGCTCGAGAATATAATAAACGTGTCAAAGTACGCGAATTTCAACCAGGATATTTAGTTCTGCGAGAAACACCAATATATCAGCGAGAAAATGGTGGAAAATTAGCGAAAAAATGGGAGGGACCTTACATTATTAAGGATATAGTTGGAACAAGAGCTTATAGATTAATGGATCCAGAAGGAAGAGATGTTGGTCATAGATTAGACAGACCATGGAACAGGTTGTATTTAAAAAGATATTATCAGTAAGAAGCTTTGAGAAGTTATGAATTCTGAAAGAATAATTGCAGAATTACTCATATCAAAAGAAGATCATGATGTGCGAAATTGTCGCAGAGATAATCACAGAACAATGACATAAAAGAAAGGGGCGAACCTTTATGGCGTACACCCTAGTTCGCGAATACAATTTCGCAAGAGGAAAATGTAAGACCTAAAGTACGGCATATTAGAGGGTACCTGTTGCGTGACTCAGGGAAAGGCTACACCGCCACCGGAACCCGAGTCATGGAGATTTGGGGTCAATAAAGCCCATCCGGGAGAGGCACCTTGGATTCTCAACTTAAGCATATGACTTAGGTTGGGCGACTAAGGTAATAAAGACTCACTCAAGGAGTGCAGAATCTGATCAAGGCGTCGAGGTATACGGTTGAGTCAAGGGTGCCGGGGGCGTTTGAAGCGTCCTTGCCATTCTTGACAAGTCTTGGCTTATACTGCACTCGGCCTGAAGAAAACCCCACTTAGGGTGCAGTCTCGTAACCATAATCCTTATAGGAAAAAGGGATAAGAGGCTGAGAAAACAACTGGTTGTTGTTAAGACTGGATGGGAGGAGATAACCTTGTATGGTAGAAGTACGCCTCCTTGAAGGGGCAACCAGGGGGGAGATAAGGGCGGCACCCTCCATTAGGGAGATGATAAGTGTCTTAAGACGCAAATGTCATGAGGATTTTTATTCGCTAGGATATTAAGGCTTGTCATATTTGTGCAACAATCCTGAAGAGGCAATAATACAAAAGAAAAAGATAAGACGAGCTCAATGGGTTTTCGCATGAAAGTGTGAAGACGTCCTGCGATTTCGTTGCAAGACGACAATGTCATGGGTCTTTATTTTCGCAAGAATATTTAGGCCTGTCATATTATCGCAACATTCCTGAAGAGTCCATAATACAAAAGGAAAGGTTAAGACAAAATCAATGGGTTTTTGTATGAAAATGTAAGGACGTCCTGCGATTTTGTCGCAATGACAAGAGATGGCATAATAAGACCTTTAATTAGGAAGGCAAAATAAGACCATATGATAAAACAAATTAATGATAAGCATCCACAACAAATTATTTTGTGAAAGAAAGATATTGAGAGGCAAGTATGAGAATCGATATACAAGAAACATTATCTTTCTTATCAACAAAATATTAAAAGGAAAAATTAACTTCAAAGTTATTGAAAATGTAGCTCTCAAAAGTAAAAAAAAAAAAAAGACATCTCAAGAAACCAAAGCTAGAAAAGAAGCTCGAGCTTCAATATTAATATCAGTAGCAGGAGATGACAGAAATCCTTCTTTCCCTTCCCTACACGATACAGCTACTCAGTATCCGTATGAATAGTGCCAAACGGCTACTAAGTAGCCTTTTTATTTTTCAGTTTTTTTTTCCAATTGGAATATGTTTGTCTAGGTAAAAAAAAGATATTTTACCGTAAAAAAAGATATATCAGGAAAAAAGGACATATAATAGGAAAAAAAAAGAGTTTTAGTAAGAAACGGGCACCTAGTTCAGCTGATCATTCTCGTTTCCCAAAGTTTCATGCGCTCCAGGAGGTCCCAGGTTCAAGCCCCCAATGGCGTAATATTGCAGAAATTAACATAGAAAGTAGAGTTAGCTTGCCCCCTTTGTAACACAATCTCATCCCCCCATCCGTTTCGGCTTCATGGCTAGGTTACCCATGAGGCTCTTTATCTAATAATAAAAAATTAGGTAAAACTTTAAAAACCGGAAACATCTACTTAGTTTCCCTGTAAAATGTTAAGGCTACTGAGAACCATAAAGTGTAAATTTATACGCCAACTGAGTAGCAGTGTGATTTCCCTTCCCTACTAGTGGGATCAGATGTGATCCTCCTAGTAGGCAAAGTAGGGATATGAGAGACCATAGTGGATGGGTTTTTTGTTTTTTTTCCCTATATATGAGGGATGGGGAAGGGATAGAAGGCACCATAGTGTTTGGCCTTAGAATTTTTTTTTTTGATACGCGAAAGCCATACCCGAACCCAGCCAGTTGGACAGGCCCCACTGCCAGATCCAACACCGCTCAACCCACTATACAACTAATCTAGTACAAACCTTTACGACAGCGGGGATTGAATCCCTGACTTCCTCCTAACTGGAGTTGCTAGGTACCACTATACAACTAATATAGTACAAACCTTTACACTCGTTTTTAACAAAATACGGGGAAATCGAAGAAGGTCCAATCGGGTTTGATAAATAAACTGGGAAATTTAGAGGGTATGCTATGTTTATATATAAAACTGTTGGAGGAGCAAGAAGGGCTGTAGAAGAACCAATTAAGACGTTCGATGGATATATTATCTACTGTCAAATGGCTACTGATCAAAGGCAAAAATTTGGTCTTGGAATTGGTGGTTTTAGTCTGTCGCGCAACCTTACGTTCAGGGGATTTTCAGTGGTGCAGCGCAACCTTATTATGGTCAAGGAACGCAACATGTTCAAGCTATGTTTGCTCCTGCTGGACAGAATGCATCTGCTTACACAGGTTCTAGTCCAGCTTATATGTCACCTGCAACTTCGCAACAAGGCATACCGGGAGCATTTGGAATGGGGAACTCAGTTTGTCAGAATCCACAAAGTTATGAGCCAAAATTTTCATGCAAGATTGCATCCTCTGGGGATGGTCCTGCTGAGAGATGTGGTTTGGGTTATTATCTAAAGAAACTCGGTTTGTTTATCATGTTTGTTGTGTGTATGTTTGTTCTTTTAGCCATTGTTCTCTGAAAATGTAGTTGTTTGCTATTCAGTGTTTAGGTTTTGGTTTTAGGTTTAGAATCCAATGCGTAGTTACTGGTAGAAGTTGCTTTAGACAATTAGGATGGAATGTTTGGTGGTTATGAACATGTTCTAACACTTTGTTACCTTCCCTTGTTTTTTTTTCTTCTTTTTTGTTCTTTTTCTTCTTGCAACTGAATCGAGCTGCTGGCTACGCTTCAAGCGAGCTTCCAAATTCACCATATTAAATACAGTATGAACTAGGAAGACTGACGGACGGTAAAAGAAAATATGGACCACGAAACTTAACGCACCCTTAAAAGACTAATGATGTGAATCTGAAGTTTCAGTAAAAATTTCATTTACAAGACGAAAATAACAACTTCTTTTTTTATAATAAAAAGAGTAAAGGACAGCTCAAAGGAGATCAACCTACTCCAGAAAAACAACATTGGGATCAACTGGGCTAAGGCTAGCACCAAGAGGATACCTAGATAGAGTATTAAAGTTATTGCAGTAATACCGAATGAGTAAATTTGGACTGAGTTGTAAAGCTTGCCATAATAAGTGCAAATTGGGACCTTTCCAGTTTAGGTTCTGAAATATAGCAGAAGTACTGGTAATTCTAGCTAGTTTAGCAACATTGTTGTGATGCTGAGAATCTAGTTTTGTGAGTCTTCCCAAGACAGAGTCGATGACTTCAAAATTTCTGTCTTCATTCCTAGAGTTTCCTTGAAAACGTTGTTGCACTGCAAGTTTGTAGTCTTTCTGAATGGCTTGTAGAATGGCATCCTCTTCTGCTTCAAAGTTAATGTTGGTCTTTTTCATCTCCTTTCCCAAAGTCAATGCTAGTTGATATCCTCTGCTTTTTCTGCTGAGTCCAGTTGCTGGGTCTTTAAAGTTCCTTGCTCCCATGCATTGCCATGTGAAAGAAAGAGCCACAAAAGCAAAGTTAGTATATTGTGTCCATCACTATTAGCCATATTATTATTAACTTCCATAATGTGTATGCTGATAGTGATCCCAAACTTTTCTCTAGAGTTTCTGTCCAGTCTGTTGTGGCTTATGTTAGAATAAGTGTTGTCATCTTGATAGTGGATGTTGTTTAAGATATGTCCTGGATTTTGCAGCACTCTGTCATAAGAGCAAAGATGCTGAGTGATTTTCAGGGCAGTTGCATCTGCATTATGATATATATTTTTAAAGATCTTGTCACATCTAGCTTTCCAGATGAACTAACAAATGGTAGCATAAGAAGAGTTCCAGTTAGTAGAGGTATTATTGGGTAAAAACCAATTGTTGAACCAATCATGAAAGGATCTGTGAGCAGTAAAAAGCTGGTGATTATCCCCAAAGAGTTTACTCCAAACATCAGAAGTAGTTGGACATGCTAATAGAACATGAGTAATGTCTTCAGTAGCACTCTTGCATAAATTGTAGATTGGATCAATATAATTTAGAATACCATCTGACTTGGCATTAGTTGGGAGAATGCCATGAGCACACTTCCATATGAATAGTTGAATGGATGGGGTGGTATCCAGCTTCCAAATTTCTCTCCAATGAGTTGTCTGGGTGTCACCAGCATATTTATCATCAATCTGTCTATCATAAAGGGATTTGACAGTGAATTTTCTAGTATGAGTTAAGCTCCATTGTATGGTGTCAGCAGTATTTGGATGATGATTTGTCTGGAGAATAAGGTTTTGAATGTCTTGAGTGAACCAGAGAGATAAAACAGTTTGATCCCACTCCCCATTGGTATTGAAAAGTTGATTGACAGGTTTCAGGTTTGAAGGGCAATGAGGTGGTTTTTGGAGTATGTCAGGTAGATTATCTATCCATCTATCTTCCCAAATGTGAATGTTGGTACCATCACCTACTCTCCAGATATAGTACTTTTGAATGTAGGAGATGCCTTTCCAAATCCAAGAATCAGTGTTCTTTGGCTTGGTTTCCATTCTAATAACTTCTTGGTTTGGAAAATGAGAGGCCTTCATGGTACCGGTCCATAAAGAATGTGGTTCTTCTATCAATCTCCAAGCAATTTTTGAGATCATGGCCAGGTTGAAGTATTCCATGTTTTTGAACCCCAGACCCCCTAACTCTTTTGGTTTATTAACTACATCCCAAGTAATATAGGATAGACCTTTGGGTTTGTCTTGGTCTTTATTCAAGAAGAAATTTCTTTGTATAACATTTATCTCTTTGGAGGTGCCCTTAGGAATCTTGAAACAATTCATTTGGTAAATACTTGAGGTTGAGGTAACAGTTTGGATCATAATAACTTCACCAGCTGTAGATAGAGTAGATTTCCAGCCAGCAAGTCTGAGCTTAAGCTTTTCCACACAAGGTTTGAAGGCTTAAATCTTGCTTCTGTTAGTGAGAATGGAGAACCCAGATATTTTTCATAAGTGCTAATTCTTTGAACCTTCATAGTATCACTTATTCTGTCTGCAATGCTTGGGGCAGTGTTCTTGCTGAAGAATATTCCAGATTTGGAGAAGTTTATCAGCTGCCCTGAAGAATGCTGATAGACGCATTTATGTGTCTTACGTAATCTCAATTGTATATATTATTAGTGCTCGATTTTATATTTATTATGGCTTTTTATGTCCCTGTAGGTATTTTTGGAGAAATAAGCTTTTGCGGCGAAATTGGCTAAAAAAGTGGTTTTTGCGCTCGTGGGAGAAAACTACTATACAGACTCTCACTTTGGATAAGGGGTAACCCATTTCGGGCATGTGCTAAAGGGAGGCCGGGATTGGATAAAGGGGAGGTCACTTTCCTTCCCAAATTCAAAAGAAGAAAATTGGCGGGAAAACTAGCTTTCACGCCTGGCAGATTTAGGGTTGGATTATTGGACGTGTTTTAATGAGATTCAATGGCCTATTTTCATGGGATGGACGTGATATGGATATACAATGCTAATATGGGTGATTTCATGGGCTGAATTTGGCTAGAATAGCCGGAAAAAGGAAATCAAGGTTAAGTTACACACGGGTCCCTATTTGGAGCTATTTTTGGAATTCTAGGGAGATTAAAGTGCTACAAAACTTCCCAAAGATTGGTATCTATCTAAGGAAGATTTTGAGATAAGTGGGAAAGCTCAGAAACGCGTGAAACGAATTAGGGAAGGAATTATTGCCGTGACTGCCAAGGAAGGAAAGAAGAGATTTCGAAGCGATTTGGGAGAGATTTAATCGCCCTGTGGTGTATAAATAGGTCTCCTAGGGTCCCTAGAAGAGGTGTTGGTGGCTCTCTAAAAGAGTCACAGAAATGATACCTGCAAGTGCACAGGGTCTGTTGTAGTGAGTGTGCAAGGCAGGGTCGAACCACAGAAACTAGGGTGTATAGTTGAAGTTTTTAAGCTAGTTATCTAAATCAACAAGGAAGTAACTAAAGCAATGAGGTAACAGTGACAAAGAACAAAGAAAGTGAAATTCAGTGGCATTGAATAAGAAACATTGAAACAAAGATAAACAAACCAAGGCTGTGAGCCAAGGGCAGTGATAAAGAAACAAAGGCAGGTCCTCCACCTATGTTCTTGTCCCTTGTTAGTTATCAGTCAGCTTCTAGGCTTTCTGAATAACTAGATGACAGTTGCGGTTCAAAGCCGTCTGTTCATCTAAGGGTTGGTCTAGAAAGGAGGCTAAAGTCATTAAGATGAATTCTAAACCTTGTGATAGTTGGGGCTCTCACACTGCAACTACCCGCAGAGAAGCTTGCTTAGTGTTTTAACAACCTAAAAGGATGTTCAATCCTAGACAATTCAAGCACAACAAGATCAGAGCATGGATAGGATAAAAACAATTGAAGTTTACAACATCATTTAAAATAAAAAAACTAACCCTTGAGGCACTGGCTATTCCAGTCCTCTTGGGTGAAGCACTGGCTAGTCCAGGCATGCCCAAATTCACAACCCCTAACACCTATTTATACATATAAGCAAAATCCCAAAAATCCCCCAAATCAGTGAAATTAGGGTTTACCAAATATCCAAAATTGACTCACCTAACAGCTCTGATTTTACTCAATTATCTTCACCCACTCTGTTATTTCTAGTTACAATCAACAATTCCCAAAAATATTCAATTTGTAAAATTAGGGTTCTCTGTTGTGAAATAGAAATCAAAATCGACTCACCTAATCTATGATAACTGCTCCAAAGTGTCGACCCATACTTCAATTTCCTCTCCTGCATCTCCTATTGTTCCAACTGCTCCTCTAGCTCGAGCTATTTTACCAATTTCTCTTCTTTCCTGTCTTTGAAACCCTAGGAGAGAAATTGGTATGATAGCTGGCTAGAAAGAAGGGGGAAATAGATAGGGTTTCGTTAGGTAATAGCCATGATGGATTTTGGTGGTGGTTGTGGCAGTTGAGGAAGGTGGTGGTGATGATGGTGGTGCGGCAGGGTATGGTAGTGTTGCAGAGGGTGAGGGAGAAAGAGAAGAAGATGGGTTCGATGGAAAGAAGGAGGGGAGTGTTTGGCGATGGGTATAGGTGTGGGTTGTTACAGTGTGAAGCGGGTGTAGCCAATTCGATGTCCAGCGAAGCTGAGCCGTGGGTTGCGGAAATGATAGATAGATCTAACGGCTACAAGTGAAGAGGCTGGTATCGACCGTCGGATGCCTGATACAACGAAACTGATGGCTCAAGATGGAGTTAGGTGCTGTAGTGTTACACAGGAGCTTCAGACTTTGATGTACTGACAATGCTGCGACCGTAGGATGCTGAGATGATCCAATATGACGTCTAGAAAGGGAAACGGGTATGGATATAGGAAATGGACTTGGGTGAGGGTTTTGGGCCTTGGGTATGCCAAGCCCATATCTTCTTTAAGAACAATTCTTCCTCTTCAAGCCCAGTTCTAGCCTCCTGGTCTTGCGCACAACATTCTTCGCGGCTTCCTTGTGTGATTCCTCTTGGCTTCCATCACTTTTCTGCTCTTTTCCGCTCCGCAATTCATCCAAACTTTATTTGGTACCTAAAAATGTAAAATTAATTAATAAAAATATTTATTCTTGAAAACAATGAAAATACAGAATATGGGTTAAAATGGAGAATTAGTGCACAAAAGATGAGTTAAATGCCAAGAAAAATATATAGAAATATGCACTTTTTAGCACTCATCAAATACCCCCAAACCTGAATTTTACTTGTCCTCAAGTAAAACAAAACTAAGGAAATCCTACCTATACCACTGTCGCTGGTCTCTCGATTGCATTTAGCGAATGCAATAAGCCTTTTAAACCACTAAGTGTCCCTAGTGGACGAGTGAAGTCTCGTGAAGGTTTGCTTAGAACGTACCTACAAAGTTCTAGGCCAAAATATAAGCTCATATTCCATGAAATGTGACATGTGCAAGACAATAGAAGCTCACAGCAAAATGGAGATGTCAATCTATCTATCAAAGGCACAATCCTAACACTGATAACAACTAAAGACACGTGATAAGAGTGTAAAGTGTATCTACACATGTTTCTAGAATGACCTGAAGTTATGATTACTAATCACCAAGAGATAGTTTTTAGGCTAAGAACCGAATTCTAAGCCAAGCTAACTGTCCGGCTTTACGAGAATTGTGAATGTTCACCCAATGAGTTGGTGATATTTCAGTTTACCCGCGTTATACATCGATGGCTGCACCCTCCTTGCTTATTACAAGACTATTTACAACAAAAAGATGACTCTTTACATGACTCTTATTTACATTGATTACTCTCTTTTATTTTTGGAACAAGAGAGAACTATTGTCTTTAACATGACAAAACATGGAATAAATACTTGATTTTTTTTAATTTATTATTATTATTATTATTATTATTTTGAGAAATAACTTTGATCTTTACAACATAGTGACACTTTTGATACATGAACAAAAAGAAAAACATAATTACATGACTCTTAGCAAGAGGTGGCGCTTATCGAATGCATCCGGTCAAATTCTATGATTGCTTTTCTTAACGTATCCTCCAACTTCTATCCCAGCCAACCAAAGAACAAGCTAGTCAAGTCTCATTCAGTATTCTAAAGTGATTGGGAATCTAACTTCCTATCAAACACCTTGAAGATCGAGGCTATACATGTATTGGTAGATCGTGCGCGTGCAAGTTTCTTATCACATGTGAATTGTGCTAGAATCAGGGTGCCTAAATATCTAGACTAAGAATCCTTATGTTTACATACATGCACAAGAGTCAACATTTCAAGGTAAATGAGCTCCATTTTTATGATTTATATATATTTTTTTTCATTTTTCATTTTTTTTTTTTCAAAAAGAAAGAGTTCTGTTTTTAATTATAACATGTTATCGTGGTGTATACTCTATACCCCAAACCTAAACTAAACATTGTCCTCAATGTTTCAAAATATGAAAAGAATTATAATACAACATATGAAAAGGATCATGTTGAGTAGAGAAAAAGGAAAGAGAATACCCGGATGTCGGCGAAAGCAAGATTAGAACTCCGTTATTCAAGGAAAAAATCCAACATTTTTTAGCCGAGATCATATTGGATTAGCAAAATATGTACAAAAGAAACAATTTTTTTTTACTGGATTATATACAAAAATTTTTGGTTTCGTCGGGAGACATTTGGTTTTTATGCGTTTTGGAAAACTTTGGTTTTTTTAGGGAAAAGGGGGGGTTTGCAGTTTGTTTGAGGCCCAAAGTTCAGTTTAAAAAGTTGGCCTAGATTTTGGTTTTCAGAGTTATAATTACAGGCCCACAGTAAATTCAAACAAGCCCAAAACAGTTTTAAACAAACTCAAAAACAAATTAATCAAGCCCACAAACTGGGTTCAGGAGCCCAGTTGTGTTTGAAGGTTTGCATTCGTTCTGGCCCAGTTGGTTAAGGCCCAAAGTTCGCTGAAAAACTAAGCCCACTTGGGCTTGAAGATGTTTTGAAAATTTTAGCTTGGGTTACAACCCAGAGTTCAGAAACAGAAAATTATTGCAAGCCCACAAATTAAACACAATTACACAGCCCAGATGGGCTTTTAGTTTAGGCTTACGATTTGATTAGGGGAGCCCAGTTGGGTTTTTAGTTGCACAGCCCAGTTGGGCTTGGTTCAATCCAGCAGCAGCAACAGCAGCAGCAGCCAACAGCAGCAAGCTCAGCAACAGAGACTCAGCAGCAGCAGCAGCACAAGCTCAGCAGGAATTCAGTTGTACCTGGTAGCTCAGCAAAGAAGTTTAGTTCTTGAAACAAAGGCAAGGAAGCACACAAGATGCAAAGAGAGATCAGTGAATGCAGTTACAGATGACAATGTATACACAGCTAAAAACAACCAAGTTATGCTAAATGGTTTATGCTACAGAACAGAATGGCTATGAACAATGAGAGCTACAGATGGAATGCTAAGTTATCAGGGTGCAGTTGTAGATTCAGGTGACAGTTGACTATGCAGAGAACAGATGATGCAGGTATGCAGATGCAGATGATGCAGTGCTTACACTAAGATGCAGATGCAGATGCAGAGATGATGCAGATGATGCGGATGCTTATGCTTACAGCTAAAGATGAACTAAGTTACACTACACTAAGTTACAGGTGCAGATGCAGCAGCAGCACCAGAGGCTGGCTAAGAGGCAAACTAAGATATGCAAGATGCAGATGCACTAAGTTACAGTTAGACTAAGTTACAGCTAAACTAACTACAACTAAAGTTATACTCAGTTATACAAAAACACATGTGGTACTAAGATACAGCATCTACACTAAATTTTTTTTTTCTTTCAACTACACAGCACCAGTCCCCGGCAACGGTGCCAAAAACTTGGTGGGTCTCTAAAAGAGTCACAGAAATGATACCTGCAAGTGCACAGAGTCTGTTGTAGTGAGTGTGCAAGGCAGGGTCGAACCACAGAGACTAGGGTGTATAGTTGAAGTTTTTAAGCTAATAATCTAAATTAACAAGGCAGTAACTAAAGCAATGAGGTAACAGTGACAGAGAACAAAGAAATTGAAATTCAGTGGCAGTGAATAAGAAACATTGAAACAAAGATAAACAAACCAAGGCTGTGATCCAAGGGCAGTGATAAAGAAACAAAGGCAGGTCCTCCAGCTATGTTCTTGTCCCTTGTTAGTTATCAGTCAGCTTCTAGGCTTTCTGAATAACTAGATGACAGTTGCGGTTCAAAGCCGGCTGTTCATCTAAGGGTTGGTCTAGAAAGGAGGCTAAAGGCACTAAGATGAATTCTAAACCTTGTGATAGTTGGGGCTCTCACACTGCAACTACCCGCAAAGAAGCTTGCTTAGTGTTTTAACAACCTAAAAGGATGTTCAATCCTAGACAATTCAAGCACAACAAGATCAGAGCATGGATAGGATAAAAACAATTGAAGTTTACAACATCATTTAAAATAAAAACTAACCCTTGAGGCACTGGATATTCCAGTCCTCTTGGGTGAAGCACTGGCTAGTCCAGGCATGCCCAAATTCACAACCCCTAACACCTATTTATACATATAAGCAAAATCCCAAAAATCCCCCAAATCAGTGAAATTAGGGTTTACCAAATATCCAAAATTGACTCACCTAACAGCTCTGATTTTACTCAATTATCTTCACCCACTCTGTTATTTCTAGTTACAATCAACAATTCCCAAAAATCTTCAATTTGTAAAATTAGGGTTCTCTGTTGTGAAATAGAAATCAAAATCGACTCACCTAATCTATGATAACTGCTCCAAAGTGTCGACCCATACTTCAATTTCCTCTCCTGCGTCTCCTGTTGTTCCAACTGCTCCTCTAGCTCGAGCTATTTTAACAATTTCTCTTCTTTCTTGTCTCTGAAACCCTAGGAGAGAAATTGGTATGATAGCTGGCTAGAAAGAAGGGGGAAATAGATAGGGTTTCGTTAGGTAATAGCCATGATGGATTTTGGTGGTGGTTGTGGCAGTTGAGGAAGGTGGTGGTGATGATGGTGGTGCGGCAGGGTATGGTAGTGTTGCAGAGGGTGAGGGAGAAAGAGAAGAAGATGGGTTCGATGGAAAGAAGGAGGGGAGTGTTTGGCGATGGGTATAGGTGTAGGTTGTTACAGTGTGAAGCGGGTGTAGCCAATTCGATGTCCAGCGAAGCTGAGCCGTGGGATGCGGAAATGATAGATAGATCTAACGGCTACAAGTGAAGAGGCTGGTATCGACCGTCGGATGCCTGATACAACGAAACTGACGGCTCAAGATGGAGTTAGGTGCTGTAGTGTTACACAGGAGCTTCAGACTTTGATGTACTGACAATGCTGCGACCGTAGGATGCTGAGATGATCCAATATGACGGCTAGAAAGGGAAACGGGTATGGATATAGGAAATGGACTTGGGTGAGGGTTTTGGGCCTTGGGTATGCCAAGCCCATATCTTCTTTAAGAACAATTCTTCCTCTTCAAGCCCAGTTCTAGCCTCCTGGTCTTGCGCACAACATTCTTCGCGGCTTCCTTGTGTGATTCCTCTTGGATTCCATCACTTTTCTGCTCTTTTCCGCTCCGCAATTCATCCAAACTTTATTTGGTACCTAAAAATGTAAAGTTAATTAATAAAAATATTTATTCTTGAAAACAATGAAAATACAGAATATGGGTTAAAATGGAGAATTAGTGCACAAAAGATGAGTTAAATGCCAAGAAAAATATATAGAAATATGCACTTTTTAGCACTCATCAGGTGTCGAGAGTTTGGGGTCGAGAGGAGAGCTCAGGAGGCGAGAATCAGAGATTACAGGAAGCTTGTCGCTGCTGCTGCTGGTGCTGAAGAACAACGTTGCAAATAAGAACAACGTCTCAAATTCGCAACACTGCTACAGTATTCTCTCTGTAACAGCTGAACAACCACATTTATCTTCAGTTAGCCACACCTCCTGTAACAGTGAACTCTGTAACGCCATTACTTCGTTGCATATTCACTGAATCATATCATCTCTTCAATAAAAATAACTTTTGAGCCATGAGTTATTCTTTTGAGCCTGTTTTTGATATGAGAAGCTAAACCCTAATACTGGGATGACGGAGGAAGCCCTATATCACGCATGTGGTAATTATAGTAATTCTTTTATGACTATTTGCATTGATTTTTAATCGATTTATGATTTTTATTGAATGGGTGTGATTTCGTTTGTTGGTGTATGCTTGGTCTATGTATTTTTGATACACCATGCTTGTGATTTACAGTCATTGCTTTTCAAAAATCTATTTTTGGCAAAGAATAAGAGTCCATATTTTTAATATTTGATCTATAATTGATTGGAATTATTATTTGAATCACATGAATGGAATTTGGTGGAATCCTGAGTCTCAGTCTCTCTCGACATTGTGACAAACCTTTTGTATATATATTTTCTATTTTTATTTTAAGTCTAGAACCCAATCTTATCGAGTCCGAGTTGAACGAATCTTATTACCACTTTTTCTACAACAATTAAAATCACATCAAATGCCCAAAGTCTTGAAAAATATTGATTAAGTTGTTACATTCTTCCATATTAGCTTTGCAGAAGATCATACAGTCATCAACAAAGAGAAGGTGGTTGATAGCAGGTGCCTCACTGCAGACTTTTGTTCCATGTATGAGACCTTTAGCTTCAGCATCAGTCAGATATCTGGATAAATCTTCCATGCAGAAAAGGAATAAGTATGGAGATAGAGGATCTCCTTGTCTGAGACCTCTAGTAGGTTTAAAAAAAATTCCAGGAGAGACATTTACCAAAACAACCATAGTGGTGGTGGATATACACTGGTGCACTAGATTACACCATTAAGAGCTGAACCCCATTTGTTTCATAACTTGGATAAGGAATTCCCAATTTACCCTATCAAAAGCCTTGGCCATATCAATCTTGATACCCATTGTGTCATTAGCTCCCTTTTTTCCTTTTCTAGTATTCATATGGTGTATAAGTTCATGGGCAATAGATATGTTGTCATATATTTATCTTCCATGAATGAAAGCTGATTGAAAAGGGGATATAAAGTTTGGTATAAGGGGTTTTAGTCTTTGAGCCAGAAGTTTTGAGATGATTTTGTAGGTTGTGTTACATAAGGATATTGGTCTGAAATGAGCAGGGGTAGTAGGACTTTCTGTTTTTGGGATAAGGGAGATGAAAGTAGAGTTCATTTCTTTGAGAATATATCCAGAGGTAAAAAAATTCTGAACCATTGTAGTGATGTCTTCACCCACTACATCCCAGTTGGCTTGGAAGAAGTTTGGTGCATTAGGCCCTGGGGCCTTGTCACCTGCCATACTAAACATGATACTTTTGATTTCCACAACATCAGGTATCTTAAGGAGATTATCATTTTCAGTGGTAGTTATGGTGGTGGCTATGAGACTTATGAGGGAATGATTGATGGTTATTGGTTCAGTAGTGGCCATGGTAGCAAAGTGATTGGTGAAGCAACTAGCAACTTCCTCCTTATTATGCAGCCATGAGCCATTCTCTTGTTGTATATAAACAATTTTATTTCTTCTGTATCTTTTCTTAGCAGATAAGTGAAAGAAGCCAGTGTTCTTCTCTCCAAGTTTGATAAGCTGATATCTGCTTTTAGTCTTCCAAAAGCATTCCTGAATTTCTGCCAGTGTTCAACTTGCTTTTTAGCTTCCCTTATGTCCTTTCCTCTATTGATGTTGAATTGATTTTTCGTAATCCAGTCCAGGTGTTGTAAGCTGTCTTCTAGATTAGTCTTGATATTTCCATAGATCTCCTTGTTTATTTCTTTAATTTAACTTTGATATCTCTTAGTTTTCTTGCAATTTTTATGGCAAGAGATCCTTTGTGGTGGGATTTCCAACATTCATCAATGATGGATTTGCAATCCTGGTGATCAATCCAGGGTCCAAATAATTTGAATGGAATGTGGCCTTGCTTCCAATTGGGATTAGTATTGAGAAGGATTGGGTTATGATCAGAACCAATGGCAGGGAGGTTGGAGATAGTAGTGTTTGGGTGTATTTCAAGCCAGGTTTCATTAGCCATCCCTCTATCCAATCTTCGCTCAGTGAGATGAATACCAGTTCTTCTATTGGTCCAAGTAAAAGGACATTCTGTGTAGTCCAAATCAGTAAGGTTTGCTTCTTCAATTTTCTCCAGAAAGAGAGTAGCTTCAGAAGTATCAACAGGGTGTTGACTGAATTTCTCATGATCATGAAGAACAAAATTTAAATCACCCATTACCAGCCAAGGGAGAGTGTTAGTTCTATCAGTATATTCTATCATTTTCCAAGAGTGTATTTTATCAGGAGTAGTGTAAGGGCTACCATAGTATCCTGTGAAAATTCAAGGTGTTCCTACACTAGGATATATTATGGCACTAATGTGGTGATTGGAGAAATCTTCTATTGTAACCTTAAGATTAGTTTTCCAAGCTAACACTTGGCCTCCAGCAGTATTCTTTTTTCGTTTAGGTTCAACAAACCAAAAATTAGTGACACCTATATTTCCAAGAATGTTTTTCAAATTCCTAGATTGTTGCTTGGTTTCAGATAAAAAGAAAATATCAGGATTATGTTTATTCAACATGTTATTTAGGTGTCTACTAGTATTTGGTTGTCCTAGACCTTCGCAGTTCCAAGACATGACAGAATAAAATTGCTGGAAATAAGAAACATTAGGATAAGTGAAGATGATAATGATATAAACTATAAAAGTATCAGTTTGGAAAGTGGTGTTGTTATGCTGCTTACTGAAGCTAAGGCTGACAATTATCCTTATAACTAAGGCATTGTTTCTATAGCTAATATAATCACTTTGAAAAGGATAACAGAGAGTATAAGAGATTACCTGATGACTTAGGAAAGGATTAGCTCCCTTAGGTCCACCAGTAGTCAGGTCAGTCAGATGATCTTCTTCCATTTGCATTACATGGTTATTGCTCCTCTTGGATGGTTGGTTTTGATCCCATAGTTGGGGAGGATGATCAGTGGAAATTGAGGAGATAAAGAGTTTTCTTTTTGTGTCAATTAGCTGAGGATGAAGTTCAGTGTCCACATCTTTGAGTTTAAACTCTTTCTTTCTTCTTTCCCATGGCAACTTCTTCTGATTGTTGAAATCTGCATTGATTTGGTGTTGGATATCAGCTAGAGAAGGTGTTGTATCAAAGATATTATGTGTTGAATTCTTTGGGAAGGGAGTCTGCACTTTTGGGAAGATGTTGTCAGGGTTGATACTATTTTCCACTCCATTTTCAGTATAAGCATTGTGTTTCCTAGCAGCAGCCTTGATGTTGTAACTCTTGTTTTTCAGCAGTTTGTCCTTGTGATATTGTTATCCATGATTTTTTTGTGTTTCTTTTGACAGGCTATGACCTCAGGGTTGATGGTTGGTATTTATCCATCAATGGATTGATGCAGACCAGCTTTGAAGATAATGTAATCCTCAGGACCATCCAGCTCCTCAGAGTTATTCTTTAGGAGGATTTGTCTTTGTGTTAGCCGCATTTTGATGACAAATTCCTCAGCAGCATCTCTGTCAGTGTAGTGCCTTATCTTGATATTGTTTTGAGGGCTACTGGTGATAGAATTTGTTGGGGTATTGGAAGTTGAGGGGTAAGAATTATTGAGATTGGATGGATGAGCTTTTTGGGTAGCACTTTGTGCCTGTTCTGCCTTCTCTTCACATAGGGGACCAGGGTGATCTAGAATTCTACACACCTTGCAGAAGGCAGTGCCATGTAAGGCATAAGACATTTCAAGCCAGTGAGACATAGTTGGGGTTTCATAAGCATCAATGCCATATTTAAGAGCTCTAGTGACATCAATTGTTAAGAAAACTTCAAGGGTTTTTTCATCTTCATCTCTCCCATAACCTTTCTTGGCTTCTTGAAAGATTCATGTTGGTCTTATAATGTTACTTATATCAGGAATGATATGCCTTGGAACTCTTTTCACAAGTGCCCAAATCTGAACTCTGTAGAAATTTACTTCATCAATAAAGTCTGGACCAGATGGTGGAACTTCAGTTAAGACTATTAGTTTGTCAAATATTTCTCTAGTTCCACCTTTTCTAAAAACCTTGTAGTCTTCTATGATGCCTAATATGATAGAGTAATAGTTTCTTCTCTTCTTCCAAAGATTGACTTGACTTCTGCATGTCTTCTAAGTTCCCAGTTAGAGTTTATGAACCTTGAGATGGTTCTGGTTTCATGAAAAACCTTGCTGCAGTATCTGCCTATAAAGACCCATTTCCAATCCTCTTTCTTTTTGGGTAGAGTATTTTCAGCATTGATAAAAACTTTTGGGAATAAATCTTCAGGAATGTTTAATGATGAATTCATTTGCTCAACCAGATTTTCAACTTGATATGTGGGTTTGGTTCCTGAGGAGGAGGCCATGAGAGAAGTTTTAAAACTAGTAATGGTGGTGATGATGATGTAGAGAATGGTGGTGTGATAAGTACTTGGTCTGGTTACTTTAATTTGAATTTGGGTGTGTAGGTTGGTTGGTTGGCAGGGTTCCAGTTTGTTGTTTAGTTGTAGTTAATGTTGATGTAGGTTAATAGTCCAAGTCTTAACTGAAGGGAAGTACAAATGCGATGTACTAGCTATCCGTTCCCAGAACCCGTGTTGTTGAGCTTTGCTGACTGAGTTGGAGCTTTTGACCACTGGTGAACCTTGAGAGGCCGACCTGTCAAGAGAGCAAAGTCTAACATAATACAAGCTATAAAGACAAAGGGGGTTAGCTGGACAAAGTGAACCATTTAAGGTAATGCATTTTGAGGTGCGGATTAAAGCATGGCCAAAACATTCCCTAGTATTATCGTATCTATCATGCATGTGAAAGGTAGTAAGATAAAGAGAATCGGCTGAGAAATATTTTAGAATCTTACTGACCGATTTTTCATTATTCACTAATAGCAAACCTTGGGATGGCAACCTGATATAGTTGGCTTGTCCAGAAATTTTGCAATATGGCTCGTGTCTGTTCTCCCTCAGAGTGTGATGCCATTCAGCTGTGGGTCTTGGCCGAGTCAGATGAATCTTGAGTTGAGTCTTACTCGTGCGATTGGTATGCACGGAGGAGAGAGCAGTTAATAGCACCGTATTCGCACTCATGTGAGCTTCACGTATGAAAGAATAAACAATTATTGGCGCCGAATGGATTGAACTACCAAGTGTAATGCTGTTTATTCTCCTCGTTCCATCTGTCAAAAAAAGTTGAGTAGGATTAGTGAACCTAGAGAAGAAACGGTTGCTTGGCATAGGTTGTGAGTAATAATGCCTAAGTTGATGGAGAAATGAAACGACAGTGGAGAGATTTTGAGTATTGGAGACGAAATGTGTTGCTCTTTGGGAACCGTCACCACTTAATGGTGGGATGACCAACCACCAACCGATGGGATCCATTATAAGACCCTCTGCTGGAAAATAGAAATGTTTCAGTTTTTTCTTCTTTTCTTCTTCTGTTTCATTGAATTTGTTGAGAAAATTTCTTCTAAACCAATCATCATGGCTGATGCTAATGCAAACATAGATAAAAAGGGTAAGCAGAAGTTGATTGAGGTTGACGAGGAGCCTCGCATCCACTGGTATCCGCGGGAGCATTATGTGACTCGATTTCCTCATGGAATTGCTTTTCCACAAGGTTGTGAATCTCCTGGTAATGAGAGGGATTTCGCTTGGTACTTGGATGATCTTCAACATAACTATGAAATGAAGATTGAGGAATGTATGCATGAAGAGGGACCACCAAGGATTATGCATGAATTGCTGATGGATTCTCCAGTATAAAGTCTTCGGCAACATTTCAATCAGCCAAAGCCTGCACCTATAAATCAGGATATAAGCAATCCATTTGTGGAATTGAATGCCCAATTTGGGGTTGGCAGCAGCAATGAACATGCAACTGGTGAGGAAAAGCGTAGGACTTCTAGAGAAGGTAATGATGTTGAAGGTTGTTATGTTACTGGCATTCCAAAAACTGCTGATCACCCACAGATGGGTTCTAGAGATCACTGGGTTTTGTATGCATTTCATCTCAGGCATGTCCATTTGAGGTTCATGAGGGCGTAGCTGTTGTGGATGATCGGTTATTGGTTTCTGGTGTGAGTCGAATTGGATACCAATCCATCACTCTTGATGCACAGGAGAGGATGATGATTCGTCAGATGGCTGGCCAACCTTGGCACTATGATGAGCCCATGCGCTTTCCTGTGATGGATTCTTTGTGTCCAGCCACTGGAAGGATCGGTCGAGCAATTTTTGCATGTTTTGGGAGACCAAATACTAGTGATTCCACCGTTCCAACAGATGAGCCAACCACTTTTCGTATTGTCGATCCCGGAGAAGAGCCTGGTATGGAAGATGCTGCACCCCCAATGTAAATTTCGACTCGATCCCCCATTACAGAAGATGTCAATGATGTTGGACCTGGTGGTGAGCAACAAAATCCAGTACCTGAGAGGCGTGCTGTTGTGATTAGAACTCCGATGACTCGTAGCCGAACCCGGAGTGTTAGCCAAGGGACTCGGAGCAGGACTCGCCTCTTCCACCAGTAAGAGAAAATTAGTTCTTTTAGGATTCCTTATATTCAATGGTATGTACTGGGTTTTAGACTTGGTTTTATGATGGTGTTTGTTTATGATGTGGATGCTACTCTCTTTGGGTTTCGAACTTCTCTGTTCTGTGGTTATGTTTTTGGATGAACAATTTCGGTTTCTAGTTTGGTGTTTAGCTTTGTGTGAATGGTTATTGAACTCCTGTTTACTGCTAACATAGTTGATTTCCTTCTGATGGTTATGTGCGTTGATAATGTGGGTATGTTCATATAATTTCTGATGATGTTTATCCTTAGGGTGAATAGGATAGATAGTAATCACATGATTTAAATTGAATTTAGGAACAATCCTAGATTGGAAAGCTGGGATTGAACCTACAATATCAACATTATAGCAAATTTTAGTTGAGTCTAATTTATGGTTGAGTTGGAAATGTATAGAGGAATTTCCTGTATCAAATCTGTAGATGATTGTAGAGTTGGTAGAACCTGATTTAGTTAAACCGAGAATGGAATTACTCTTGTAAATGTTGATGAAATTGGTAGAGTGATTATATAAACTATGTCTGGTAAGATCAGTAAGGGTTGTAAGGGTTGAATGATGAGTGATATTTGTGATTGTTGTGTCGCCTGAGGGAATTGTGATTTCTGAGATATTAAAGGACTCTGTGATTGATGGATTTCCTATGATTTCGTTGAGCTTTAGGTGATTCATAATGAAGCAGAGTGAAGAAACAGGTAGCTAAGATGTAATTCCGGCATAAAATCCGATTAAAATCAGGTAGAAATAGACCGTTAGGGGATACGAGACTGAAAAACGGTTAGAAATTGCGGGAAAGAAGAGGGAAAGAGGAGAACTCGGTGGGGATGAGAGAGAAAGAGAGTCGTACATGACTCCTCCTCAATGATTTCAGGTGGGGATGAGAAAGAGAGTCGTACGACGAAAATAACAAGTGAAGTGCTGAACCAATAGCGACTGAAACCTACTTGCTGCATGTCAGTAATGGATCTGTTAACTCAGAAGCTTCCTTCTTTTCCATCATGTCAATTTTATCGCGTGCATTGCCATTTCTGTGATATGGTGTGATTAATTAATTAGATACCTTTTATAACCATACTGCATGCAGTTACCATTTGCGGACTACAGTTTTCTCAAGCACCATTAGTGTGAAAACTTTACACCCCGGTAGGATGTGTAGTAAGGACTTGAAATGGCGTGATTGGAAACAATCGTTCTTAACAGACCAAGAAAAAAAACTGTTAAAACCGTCCCTCGCAGTTTTTTTTTCTTTTCGCGGTCCCAATGGGCCCTATCTTGTGGGAGACGTGCAGGGATGGATTGTGAGGGACGGTTATTTCTCTCCGTTTTTTCCTTACAGGGGGTTAGTCGTGGGAGAGTTCGAGAGATTTTAATGTATTTGGATTTCTCCTGTTAGTCCTGAGGGAGTTTGAGGGAGTCTCTCCAAATCCCCGTTAGTCGTGGGGGAGTTTAGAGGAGTCTCCTAAACTCCCTAAAAAACACCTGTTAGTTGCTGGAGAGTTTAAAAAAAGCTCTTGAACTCCCTGTTAGTCATAAAACCCTACAATACTAGGGAGTTGGTTGCTTTGGGGAGTTCGAAGGAGTTTTTAGTGTATTTTGGTCTCACAACAAATCTCTCAAAAGAGTAGAGATTTTAGTGTATTTGGTCTCACAACCAAATTTGGTTCAAAATCTTTCTTTTCAAATCATACGGATTTCTCAAATCTCACCAACAAAAATGTTGTTTCCAACATGATGAAATGATTGTCAGATGATGGCCATTATGATACGGTGAAACATTTCTAGGAAAATATTAGGATAGTGATCTAGAGTCCATGAAAACGTGTGGATATATAGATTTGTTTAGATCTACATATCCCGTAAGATGCACCAACAAAAAAAAATGTAGAAGTCTTCACAATTAGCGCTTCCCTGAGTTGAATTACATTACCACTTCTGCAACCACCGTCAAAACTATTTTCTCACCACTACCATCACCACCTATAACCAACCACTACTCCCTTAACCACCCCAAATAAGAACCCTAATTTTAGAAATAAATAAGATTCAATAAATGCTATAGCTCGGAGAAAAGATTTTGAACCAAATTTTAATTTCATCACAATACGTGACACATTTGGTCTCTCTCGGTGGACAGTTAGTAAAAACTTCAACATGAAAATGTGGAAAAATGTTCGTGAACAAAGGGAGTTAGAATTGTATGGAGACCGTTAAATTGAAGGGAAAAAAAATTATCTCGTTGCACAAAATAACATACTATTGATACAGAGATATGATCATTTTCATTTATTTATTTTCTTTTGATTAAAGATCAATGTTATTTGCAAATGAGAGTTTATTGTTTCTTAAAAGAGAATGAGTTAGGAGTGAACTCTCTCAAACTCCCCCAAACTCCCTCTAATAAACTCTCTCAAACTCCCTACACTCCCGCAAACTCTCTGAACTCAAAAATACCAAATTTTCTCAAACTCCCTACACTCTCTCAAAATCTCTCAAAATTCCTGAGATTTAAAATACACTCAACTCCCCAGAAATCACTGGAGGACTAACCCCCTGTTAATCTGTTAAGAATTTTTGGTTTGGAAAAGCATCATGAAATAACTTGTAACTTTTAAGTCAAGAAACAACTAGTTTGGGCGTGGAATAGCGCGTTTGATACATGTCCAAGAACGACTTTTCAACTTATTAAAGTCGAAAAATAAAAAGTTAATTTTCACGTAAGAATTTTGAATTATTTTAAGAAATAAGAAAAGAAATAATTATTTCTGAATCAAATATTTTTACGTATGACCTCTGCTTTTAATATCCCAGCGCGTTACATGGAAAACAAAAACATTTCGAATCCTAGTTTCCAAACGCGGCAATAAGTCCAAAGAAGCAGTACACAAAGCCACAGACCCTATTGCAGAGTGTGGCTTGTTCTACGAAGATGCTCGCCAGATGATCAAGTGTCCAGGGATAATAATGACCTGACGGAGATTCAACTGTACTAGATGACCGCTTGGAAGGTTGGGGCAACAACCTTTTGAGTTCCCATGTGACCTCACCAAAGACTAGTCTTTGTTCCATAAATAAATAAAACCCTAGAATCTCGTAGGGTACCCCCAAAATTCTCATTTTCATCATCCCCAAATATTCCTTCACTTCCAAAATTTTAATTCCTCTGTAAAACTCCAAGCTTTTCCCAACTTCATCAATGGCGAAGAAACGAAGAACAGCAGAATACTATGAAGAAGACGACACAAAACTAGAAATTGATTCACAAGAACAAGAAGAAACAGAAGCAAAAGCGAAATCAGAAGAAGATTTAGTAAAACTTCTTGAACAAATTAGTAAACAACAATTGATCGAAATCATTCTTTCAGTATCATCAGAGAACAAGAAATTTACTGAAGAAATTCATAAACTAGCTGCTGAAGCCTTAAATGAACAAGTAAAAATGTTAGGAAATCAAATGACTGCTTGTATTTTAGCCTCTCCTCCTGAAGAACCTCAGCAGCAAATGATGATTGTGAAGAGAAATTCATCTCGAGAGGACAAAGTACAGAGGAAGATCTTTGTAGGTAATGTGATTGATCATCCTGAAATTACTAGTGTAAAATTGTTCAAGTTTTTTTCTAAATATGGAGAAATTGCAGAAGGTCCACATGGATTTGATAAAAAGACCGGGGAACCAAAAGGATTTGCTATATTCATGTATAAAACTGTTGAAGGAGCAAGGAAGGCCCTAGAGAACCCAATTAAGAATTTTTATGGGCATCCTCTCTATTGTGAAAGAGCTAATGGTGCTAGTCCTAATAGAAACGATGAGTGTACTAGTGTAGGTAGTAGTCCACGAGCTGGTGCTGGTTTTAATGCTCAAATTGGGGTTATTGGTCGTCGAGGTTTTGTGGATCAGGGGGATATTAATGGTGGTAGTGGTATTACAAAGCTAAAATCTGGTTCTAATGGTCTTACCAGAAAATTACCCTTGAAGAGTGATGATTGTAATGGTGTGGGTAGTAGTAGTTCACGAGCTGGTGCTGGGTTTGATGCTCAAATTGGGGTTATTGGTCGTCGGGTTTTTCTGGATCAGGGGGGTAGTGGTAGTAATAAGCTGAAATCTGGTTCTAATGATCCTAGTAGAAATTTAGCCCTGAAGAATAATGGTGTAGGTAGTAGTAGTCCAAGAGCTGGTGCTGGTGCTTGGTCTGATGCTCAAAATGAGATTAAGGGTCGTCGGGTTTTTTCGGATCAGGGGGATATTAATGGTGGTAGTGGCACTAATAAGGTAAAATCTGGTTCTAATGGTCGTAGAATGTTATCCCTGAAGAATGATGCGCATAATCATGGTGGTAATAGTCCACAGGCTGGTGATGGTGCTGGGTTTAGTGCTCAAAATGGGGTTATGGGTCGCCGGGTTTTGCAGGATCAATGGGATTGTAATAGTTTTTTTGATCGGCAATGGGATAATAATAGTGGTGCACAACTGTATGGTCGAGGGAAGGAACCAATTCAACGTCGTCAATTAGATGCTTCATGCCAGATTAGACCATCTGGGTATGATCAGGCTCAACGTCGTCGATTAGATGCTTCATGCCAGATTAGACCATCTCGGCATGATCAGACTAAGCGACCTACATTGGCACGAGCAGGAGTAGGGGTGCACATACCCTACCCATTTCCGCCAACCCTACCCTACCCGCCAGTTTTTTAACCGTATCCTATCCTATCCACTATTTGACGGGTAGGGTGGCGGGTAAAGATTTTTTTAACCGCCAGTAAACGGGTAGGGTGGCGGGTATAGCCCATATCCTACCCACCCTACCTAGAAGTGCAATACCCTACTCCTACCCGCCAATCCTACCCTACCCGCCAATTTTTTAACCGTATCCTACCCTATCCATTATTTGGCGGGTAGGGTGGCGGGTAAAGATTTTCTTAACCGCCGGTAAACGGGTAGGGTGGCGGGTACAGGCCATATCCTACCCACCCTACCCGTTGTGCAGCACTAAGCAGGAGCTTCTGTTGTGTGTATTGGTCATTATCTTGATAAACTCGTATTATTTATCTTGTGTCTGCTGGGTGTGCTGTTTCTTCTGTCCGTAGTTTATAGATCATGATTTTACTAATTAGCCTTTACTTGGTTTTACTTGTCTGGAATTCGAAACTTTAGTTGTACATTTTGCTATAACAAAGTAGGATTTTTGAGCCATGAGAGCCTGGGGAATTGGGGGTCTCCAAATGCTTTCTGTATGTTCTAGAAAAGCTATTTTCTGTTTTATGTTCTATGAAGTCCTTAGCGGGTTTTCCCTGCAGCTGAACTACACTAATCTTAATAATTGATTAGGTTTTTGAGACATTAAGCAATGGACTTCTGTCTTGCACCCTTGATGCTTTCGTATTTTGTAAATGGCGATATTGTTTTTCTCTGCTGCAGTATTGGAAATGACTTTTAAGTACCTGTCTGATTTCTGGGCAGCTCTTTGTGTTATCCAACCATTTTCTATTTTCCCAGTCATACAGCTAATGGCCTTTTTTTTAAACTTCATGCTCTTGGTTAAGTTCGTTTTCTTGTCCAGGTACTCCATGCTGCCGACATTTTTGGGTTAATTGTCATAGCATATGCCTTGCTCCTCTATTTGTGTTTGAATTTTGTAGCACAGAATGCATTTGGTATCAAGGTTCCGAATTCTCCTTCTGAAAATTCTGCAAGAAGAGAAGCCTGAAATAGTGTATCAAGTTGGATAGTAGTCATCTTGGAATCATTAACTTGAGCATTGAGGAGAATGCTTTTAGGTAAGTAGTTGTAGTTGTTTTCTTTGACACTTTCTTGAAATCTTCCTGCACTAATCAAGTTGGGTTAATTATCAAAATGTTATGTATTTCTTTTGCAATTTACACTCATAATCAATATACACCCTTTTTTTATTATCAATGTCTTATCCTTTTGCTGGTAGATATTGGAAGACTGAAAAGATTATGCCATTGTTATGTCGCCGCTATATATTTGAGTGTGTTTTTTTTACACTGGTTATGTTTTTGATCTATATGATCATATACACCATACTAAACGGTATCGCAGTGGTACTTTTCCCCTCCTGTTGATGTTGTTTTTACTGTTCTATGTTCTGTGAAGTCGTTTACGGGTTTTTACTGCAGCTGAACTACACTAATGGGTCTTTTTTAGTAATGGATTAAAGTTTTTGAGACATTAAGCAATGGAACTGTGTCTTGCACTCTAGCTGCCTGCTTTAGTATTCAGTAGATGATGATAGGGAACACTCCACCACTATCAAGATCAAGGGCACTAGAAGTAATCTCAGGGGAGGGGTGTTTTAGTGATTTAGATTTATGTATGAGTACCATATATGCACATGCACATGACATGGGTGAAAGTTGAATGAAGGGAAGGGAATATCCGACTATCTGAGAGACTGGTACCATGTAACATCTTGCTCTTTTGATTTTTCTTTCAAGGAATTTTTTCGATCTCAGTTTGATTCTTTTGTCTAAGAGAAGAGATCTCGTCTTGCTTTTGTTTCTTGGGTCCGTCCTCAAAACTAGGTTCGAGTTAGATTTTGAAGCTTCTTGTTGGGCTATGTGTTGTCCGAGTTCGAGTAGGGAAAATTAGAACGATTTTTTGGGGGTCATGGTTTTTTTTTTTGGACCATCGTTTTATTTTGGATAAAGATATTAGAAGTAAATCTAGGTCATCCCTTATCTAGATATTTATATTAATATCTAAATTATCCTCCTGATTAATTTTGGGTGATGATTAGTTAGTGTTAATAATAGTTAGTGTAATGATTAGTGAGATGAATGATTAAGTTAAAGATAATTAGTGAGATTAAAAAATCAGATGTTTTTTTTTAAAGAAGTAGAATTATTGAGAGAGTAAAGTTAGAGAAGATGAAGAAGGAAAACATGAAAAACGATGGATTTTACCAACCACAACCGGAGGAAGGGTATTTGGGTACCCATGTATGCTTCAAACTTAGATAATGTTCGTTGAATTGCTCCAAACTTTAAAAAAAAATGAAATTTTTTTATGTAGATTTGAGCCAGTTCGGCTACCATATATCAAGAACATGTAACCGAACACACCTGAAAGTGTAGTTCGGTTACGTTTTCCAAACACGCAGGTTACCGAACTCGCTCGTTAATGGAGGTTTTGGTCGTACAGTGTAATGTTCGGTTACCTAGGATAAAATGGTAGGTAACCGAACTTTGAACTTAACAATTTATTTGGGCACATCTTGTGTGTTCGGTTAGTTCGCAAACTTCAGCGCAACCAAGTTCCCAACCGAATTGCAGGTTAAAAATAACCTAGTGTTAAAAGTTCGGTTGGTTCGCAAACTTCAACATATATTGCGAACCAACCGAACTGGGCTTATATATGCATATATATGCAATTAGGCAAACGTTCAGTTACTACGAAATTTATTTCTTGGCGAATTAGGTAGAGTTCGGTTATGAAGTTTCAAAGGTAGAGTTCGGTTACAAAGAAAACTTAACATTTTTGGGAACGAACCGAACTTGTGGACTTCTCATTATTTTCGTAAACTAAAGTTCAGTGATATCCTTATTTTGCGAAGGAACCGAACTTATGGACTTGTGTTGTTCTAATACAAGGAGTTCGGTTAAAAGTATTTTTTTTGCGAATCAACCGAAATCTTAGTTCGGTTAAGAAAAAAATTAACTCTTGATAACCGAACTTTTCTCTGGAAAAAAAACTCTCCATTAAACCTCTCTGCAACTTCCATTTTCAACTCATTTTAATGATTACTTCTCATTTATTCAACCAAAAACGAATGACAAGTAATGGGTTTGTGAGAATATCTTTGTTAATGTTTTAAATTAAGCTATATATATATAGTTGTTGTGGTGGTTGGTGGTGGTGGTAATCGGTGGTTGGTGGTGGTGGTAATCGATGGTTGGTGGTGGTGGTAATCGGCGGTGGTGCTAATCGGTGGTTGGTGGTGATCATAATCGGATGGTGGTGGTGGTAATCGGTGATGGGTGGGAGGAGGTGGTGGGAGGAGGTGGTGGTTATATATATAGGTGGTTATTGGGTTGGTTTTAAATTAAATTAGGTTAAGGGTAGGTTAGTCATTTCAATGCTTTAGGACACCCCTTATAACTATATGGAAGGTAGCCTAATAAAATCATGGTCCCCTCAAAAAAATCATGGTCTCTAGAAAATCGTTCGAAAATTAGGGGGAGACCCAAAAAAAAATAATATTCTCATTCTCAGGCCCACAATTAATTTTAGGTACCGTGACACCCATAATTATATGAAATTATTAAAAATGTATGCATGACGGATTATGCATCCGCATGACAGGTTATGCATCAGGGGTATAATTGACAACGCAACTTGGATATAACATATCTAAAAATCCGCGCCTTGGAATTTTACAAAATTTATATCGTTGGAAATCTTTTTAAGAGAGATACGCAACGAGTACAAACAAGAATATCAAATTTTTGTTTTTCACGAAAAAACGGAGGTGATCATCATTTTAGGCAAAATTTTCGAAAACTTGATACATAACCATTATGCAGCCACCAAAAAAGATGCATAACACATTCTACAGACGCATAACAAATTATGCAACCATTTTCTCCACTGCATAACAAATTATGCATTTGGATAACAAAGTTATGCATCTATAACAAGTTATGTAACCATTGTTTTGGTTGATTTTAGTGCGTACATAAAAAAATTGATGCATAATGCAGTATGCATCCATATTTACGGATGCATATCAGGTTATGCATCTATTTTCTCGATGCATAAAAGATTGTGCAACAATTTTCTCGATTATGCAGTCATATTTTCGGATGCATAACAGGTTATGCATCCATTTTCACGACTGCATAACATGTTATGTAGATATTGGCATAGGCGCATGACAAGTTATCCAACCTTATTTTTTGTTGGTTTCAATACTAACAAAAAAAATAGCTGCATAACGTGTTATGCAACCTTTTTCTGGACTGCATAACAAATTATGTAAAAATAAAAAATCTGCAGAACGTGTTATGCAACCAATTTCGAAAATGCATAACAAGTTATGCAACAAATTTTGTAGATGCATAACCTTTTATGCATCACTATTCACACTTCCATTTTCCATTTCGGACCAACAATTGCTTCTCGAGTTCCCATATCAATACCAGCATCAACATTTGAGATCCTGAAGTCATTCCTGTTTGGATAGCTAAAATGGACATTAATTAGCTGCAACAGAGGTGCCTTGAGTTTGGTTGGCCCCGAAAAGTGGAACATTACACTGTAATCTGTCCACTTTTTTGGGGTATTTGTCAACAGCTCGCTGTCCTCGTCCACCTTGCCCCTAGATACTTCTTTTCTTACAAGGATATTGACTCGAGCATTCGCCTTTTCAAGTTGAACCATGTTCCCAGCTCTTGTAGCAACCTTCACCTGTTTTTCATGTGTCTCGGATATTCTATTAACCTCCCTGCGACGTTGCTCATATAATCTTTCAAACTCATAAAAATTGCCACGATACAGTTGAAGTTTATGTTCATAAAGATGAATAATATCACCGCAGATAGTATTGAGGAAATCATGGTCATGTGAGACTATGACAAGAGTCTTTTTTCCAACAACACAAGTATTCTTATGCTCAAATCCTTGTCCAAAACTAAGCTAACAGAACTACAGAATCTGTATTCTTCTTGTCTTCGAAAACCCATCTAAATCCTTGGAAATTACCCTTGGAACATACCCATCAATCGCATGGCTAGTTGCTGGCAAAGAAAAAGAAAGTGATGAAATGACCGCTATGAGACATGGCATGTGGTTCATGCTTTCTGTCGAACACCTTGTAGTTCATTCGGAGAACTGATGATGGATGAGTACTTGTTATATATTATAATTCCACATAGTGACTCCTTCCCTGCAAATTCAACATAAGTATACACATTCATTATCACTTGGCAGCAAAAACTTAGCTCAAACAATCGGGGATACTATCAACCTGGATCCATTCTTGTTAAGCTCTGAATCAATAACAACAATCAATCCACATCTTCATTGTCCCAAATTCGAAACTGATAATAACACCATCTCCAATTTCCATCAAATTTCCCGGCCTTTTTCAACTTCCACATCCTCCTGTTATTCTCCATTAATCCTATTCTTTTTTCTTCTTCTCTGTAGATGCCGCTTTCATTGGATCATCAGAAAGTTTCTTAAAATTAAATTACGAATATGAAGGAAATGAAATTGAAATTGAAATTAATACTAAGAATTAGGGATTTCTGAATTAGGGTTTTTGGGGAATGAATCAATTTAATTACCAGGACTCGATGCATGCAAAAATAATTTTGTTGAAGACCTGCAATTCCTTCATCGAATCATTACTCTTCGTCTTCAATTTCATCTCTATTTTTTTTCTTGGTTCTCTGAGATGTAAACGGTGTTGATGATGACGACGATGAAAATAGAGATCTTTGTGTATCCGTGCTGCGATAGAAGATCGAAGAACACTGGATTTTTAATTATGGAGAAAATTCTCGCCTTAGGTTAGTTTGGAAAGAAAAAAAACGAAAACAGAATTTCACAGAATTATGGGTTTGTGTATAATTTTATTACCGAGAATGGGCGCGCCCATGTTTTTTTTTTTTGCCGTGGGTTTCACAGTGGAAAAGTCTACAGAATTGGGTTTGACTGTAGTTTTCACATTCGAGTAACATGCCTGATGCCTCCGAATCAGGTGCCATGAAGAAAAAAATAATAATCAATATTCAAGTCTAATTGCTAATAGTGTGTTTGGATACAAATTTGCTTTTGACTTCTGCTTCTCCATAAGTAGAAGTCAGGAGCACAGGTCAGAAGAAAAAACATTTTGCTTCACGAAAAACTGACTTTTCTGCTTCTAGAAGTCGTTCTGAAATATTATTGCCAAACTGACTTCTGACTTTTTGACTTCCAGAAGTCGAAAAATAACTTCTAAGTGTGCATCCAAACGCGCTATAAGTCTTTGAAATAGAACTGAACATCACAAGACTTGTTTAATCAATAATGTAATCACATTATAGACACAAGTAGAGTGCACGTGTGTTGCATGAAAAATTCAAAACACTAATTATAAACAAAAAAACTCACGTCGTATTCCTTATTTTCTTGATATATCTTTTTACAGAGTACCGCGTACTTGCATACTTAAAGTTGCAGAAACTGTCCCAATCAAAGTTTTCAAGCTCAAATCCACAGAATGTGAAGTACAATAAAAGCAAATCTTAAAAGCAACAAAATAGTGGTGCTTAGAAGCAAGTCTTCAAAACTATTTTTCCATGCCCATGTAATTTCCGATTTTAGTGTCCTCCAATATATCGTCGCAACTGTTAACAATATATGTAATTAGGTTGTTTTTGTTTTTTTTTTCTTTTGGTTCGTAGGTTGAGGTCTCCTTAACCCCGTAGAATGCTTTTAAACAAAAATTAAATAAAAAAATTTATATCGTCGCAACTGTTAACAAACGAAGGAACGCTCACACTAGCCTCAATATCAATGGTTCCTGCCTTTCATACACCTTATGCAGTGATCTTTTTGACTCATCTTCATCTTAGCAATAACTGGACATTCAAAGTCGATACACGACATTGAAGTTAGTAAGTTATAACAATCATGTATTAGCCGAACGTACAATAAAAAACTTCAAATTTCTGCGAAGGAAGTTAGAGGACATAATGATAGATAATTACTTGGATTCCAAGTTCCAAATAGGAATGTAACAAACAAAGAGTTAACTTAGTCATAGAAAGATACATTACAAAATAGTCAAGTTGACATTATAACAATTGAACCATCATTCTTTAACATCCTAAAGAGCTTGGTGCATGATCAAGCCATGCATGAAAATAGGAAAATATAAGAGACATAAAAAGAATGTGACTGATATAACTCACACATACTAACTGCTAAACTGCATCCCAAGACGATAGGCATGCTACAAAAATCTGATAGAAAGTACATTCTTTTTGACCCATGAATGGAAATGAAAAAGGGATGAATCCTCTTAATTTAGTAGCATCACATGCTTTTTAATAAAATAACTTCTAAGACAAACCATGCCGCCATGAAGTTAACTACAACTTGCCTTACTGCATCTCTCTAACACATACCTGAACCAAATAGAATGAGTTTAGTAACCAACTATGACCGTCCAGGCAAGTGATGCACAATGATTGCGCGTTATATCTTGGATGGCCAAGTGAGTAATGCACAAAGGTTTCGTATTACTGCATAGACTTCCAAGTGTTGAGATGTCATGACCCTACATGGCCAGTGATGCGCAAAAGTGGCGCTACACTGTAAAGGATATTTTCTTAGTAATGAAGCTTATTGGCCGACACAGTGAAGCTTCATTGAGGGATTGGCAAGACATGGCCAATTTGTCAGATGCAACATGCGACGTTGGCATTAAGGTATATCCGGGTAACTGAGTTGTCCCAAAATCAAGGATGATGCAAGAAGGTAGGATAGACCAAGAGTTGGTCTATGCATTAGTTCAAGATTGGTCAAAGCTTGAATAATGCTAACAAGCTAGTAATGCAAGAGTGGTATTGCTATTGTCGAGAAAATTGGTTAAGTGAAGCATATGACGCATATATAACCAGAATGAGCTATGGAAATGGCAAGTTCAGTAAATCGCAAAAGTTGTGCAATATGGAGGCCAAGTTCAGGAAAGCGCAACAGTGGTGCAATCTGAAAGCCGAATTCAGTAAAGCGCAACAGTTTTGCAATATGACTCAAGTGACGGTTAAGAGTTGGTTATTGGCTTCACAAGCACGCCTAAAACGCGAGACAAGATAGAACGGTTATAAAGCAAGTTTATAAGCGTGGGAGAAGGTTCATAACAACTTAAGAACAATTGTTGGATGATGGTGCGAGTTTGAAGAGAAACTGGCCTAGTTGGCACAATTACTAGCTGTTACAGAACTTCTTTATGGGACAGATGGATGTCCCATGCGTGTGCAACAGTTGTGCACGGTTTTTAGCTAGTAATGTTGTTGTATAAATAGTCCTAAGGAATGGGAGAATCGTAAGGCCTACATAAGAGATTGTGAGACTAAGTTGAGAGAGTTTTCATAAGCTAAGGCTTGGTTCAAGAGGAACAAGTCTGTGTGAGTCCTCAAGTGCGTAAGTTATGTATATCTTCCATTTGCTGCAATAATATTGTGTCATGTTCTAAGTGTTCTTGGTTGACTGATTGTTGTTGGTAAAGTATGACGTTGTTTGAATGCATTATGTGGTGCATTCAAGTCTAATCGAATTCCTTGACAAGAAAAACTAGTTAACTAACCTAGTGTTTGTCTTGTCTAAGGTTTCGGTTATTACCGTACCTATTATATCAAGCGAACACTATGTTGTCGTATTGTCTCGATTTATTATCTATAGACGATCACACAAAGTGTATTGGATTTCTCCACTCGACTTTGATATTCTTACATTGTTAGCCCAGTTTGGACTTACCCTGTTTCAAGTGGACATCGTATTGAAGTATTCCTTCAGTGATTGTTGCTTCAAGAGGTTTATACACCTTGGGTCTTGGATAGGTTGTGATCAAAGCGAAAGATTGTTGTGTATTATGGTACCCCTCATCTTTTCAACAAGTAATACTATTAGTTGGCTATAATAGTGACTCCAAAAAGATGAAGTTAGATTTCCTCATAATAATTTTGAAAGAAAAACAAACTTCAGTATTTATATACCAAGGTAGTTTGGACACCAAGGAATTTTCAAAACCGAAAATATTCTCAAGATATGCAATAAAGCACATAAATTCATTTTTGTATGTAATTCCAACCAATAGTTAATAATTTATTAAATATCCCAGGGTTGCTTTATGGTTAATAATTTATCGTTCTTTCTCATTCATTGAAAACCAAAGAGTAAACTCATGTTTTATGTCATCCAGAACCATAACTTTGTATCTCTATTGAAGAACTTAATCTCTTTCTTTTTGATGCTAAAATAGTGTCCCAAGACTTCACAAGGAAGTGACTCGATGTTCAGTGGTGTATGTTTTCTGAATATTTTATTTTTTTATTTTTGTTGTTACTTGTCATTCATTTTCAGAGGTATACAAAATAATTCTTTAGTTTAAGATTTCGTGAATTTCCTAAGTTTAGCGATAGTTTTTTGAATTTAATGTATGAAATGATCATTATTACCTTCTTCTTTGTTTCTTTCGATCGAAAGAACTCTTTGTTCAACAAACATTTATGTTTTTTAGAATATTATGGTTATACGTTTTGATTGTTTTCCTAAGATAAATTAAAGAATTTCAGCGAATTTGGATTGAATTTTTGGTCACAGGGGAACTGTTGCTGGTCAAAACCTGATTTTGACGCTCCATCGACGGGGCCAAAAGTGGAGTATTGGTCTGAGCAAGCCCCTTGATGTCCTAATTTTAACCTGGTCAAGTCAAAAAAAAAACTTTTGTTGATGTTGCAAAAAATTGAAACTGCAATAAACAGTTGCGGCCTATTAACGTTGCAACCAGCAAAAATTTGCAACTATAATACAACTGTTGCAAATATTGCAACATCGACTTTAATACTGGGGCATAATTGTTGCGACCCTGCTTTGCAATTGAGTATCGTCATTGCTAATTACTAAAAATGGTGTAGTGCACACTCCCTCATTGTTTTCGATAAAAACCATATGTCTATTAAATGGAATTTGGTGATATATGTTGCGTTGTTGGGGTAGTGTACGGCGTGGATTGGGTAAGTGGTTGATATACACCCAACAAACAACCCTTATTATTTGTTATGTCTGAACGCTAGACGGTCAAGATCTTGATTTGGATTACCTATAATTACACCGTTTTGCATTTTTCGTTTAAATCACTGTCGTTGAATTTTCTAGATACACTCTCAACGTTGATCTTAATTTTGTCCAAACTGGAGCTCAAGGGGATGAAGGAGTATATCATTGGTAGTAGTAAAAGGAGTAGAACCAATAAAAATCTACCTTGAGAATATAGAGGGAACATCAACTCATTTACGATCAAAGACAACCTTATAAATGAAGATGATGATGTTGCAGTTCATTCCATAAATGAACTCTGTTTTTTTAGGTTTTTATATGGAGTTCATTTCTGGAATGAACTCTGTTTTTTTAGGTTTTTATATGGAGTTCATTTCTGGAATGGACTTTGGTTTTTTAGGCTTTTATATGGAGATCATTTCTGGAATGAACTCTGTTTTTTTAGGTTTTTATATGGAGTTCATTTCTGGAATGAACTCTGTTTTTTTTTTTAGGTTTTTATGTGGAGTTCATTTCTGGAATGAACTCTGGTTTTTTAGGTTTTTATATGGTGTTCATTTCTGGAATGAACTCTGTTTTTTAGGTTTTTATATGGAATTCATTTCTGGAATGAACTCTGGTTTATATAGGTGATTTCTGAAAAAATAAGTAGAAATTAACAGGAGTTCATTTTGACGAATGAACTACTACAAAAAAATAAGTAGAAATTAATACGGAAGGATACTTTTGTTTATTTAATATTTTTAAGTAATTATGGATCAAATAGTAAAGGCGTTTTCCCAAAGAACCAAACTGACTTGAGACCACCTAAAAAAGGACCAAACGATATTTTTCCCAAAGAAAAAACCCTTGATATCACAATCTCCACTTTTCTCCACCCCATTATCCTTTCTTTCTTTTTTTGATCACAGTTTCCCCTTACCAATTCAGAAAACCTTTCTTCTTTTCGGAAAAACCCAAATTCTGTTTGAAACCTTCAAATGGCTTCTTCGATGGCAACTATTACAGCTACTAAAGCTATTTGGACCAACATTAAAAAACCACTACATTCTTTTCTTCTTATTCTATACTTCCATGTTACTGATCCTCTGAATTTCATTAATCCCCAGTTCTTCACTTCCAACTGCATTACAAAATCAAGGTTAGGGTTACACAAAATCAATGAATATTAAATTTCTTCTTCTTCTTCTTCTTCTTCTTCTTAATTTACTTTATGTTGGATTCTTTTTACCAGCAAGAAAGGATTTTGAAAGTATGTCGCGGGATGTTCAGAGAAAAAGGTTTAATTTGGATCTTAATTCACCATCTGTAGAGGTGTCAGAAACAAGGTATGTTCACTTGTTCTTATATGGAATTTCATAGGCTTGTGGAATGGCTACTTGTTAGCTTCTCCGGGAACTTAGCAAATGATTGAGAAGAAAAATTCATTTTGAGAATTTCTCTTCATAATTAAAGTGAATTTCTCTTCACAATCATTTGTTAAGTTCCTGGAGAAGCTCTGTGCGTAATGTGATTTCTCATCCAGAAATTACTGGTCGTTTTCTATCACTAACTATAGAGTGTGTTTTTTGTTAAGGATTTTCTAGCTCGTGAAATGTGCTTTTATTAAGAGATACGTAGTGTTGGGCTCAAGAATATGTCTTGAGACCATGTTTTGAGACCACCTTGGACAGTCCATTTAGATGGACTGACTTGGACAGTCTATGTAGAGAGTCCGTTTCCGTACGTAGCAATCTTGAGACCCAAGTAATCGGTCTCAAGTCGGTAGGTTTAGGGTTTGTATCTTGGAACCCAAGATGAGTCTTGTATAAATTGAAAACGTGATGAATGAATGAAACACAAGGGAATTACCAAACTTAACATGGCATCACGAGCCGGTTAAGAACCCTAACAGAAAACAATGGAGGGTGAAACAGGATCATCCAAAGGGAAAAATATAGAGTATGATATGCAGAAGAAGAACCCAGTCTACCATCTAGGATCAAGTGATGGTCCAGGTATCATCATCACGCCGATTGTTCTAAAGGGGAGTAACTATGAAGAATGGGCTAGAGCCATAAGAAGATCATTGATAGCTAAAAGAAAGTTTGGTTTTGTTGATGGAACAATCACGAAACCTGAAGATAGTGACCAGTTGGAAGAGTGGATTGCTGTCCAGTCGATGCTTGTTTCATGGATTAGCAACACGTTAGACTCATCAATTAGATCGAGCTTGGGAGACTATGATGATGCAAACTTGCTGTGGACACAGTTGAAGAGAAGGTACTTGTTGTGAGCGGAACAAGAATCTGTCAGTTGAAAACTTCGTTAAGTGAGTGCAAACAAAAAAAGCGGAAGGTGTAGCTGAGTACTTTGGGAGACTCAACAAGATATGGGATGAGATGATGACATACATGAAGGTACCTCAGTGCAAGTGTGGTAATTGCACTTGTAATATCGCATCACAAGTAGTACGTTGAGAGAAGAAGACTTTTTGCACTATTTTTTGATTGGATTAGACTCTGTGTATAGTTCCGTGCGAGAACAGCTGTTGGCTAGAGACCCGTTGCCATCAACAGATGTAGCATACCAGACAATGGTCAACTCGGAGCGTCTGCGTATAGGAGAAGTAGCTATATCCACGGAGGTACATGACAATGTGATGGCATTCAGAGTGCAATCTGATCAACGTCAGTTTAACAATACATATGATCCTAACAAGCATTGCAAGTACTGTAACAGAGATGGACACTCAGAGGATGGGTGTTTTCAACGTATTGGATATCCAGAATGGTGGGGAGACAGACCTAGAGGTGGAAGAGGATCTGGTAGAGGAGGCAGAACCAATGGCAGAGGGCGTGGTGGCACTAACTTTACCAGTGGTAGAGGAGGTAGAGGACAAGGTGCAGGCAACCAGGTTCGAGCACACAACCTCAACATATCAGATGCAAGGCAGTCAGGTGGAGCATCCTCATCAGAAGCGTCAGGTCTGACTGGAGTCACAGCAACACAGCTTCAACAGGTGCTTGAGTTTTTAAACTCCAAGAAATCCACGCCTCAACTCCAAGGTAAGAAGAATAAAACTGTGTGGATTGTAGACACGGGGGCAACAAATCATGTTACATATAAAAAGGATGACATGATAGAGATAAAAGATATAAAGGCATGCAATATTGGACTTCCAGATGGGAAGTCTGCATTGTCTAAGAAGATAGGAACTGTTATTCTACCTGGGGGATTGAGACTAGAGAATGTGCTTTATGTGCCTCAGATAACTTGTAACTTAATCGGTTACACAACTTATTGATGAGAAAAGATGTATTATCCAATGTACTAACAGTTTATGTCTTATACAGGACCGGTTGACGAGGAGGATGATTGGAGTGGCTGAGAGACAAGGTGGACTGTATATTTTCTGTGGTGTGCCTCAAGTTGAAGTTATGGCTGTTACTGGAGATACGTATGAGCTATGGCATCGGCGTATGGGACATCCGTCAGAGAAAGTGCTGCAAAAGTTACAAGGAATGAGTAGGTTAATAAAGAAGAATAATGATGCTTGTGATATCTGTCCACGAGCAAAACATCATAGGAGTAGTTTTGCTAGTAGTTTCAGTAAATCCAGTTGTATTTTTGAGTTGGTTCATATAGATTTATGGGGTCCGTATAAGACTCAGTCATCATGTGGAGCACATTATTTTTTGACAATAGTAGATGATTTTTCAAGAGGTGTGTGGATTTATTTGCTTCGAACCAAAACTGAAGTTGAACAGACATTTCTTAACTTCATTGCTCTTGTGAAGCGTCAGTTTGATAAAGAAATCAAAATTGTCAGAAGTGATAATGGAACTGATTTCAATGCATTGCGTGGATACTTTCGAACCAATGGGATAGTGTTTGAGACATCCTGTGTCGGTACACCACAACAGAATGGAAGAGTTGAGAGAAAACATCAACATATAATGAATGTGGCAAGGGCTTTGAGATTTCAAGCCAATTTTCCAATAAGGTTTTGGGGGGAATGTGCATTGACAACTGCGTATTTAATCAATCGCACGCCTACACCTATTTTAGATCATAAAACTCCGTATGAGCTTTTATTTGGAAAACATCCCCCATATCATCAGTTGAGGGTATTTGGATGCCTGTGCTATGTGCATGATCAAAGTGGTAGAGGGGATAAGTTTGCGAGTAGAGGAAGAAGGTGTGTCTTCCTTGGGTATCCGTTTGGTAAAAAGGCGTGGCAAGTATATGATTTAGACACGAAACAATTTAGGGTGTCAAGAGATGTAGTCTTTTTTGAACATCAATTTCCATTTAAGACTGAGGTTGTATCGCGTCAGATGGTGACTGAGATGATGCAGTCGAGATTTAAGACTTCATCTGTGACTGATCCACACGGTGTATTGGCTGAGAAGCTTCAGTACAGTCCTGATGAGTACTGGAGTGATGATGAAAGCAAAGAAGAAGTTGTATTAGCTCCTCAAGGTGGGGATACAACTGAGACGGACAACGTTGGAGTTTCCACTGAGACAGGCAGCACTGATGGTTCAGCTGAGACCGAGGATGCTCCTCCTTCTACCGAGACTGAGGGTGCAGGTGTTTCAGCTGCGTCCGAGAATAAGCAGCATGCAGAAAATGTTGCTTCTCGCAATAATGTTGTTGATGGTGAGATGGGTAAAGGGAAGCGTCAGAAGCTCCCTTCTAGCAGACTAAAAGGATTTGTGACGCACACCATTCGAGAAAACAGTCTACCTCATCCTCATTCTACACAATCATCATCCTCAGGTACGCCTTATCCTTTGACATATTATGTTAGTTGTGATAAATTTTCTGCTATGCATAAGAAATATCTTGCAGCTATAACAGCTGGATCTGCACCACGCAACTTTAAAGAAGCCATGAAGCATCCAGGGTGGAGGAAAGCCATGGAAGCAGAAATCCAAGCTTTGGAAGAACAAGGTACCTGGGAATTGCAAGAATTACCGCCGGGCAAGAGAGCACTAGGAAGTAAATGGATTTACACGGAGAAGTACGATGAAAATGGGAAGTTGGTACGATTAAAAGCACGCTTGGTGATCTTTGGGAATCATCAGGTTGAAGGATTGGATTATAAAGAGACTTTTGCACCAGTTGCAAAAATGACAACGGTACGTACTTTTTTAGCTGTCGCAGCAGTTAAACACTGGGAAGTACATCAGATGGATGTACATAATGCATTTCTTCATGGAGACTTGGAGGATGAGGTGTATATGAAGATACCACCTGGATTTGCTAAGGGTCAGACAAATATGGTGTGTAAAATGAAGAAATCATTATATGGTTTAAGACAGGCTCCTCGTTGTTGGTTTGCCAAACTATCAACAGCCTTGAAGAAATACGGCTTTAGGCAAGCATACTCTGACTATTCTCTTTTTACTATGACCAAGGGAGACATACAGCTTAATGTCTTGGTCTATGTAGATGATTTGATTATTGCGGGGAATAATCTAGTGGAGATTCATACATTTAAATCATACTTGGGACAATGTTTCAAGATGAAAGATTTGGGAAAATTGAAATATTTTCTCGGCTTGGAGATAGCTCGTAGTAAACAGGGTATTTATATATGCCAGAGGAAATATGCATTGGATATTATCATGGAAACGGGCTTATTAGGAGCTAGACCTGCTGAGTTTCCAATGGAGACTAATCATCGTCTGGCTTTGGCGCAGGGAGATTTGTTTGTTTATGTTGAAAAATATAGACGACTAATTGGTAGACTGATTTATTTGGCCGTGACTAGACCTGATCTTACATACTCGGTGCATACACTGTCTCAGTTTATGCAACAACCGAGAATCGAACATTGGGAGGCTGCACTTCGAGTGGTTCGATACTTGAAGAAGAATCCTGGGCAAGGCATTTTGTTGCGCTCTGATAGTAACCTGAGTTTACAAGGGTGGTGTGACTCAGATTGGGCAAGTTGCCCTTTGACTAGACGTTCATTGACAGGATGGTTTGTTCGTCTTGGGCATTCCCCGGTGTCTTGGAAAACAAAGAAGCAACCAACTGTTTCGCGTAGCTCAGCTGAAGCAGAATATCGATCCATGGCAGCAACAACATGTGAGTTGAAGTGGTTGAAACAATTACTTGGTGATTTGGGGGTTCGTCATCCACATGGAATGCAGCTTCTGTGTGATAGTCAATCAGCATTATACATCGCTCAGAATCCAGTTTTTCATGAACGAACCAAACATATAGAAGTGGACTGTCATGTTGTTCGAGATGCTATAGTACAGAAGATTATATCCCCTTCTTACACTCCTACGGCGGTGCAATTGGCAGATATCTTCACCAAATCATTAGGGAAAGCTCAATTTCAAGGTCTTTTGTCCAAGATGGGCATTTGTGACCTACATGCTCCGTCTTGAGGGGGGGTATTAAGAGATACGTAGTGTTGGGCTCAAGAATATGTCTTGAGACCATGTTTTGAGACCACCTTGGACAGTCCATTTAGATGGACTGACTTGGACAGTCTATGTAGAGAGTCCGTTTCCGTACGTAGCAATCTTGAGACCCAAGTAATCGGTCTCAAGTCGGTAGGTTTAGGGTTTGTATCTTGGAACCCAATATGAGTCTTGTATAAATTGAAAACGTGATGAATGAATGAAACACAAGGGAATTACCAAACTTAACAGCTTTTGATCACACTGATATCGCAATCTGGTCAAATGGAGCAGTTAAAAACTAAAATCCACGGACTAAGTGACCAGCCGCCACTAAGTGATTGGCAAATAGCCTTCTTGTGGATGAGGGAAAGCAAATGGGTTCTGGGTATGGTTCCTGGCCGCATACCCCTTCTTCGCATGCCGGCACAGCTGCAAATAGATAAAATTATATTTAGTGACTTACTTGAAGTGACCACTGGAGTATTGTCATGTATTGCTCCCATGTAACGCAACATTCCATATTCAAGCTCCGTAAATCCCTGAAACACGGGAAAAACAACTTAACGAACCTTACTGTGTATATGTGCGAAAAGGATACAAAAGATATACTAAGTGTTTTGCATTTTGAAATGAAATAATTATAAAATGAAGATCATATTTTTATATTTTGGAACATGTAAAAGTATCACATGAATCACATGTGAGAAACATTAAATTTTAAAGGATTTACATTGTATAAGTTTCTTATGTTATTTATACAAAATTTTTATCATTAGTAATACGGAAAACCTGAAACAATCATTGTCAGCGGTTTCTCATGTAAATAGTTCAATTCTCACAATTATACAAATATAAAATAGGAAAAACTATATGGAGAAACTAGGAAAGACCCAAAAAAATAATATTTTCATTCTCAGGCCCACAATTAATTTTGTATACCCAAAAAAAAATAATATTTGCCAATCACTCAGTAAATACATAACACTTGTGAGATTCCATAACATTCGTCCATTCATCCAGAGTCATTCTGCAAATCTTTTAAGTTCCTTGCTCTCTTTTAAATCTCTAACTATATCATACCTATAAATCTCCATCTTCTTTACACAAATCACAAATATCTTCTCTTTATAGTAATATATCCTGCAGTCAATCCTATAAAAACAAGAGACTAGAGTCATTCTGCAATTCTTTTAGTTCCTTCCTATCTTTTAAATCAGTAACTATATCACAATCTTCTTTACACAAACCACCAATCTCTTCTCATTTCAAAACTGCCAGCTTCTACTTCTTCAAGATTTGCTTCTTTCTTTCAAGTTAGGCGGAAAAGAAGGACTTCAAACCTTCAAAAAAATTAGTGCTCTTTTTCACCTCTCTTGCATCCAGGTAATCACAAATAATCCTAATGGTCATGGGGACAAACCCCCTGGCTTCTAGATACCCATGCATAGCCTTTTGCAGGTCCGCATCCAAGTCGCTGCAAACAAAACCAATGTTAAAAGTGTAGTCCAGAATAAACAATCCTATATGGCTTTAAAAAAAAAAATTGTTACCTGAAATTGGGCCGCGCCTTCTTGTATTCATTGGGACCTTTATGACTCAAATCCCATACACATAATGCTTTGGGGAAATTAGGGGAGACCCCAAAAAAATAATATTCTCGTTCTCAGGCCCACAATTAATTTTGTATACCGTGACACCAATAATTATTTTCTTGACACCCATAATTATATGAAATCATTAAAAATATATGTATGACGGATTATGCGTCCGCATGACAGGTTATGCATCGGGGGTAAAATTGGCAACGTAACTTGGATATAACATATCTAAAAATTCGCGCCTTGGAATTTTACAAATTTTATATCGTTGGAAATCTTTTTAAGAGAGCTACGCAACGAGTACAAACAAGAATATAAAATTTTTGTTTTTCACAAAAAAATCGGAGGTGATCATCATTTTATGCAAAATTTTCGAAAACTTGATACATAAACATTATGCAGCCACCAAAAAGGATGCATAACGCATTATGCAGACGCTTAACGAATTATGCAATCATTTTCTCCACTGCATAACAAATTATGCATTTGGATAACAAGTTATATAACCATTGTTTTGGTTGATTTTAGTGCGTACATAAAAAAGATTGATGCATAATGCAGTATGCATCCATATTTACGGATGCATATCAGGTTATGCATCTATTTTCTCGATGCATAAAAGATTTTGCAACAATTTTCTCGATGCCTAACACATTATACAATTATATTTTCGGATGCATAACAGATTATGCATCAATTTTCTCGAATGCATAACATGTTATGCATATATTATTATAAGTGCATAACGTGTTATGCAACCTTTTTTTTGTTGGTTACAATACTAACAAAAAGTAGCTGCATAACGTGTTATGCAACCATTCTCTGTACTACATAACAAGTTATGCAAAAAAAAAGGTTGCATAACTTGTCATCCACCTACAATAATAGCTGCATTACGTGTTATGCAACCATTTTCGGGACTGCATAACAAATTATGCAACATATTTTTTTAGATGCATAACACCTGCAACACAACTTTTTGTCGATCTCCAACCACCGTTAACAACAGCTCAACTTCCTTCCTGACATCTTCCAGCATTAAGACCATAACTAACCGACTAACCAATTCAATCAAATTAATCAAAACTCCCTCTAATCCAAATTCTAAGTACGTTCATACAAGATTTAAACATAAGCAACATTTTATCCATATGAACAATTACAACATTCGGTAAGCAAATAAAGAGAGTGAGAGATATTTTACCCTAGAAAATGGGCGCGCGCCTGAGAATTTCTGAGCGTGGGTTTCATAGTGGGAAGAATCTGTAAAATGGGTCTCCCTGTAGTTTTCACTTTCGGTAACTTGGGATTCTTGTTGGGCTCTGTGGCGTCCGAGATGGGCTTCAGATGGGATTTGAGAAACATGCCTAGGAACCATGTTTTAGGACATACCATATAAAAACAAAAACGGGTTATTAAATAGTAATCTTAAAAGCCCTTATCTATATATTTTGTTTAATGTCAAAACTACTCTTATTTATATTTTTAATTTTTTTTTAAAATTTTAAAAAATGAAATAATTTAAAAAGATACCATTTGTCATAATAATAAAAATAATAAAATATTACAATAAAGATCAAACACTGTTTTTGGTTGGTAGCCTAGCAACAAGTTGGACTCCAACTCCTCTTTAAATAGTAATGCCTTATCTATGAAGATTATTTATTTACTTTTTTAGTTTTTTTTTCTATTTTTGTTAAATTAATTTTTTCTAAAAAACTAAAGAAAAATTATTAAAAATAAATTTGAAAAAAATATGTTTTTTTTTCTACTTTTTTTTAAATAAAAAGTTTCAATTTCTTAAACTTTTTTAAATTTAAAAAAAACATAAAAATAAAGAAAATTAAATAAATATAAAAAAATAAATTAAATAAATTTCTTTTTTCGAAAAAATTTAAATGACAAAATAAATAATAGACAAGTAAATTAATAAATTCATTGAGGGTAACTAAGTAATTTATCTATCCTTGAATACCCCTTATCACCACACCCTAGTTAGGGTAATCATTTTGTATGTCCTAAAATTTTCTTGTATGCCCTAAAACATGATTCCATATTATAAGTGCATTTGATTCGAAACCTGTCTTGAGGCATACTTATTCATGAACGGTTTTTGGGCACTACTCCACTTTAGAGGGGGACTACTTCAAGTTTTTTGGGTGGACATTTGAAGTAAATTTGAGTCATCCCTTATCATAGTTTTTTGTTAATACCAAAAAAGCCCTTGGTAATTAAAACAGTATCATTGTAATGATTACTTAGTGTTAGTGTTGATTAATTAATGATTAGTGAGTTATTAATAGGATAATGTTGTTAGAATCAGAATTACTGAGAAGAAGAAGAAGAAGAAGAAGAAGAAGAAGAAGAAGAAGAAGAAGAAGAAGAAGAAGAAGAAGAAGAAGAGGAAGAGGAAGAGGAAAAATCTTATTTTGAGTTTTGTAAATACGATATGAGTGATTCTTGTGATGATAACTCCTCCTCAGAATCAGAACCTCCTTCATCTCCTAGTGTATTTATCAGTACTTCTAACAATCAGGGTATGAGTTATTTGTTACATGATGAATGTTTTTTTCCCCAAACTCAAGCTAACGACCCAAATGATGAATTTTATCAGCCACAACCAGAAGATGAAGTTATGGGTACTCAGGTATGGCTCAAATTTAGTTAATGTAGCTTGAAATGTGCAAAAATTTAGCCAAAGTGAAAATTTCAGGAACAATTTTCGGCTGGGTCAAAGTAGTTCAGTTACCTAAGTACCCAGAAAATGAAACCGAACTCTTATGTATGTGCAGTTTGGAAACTTGATTGAGCAAAAGCATGTAACTGAACTCCATTTTAATGGAGGTTTTTTGGAGTTCGGCAAGATCGTAAATTACTATTATATAATACCTAACCGAACTTTGGAGTTCAGTTTAGTCAGTGTACTAATTTTGTTGTCGAACTTCTAAAGAGAAAATCGTTCATTCAAAGTTCAACAAGATCGATTTTTTTTTTGTAGAGACTAGATAACCGAACTCCCTATTTGGCAAGGTCGAAAAAATTGTTTACATTGCCGAACATTTCAGTGTTTCTTGTTTGTGGTTGATATTGACGTTGTGCTATTTCTCGTAGGTTGCATGTGATCCAATACCAATGGAAAATTAACCTTTCCCAGTTGATATTTTGTACGACGACACATCCCATCACTACGTGAATGACTTGGTATTCAAAAATCCGGTAGAGGCAAAGAGTTGGGATAGACAACATGCACAAAAAGACATGTGCATATTAGTTTTGAATGAGAATGAAAGAAAAGCTCGCTTTGAAATGGTTTGTGAGAGAAGGGGTGATCCCGAGAAAATCCACAAGAGGAAGGGTTATGTTTATAAAGGAAAGACAAAAAGAAAGAACAAAACTTTCTCAAATAAGATTAAATGCCCATTCAAGCTTGCATTTAATTTCAATAAAGATTTGGATGGATGGTTCTTTACGGGGTCATGGAAGGTCGTCATAACCACCCTCGTCCGGAGAATCTTGAAGGAAATTTCATGGCGGCAAAGCTAAATCCTCCAGAGATTGAAAAGGTAGCTAAAATGAGGACAATGGGTATTTCACAACTTCAAATGCTCCAAATACTAAAGGAGGATAACAATGATAACTACTCATCTTTGTCCACCATTTACAATGCAATGCAATTGAGACAATTAGAAAGAAGAAATTGAGATATAGACAAGTGATGCAACAATTTATTTTTTTGGCTAAAGAGAAATACTACGCGTTTCAAAAGGATGTGGATTCGGATGGAGAGATAACACAACTCTTCATTGCTCATCAGAAGAGTGTTCAATTGGCTCAATGCTTTCATGAAGTTCTAATAATGGATTACACTTATAAGACGAAAAAGTATGAGATGCCATTGTTGAATATTTTTGGGTGTACTTCGAAGAATTCACCGTTTACCGTTGCGTTTTGTTTCTTAAGGGACGAGCAAGAACCTAGTTACATTTGGGAACTACAACAAGTTAAGGCAATCTTCCGAGGTGATGATATTCCCGGTGTTATAGTGACCTACAATGAAGTTGCATTGATGAATGTAATAGAGATAGTGTTCCCAGTAGCCCATAATATTCTTTGTACGTTCCATATATGGTTTAATTTGATGAATAGGTGCAGGCCAATAATTTTTCCACCCAAGAAAAAGGGGTATTATGAGATTAAGAAGTTACCGGAAGATGAACGAGCGGATGCAAAAGAGGAAGTTGAAAAAAAAATACGAACTAAATTACGCTAAATGGGTTGCTTTCAATGGTGAATGGGATTCATTGTGTTGGTCTCTTACCGAGGAAGAGTATCATCTAAATCTTGCGGAGTTTATCGCTCATTGGGATACTCCCGATTACCCCGATGTTATATTGTATGTTCTTCGCCAATGGTTGGAACCACACAAAAAGAGGTTTTTTTATGTTTATAACAACCATATAAACTCTTGGGAAATCAAGCGACAAGTTTGGTAGAGTCGTCTCACCATCGATTGAAGAAGAATCTCTTTGGATGTGTTGATAATTTTGTGATCGTGTGGAATACTATGGAAAATTACTTCAAGCGCGACTTTGATAGAATTAAAGAGAAGTTCCAAAAAATCCGTATATTCAAAATGTCGGGAAAGTATGCTAATCAACAATTGTTCAAGGGAATCCATTACAACGTATCTCGGCAATGTATGAAGTTATTGATCATAGAAATCGAGTTGATTGAAAATTAGGAAACCAAGCCGGATTAGGTGTGTGTTTGTAACATGAAGAAGTCTATGGGACTCCCAATGTCGCCATATGATACTCAACTACGAGCATGACGTAATCCATTTAAGAGACATTGATCCATTCTGTAAGCATCTAAGTTTTATCCCTCCACCAAAGGGAGAAGAGGCCGAAGAAGAGTTTGGTGATAATGAAACGGGAAGAACCGTAATAGAGATGTATCGAGGAATTAACAAACTCCAAAAATAAATATTTTGGGTTGAAATGAGTAAAATCATATATCCACAAACTTCGGAGAATGTTCATGAACCGCAAAAAGGCAAACACAAAGGTAGACCAATCTCCAAAGACACAAAAAAGAAACTTAGAGAATATGCGAAGGTGTTGGCAAAAGAAGAGTGACCAAAATGCAACTACTAGAGATACTTGTGCACATGAGTGGACCGTGGCAAAGTACTTGGAGGACTCTAAGAAACGGGGTTCGAGAATTGAGGAGAAAGGCGAAACAAGTGAGCGAGATTTGAAGAAAAAAGGTATGATGTGTTCATCCCACCAAGGCAACCATCTTTCCCGAGACGTGAAGCTTAAGGATCCAATATTCCCCATCCAACCATCTTCCCTAGACGTGAAGCTTAAGGCTCCAAATAAAGACTACTTGAACGAGCTACCTATATACATTAGAGAATTCGTTATATACACCGACGACGTTCCTCCGGATGGAAATTGTGGTTTCATGTTGTCGTACAACAACTAGGGACTTTATCGAAGGTTCCAAGCGATATAATGAGTGTGCAATCACTCATGTAAGCCAAAGGTTGTTGTGGAAACTAAAGGAGAATCCGGCCTTTTATAAGGAAATGTTGTGTAATGGGGAGGTTAATCTCAACGAGCAATTTGTTAGGTATCAAAGTCGTCTTCATGGGGGCCATCCGATCACAAGGATGAGCATGCCGATATGTAGACACTTAATCGCCGAGGCATTCACTTGTGTGGTTCATTATTTCTCAAAATATGCTAGTTTCACATTCACCCCAAAAACAACGGTATGTGTCGAGCAAATCAAACGAAGGATATGTGTGATTGCATTGATTAACAACAACCACTTTATAGGCCTCCAGTTGGAACCCGATTGTCCATTGCCTCTGATCTCCGGAACCTCTTATTGGCCTGTATTTAACCCTGATATAATGTTGAGTTGGTATCTTATGTATGAGCATAACATGGAGATATGGAAACCTTTGAAGAAGTCAGACGAAATTGTACATGAAAATCAAATGGTACTTGAGGATGATTAAATGACACTTGTAATGGTACTAAGTATGCTTACGAATTAAATACTATGTTTTTTGAAGTGTAGTATTAATTATTTGGGTTAATTTTAGTATATTTTTGAGTTCACAAGTATAAGTTCAGTTACATAGTAGGATTAGAGAGATTTCTAAAACTTCTGTTCGGCAAAAAAATAAATATGCGACGTAACCGAACTCCTTATTCGGCAACCTGGTCGAATATCGCATATTGCCAAACTAAAGTTTTCCATGGTTGTACAGAAGGGTTCAGCTACATCGTAAAAGTTACCAAGCAACCGAACCTTTAATTCGGTTACCTATTTAGGTTGCAGAACATTACTCACTGAAAGCCCTAACATCATATACTGCTAATTTTGACATTGACCCAACGAATAATTTTGACTAATATCCCGTCATTACTCAGCCAATGGCTATTTAAAAAAAAATTGTCGTTGGGTCTTTATAATCTCAATCACCTATGTCTATAAAAGTAAACATGTCCCTTTCATTGTTTTTATCTCACTCACCTATCCCTTTCAAGTTATTCTCTCATCTTTTTTGATTCTAATTCACCATCTTTTTATTTTCATTCATCCATCATTTACAAACAAGAAAAATGGATCCTCCGCTCAATAATGCTGAAGATGTCGATATTGTTAGATCGTGGATTACAGTTAAGAAGCACGACTATGATACAATGTGCTATAACTTTCTAGACCATGACAATATCCAAGATATGTACCTTAGCATGGGTCAAACATCCGATGCTTGTGGAACCGTATATATACGATTTTTGAGGCGTTGAATGGAAATATCCATAGGAGGACACAACAAATCGTGAAAAGTAAAGTCGATTAGGTGTTTAAGGAATGTGAAGCTGTGAAAGAGGAGATTAAAGCCATAGTTGATCGTTATCCCGGTGCAAGGGGCACGAAAATAGTACGTATATGAAACCAAGTATCCATAAGCAAAAGTTATTTTTGGTATTTTTTTTAGTGATGCTAACTTATAATTGAATCATTTGTTGCAATGGTGTGCGTCTCTCGACGGATATGAAACCAAGTATGGAAAACCATTTTTGCATTCCGATCCCTATCGCATCTTGGAAGAAAGCACATTTTCATTTAAATTTTATGAATAAGTGTTTCTGAGGAAATTTTTAATGTAATAAGTTTTGTTATTTCAATTCTATATTAGATGTACGTTTCTTTTGTATTTAATGAAATTTAATTTTTGGATACTTGTAATTTCTAAATTTGAGTTTACAGATACAAGTTCGGTTAGGAACTACAATTACATAACGTAGACGAACTATGATGCAAAAATTGAAAACTACTAACTCAGCCTTACCTATGGTTAACATCCTTAATATCCAAATGTGATACGAAAAATTCTCTAAGGATGCGAAAATAATCTTCATATTTGAAATTCTTTCTTTTCCATCGACGCCGTTCATTTTTGGATGCTGAAATGATATCCTCGAAGTTTCACCCCTAAGTCGATAACGCCTTATAATCCGAAATAAAGCCATAAATTCCTTAACTCTTTCTCTAAGCTTTCCAAATCGAAGCTACAAAGCTACATGGTCACGGTTATGTGGGTTTATTGTGTCAGATCAGAATTTCTTCTGAATTTTTCCTCAATAACCTTGACTCATAATACCATTCATTCTTCGTTCTTCACCCCTCTTTGGATAGTAAAGTATGTAATTTCTGGAAAGAGATAGATCTTCCTCTAGAGTAAAATTAGGACTAGCAACAACCATTTATAGGAGATTTTATGTAAATATGTTAACTATGAGATACATATATATACCATGGAGGTGTATAACTGCTATATTTTTTCAAAAAATAAATAAATAGCCGTTACTCAATATTTGTGTCAGATATATAAATTAAAATACAAGGTTCGACAACCTACCAATTTTTTGTGGCCAAACCGAACACAAATGTTTGGTTACCTGTTGAAATTTTGATGTAAACGAACTCTGCTTTGAAGCCTCAAACCCAAACTAAACATATAAATGATACACAAACCACTCTAAAACAAACTTAAGTGTGCATTTTTATGATTTCTACTTCAAGAGAATAAGTTTTCAACTTGTGTACAAATAAAAATTTGAGTATACACAGAGTAGTTCGGTAACCTCCCAAAATGTTGTGAGCAAACCGAACTTTGGAGTTCGGTTTCCTGGAAAATTTGTGAGGTAACCGAACTCTTATTTGAAGCCACAAACTCAGGCGAAACATAAAAATGATACAAAAACCACTCTAAAAGAAACTTAAGAGTGCAGTTTTGTGATTTCTACATCAAGAGAATGAGTTTTTCAACTTGTGGACAAAGCAAAATTTGAGTCTACAAAGAATAGTTCGGCAACCTCCTAAAATGTTTGAGCAAACCGAACTTCGGAGTTCGGTTTCCTGGTAATTTTACAAGTTGCCGGACTATATGTTCGGCTTTCTGACTAGAATTTCTAGCTAGCCGAATTATACCCTGTAGCCTGTTCATTAAAGAGTTGTTGCACTCTACTTATAAAACAAATATAAAATTCAAACACAAACCCAATTAAAACAAATATAAAATTGTTATACATACCAAACTACGAAACTCTTTAACTAATTGTTTAAAACACACAAACATACGAAATCCATAACTAAGATGTATTTTGAAACTACAACCATACGAAATTACTAACAACCACTACAATGAACCTTTTTATTTCCTTTTCTACCATGGGTTTTAGGTTGAACTTCCTCATCAGTTGGGGATTCATCTCTTCCACCGTGGTAAGAGCGTCGCGATTTGAACCTTCTCCTTGTTGTCGACCCCTCTTCAATTTCTTAGACCGATTTGGATCCACTGTTCTTTAATATATAATATCCTCCCACTGGCCGTAGAGGTGGGTTTGTTCCTTTGTCGACATCGACTACCCACTACGGATTTTAGTCATCCATTTCTTGAACAATTTCTTACCCTTCTTCACCTGATTCCAATTTTAACCACAAGTAAATATATTTTCAATAATTTGTAACAGTTTAAAGTATAAAAAGAAGAAATTTTCTTACCACATTATCTCACAACTGAAGGGATTCTTCTCCAAAAATAGGCATCTCCTTCTGATCTCTCTTAGCCTCCCTCTCCTTTGCCTTCGCCTTATCAGTACGAGCTTGTTGTTCTCTATTTATCACAACAAGCTTCCAACCCAGTGCATACGCACCGGCAGCATAACAAAATTTTATGATGAGACATATATCATTTTACTATACAATTTAGTTTTAATTGAGTCGTCAAAATAATTCATCCTTGACTTAACTAAGGATTGTTTCAGTTCAGCTATTTCAATTTATATTTGTAAGTTGGTGAATTTACATGAGTAATTAAAATTCTTTTATCCCTTTTTCCCATCAACATATATAAGAATAGTTTTACCCAGGGATGGACCCAAAATTTTTTCTCAACCTGGGCTGTAACGACTACCTGGGCTAAAGCCCGGGTTAGCCCAGTTATAGGTCCGTCGGTGGTTTTACCATCACTCACATAAACAAAAATATATGCAGAACTCTTCAAATAACTAACAGTGGTATCTTTTCGGTTTTTTCCTTGTCCCAAATGAAACTTGCATAGTGTTAAAGAGCATTTTCTCGACATTTCCCCCCTTGTATCCAAGTTAATTTCTCGAGATTTAACCACAATGCTTGTTGTCATTTTAACTATATATACAACCATTCAAATTCTTTAGGCATTTCCCTGGTTTCCACATGCTCTCATTCTCTGTTCAAGTCCTTTTTTCTCTAGAATAGAATTTTTAATGCGCTTGATCAAGAACTTCCATAAACTTTAGTACTTTGCCATATATATACCCCTAAAGAAAAAAATCATCTATCCATCATGACAAATGCATGATCTTATTAAAATTGGTTAAGAAAGCGACACAACTGTATCAAAGAGGTATATAAATTAAGCGAAATGAACTAAGCTAATGGATACACGATAATATAAACCAATAAGCATCTTGCTGGCTTAAATCATTGCCTCACTTGTTTCAGACTATACACCGAGTAGCTTTATACATAACTAAATTGCTTGCTATTTGATGGAGTAACCATAACTTTGTGCTATAAATAGAAAAACTGATTTCCTTAATATTTTGGGGAAATTGGGAAAATGCCCCAATTCGAGGTGCAATGTTGGAGATCTGCCCCAACATTTAAAAGTTTGGAAAAATGCCCCATTCCGTCAAAAATCCAGTCAAGTCACATGTGTGAGTTCACACACGCGAAGAAAAAGACAAATATTTCAAGGCTAAAAATTCATGATTTAAGGTTTAGCGTTCGAGGTTTAAGGTTCAAGTCGTGTCGGCGGTGATTTTGGTGGTGGTTCTCGTGGTGATGCTGGTCTTACACATGTCACTTAACTGGGAATGGAGCATTTTTCCAACAATTTTTAACGTTGGGGCAGATTTCCAACATTGCACCCCATATTGAAACATTTTCCCAATTTTTCCTAATATTTTTCATTCATGTCGGTTAGAGCAGTCAAGGATATGATCGTTTAATCACTATGACCAAAGTTTTTTGAATAATGTTTACACCTTTCAATTGGGGGAGGAAATTTCCTCTTTTGTTCCCAAACCCATTTTTTGAATCATGCTATTGTTGTAAGTTCAAGATCCGTTCGATTAAACAGATCAACTTAATCCTCCCATTCACAAAAGATTATTTGTTGTTCACCTGGTAAAGGAAAAGACAATCTGTCGGAGATTCTCATATATTGTCCGGTTCAATGCCATTGTATTTGGCCCAGCGATCGCCTTCTTGTAAACTAAGAAATCACCAACAATAACATCGAGTCATCAACCGATGTTGGGTTTGCAAATTTATTTTATTTTAGAAAACGCTTTGAGATTTTATTGCTTTACTTGGTCTGTGCATCATTCATTTGTTCTCCACATGCTTGGCCCTGTGCATCATATTTTGTATTCTAACATCACATCCTTTCACTTTTTGTAATTTGCATCTTATTGTTTGAAATTCAAATCACCTTCTTTTATGTGAGAATCATTATCGCCAGAAAATGAAAACATCCTTTAATTCATTACATAAAGTTAGAAAAAATTTCAAAATGGTGTTTTGGGTAATTCTAACCCATCTCAATCTGGACTCTTCACTATGCGCGTTAACACCGACTAAATATTCCTGGAAGGCTGGAACACTCAACGCCAAGAGTTTAGGCCTTCATTTCTTCGTTGATGTGATCAGCGTGAAAAAACTAATTCATGCATGGAAACCTCCTTACGATTTTCCTTCTTTGGTTGACGTGAATTTAACGTTGTTAACTTGTCTTGATTCTCATTGACTACTCGAAGAGATTTTTTGAAAGTAAACAACCCGAGGAAATTGAGAGAGCGAAATGAGAAACGTTATCAAAGTTTAACATTGTTTTATACTCCAAAGAAAAGAAGATGTCGCTTGGGAACGAAGTGAAGTAACGCTTCTTCTAGTGGAAGTATCGAATGAAATGGTGCCTTTCAGAATACTTTTGCCAAAACGTGGGAAATGATGTGGAACTGAAAAAATAGTGTTGACGTCGCTTAACTAAATTCAAGAGAGATTGTAGCGTTGACACGTGGCGGTTTTTTGGGTCTCTTATTACGAAAAAATATTCCGTATTCACAACTTTTGAAAGCAAAAATTGCTTGTTATGGGTGGTTGTGACGATTGGATCAATCGATGAGTATCCCCGTTTTTGTTTTTATTATATGGTTCTTGTGTAAGGGTATGTATCTGTTCAGTAAACTTGATGACATGGAGTTGACATTTTGACGTGGCTTATTTTGTTTCTTTGAAAACGTAGTGACTTTTGGATCTGTCTTTTGGAACTGTAGTGACTCTTGGAATTATAAATTAGTGTGCATTGACATGGTGATGACTTGGAAAGAATAGATGATGTTAAGTAGGGTACTCATTATCCGGTACCGGAACCGGATTCGGTAGATTTGGATTCGATTCCGGGTCCTAAAGTTGGACCCATTAGTAACTTAGGATCCGACGGGTAATTACCCGATTGGACCCGAATCTAAACGGGTCCAAACGGGTAATACCCGTTGGGTACTCGCGAATATCGGGTATCCGTTTATTCATACTTTTATTCATGTTTTTGCTAGTTTTAGCTTTGATATTTTACTCGTTTTAAATTTTTCTCTTACATTTAATCTTTATTTAGTACATTAATAAGAAATAATAAGAAATTTTATAAAAGTTATTTAAATCCAAGCCAAAAAGAGACAAATATTAAGTTGTTGAGGTTTTTTTAATAGTTTTCTTAAGACCTAATGGGTACCCGGAATCGGCGGGTACCCGGGTATTTAAACGGGTCCGGTTCTGGGTCCACAAGTGTAGGAACCGGACCCGGAACCGTTAGGATCCGGATCCGACCTTTATAAGTAGGGTCCGGGTCCGGATCTAGTGATACCCGGGAGAACCCGGACCCGTTGACACCCCTAATGTTAAGTGGTCACTTATACTTTTGCGCGTCAAGGTTTTCAAAACATAAATGTGTGGAAATCCTGCAGCTTTTGTTGGAAAGGTTTCTGACGTAGTTTTTAAATCTAATTAAGAAGTTTTGAAATATGAACAGTGAACCATCATACTCTCTCCGTCCCACTAATAAGTGACCTAGTTATTTTTAGATTTTGTCCCACCATTAAGTGACTTATATCACTAAACAAGGAGATATTTCTAAAATTATCCTTTCAATTGATTATAAGAAATATAAGAAATATGCATAATTTGATAGCCATGTTTATATTCGTTACGTAGGTGTTTTAAAATGTTTTTCAATGGTACGAAGTTTGCGAACATCCGCGGTGTAGTTTGAGAGATAAAACATTTCAAAATTTCACTATTTATTATTCATAAGGGTATAATTGTAAAAAGTGCTTAAAAATACATTTCCCCTTGCTTACCTTAAAAATTGTGCAAACTTGAACTAGGTCACTTAATGGTGGGACGGAGTTTGTGAAAAGGGATGCCTCAAACACAATAAGTTTGTTTTCGGCTATAATAATATTAAATATCTTATAAAAGGTCATATTAGAAGAAGTTTGTGAAAAGGCATGTAAGGCTGATTTTTGTTCAACGACGGTGTATTTTAAGATTTTAATTGATGACGTAGGATGACTTGTCAAGAAGTGATTACATGGCTTCACCACAAATCAGAATGATTGTGGGGACGAAATGTGACGAATTGGGGGTCTCTTATTATAAAGAAAGATATGATGACTAATATGTTGATACCACTCCATATAATCTTCTTCAGCTGCATTTACATCTTCACCTAAAGGTACACAATCACCTAAAAGTAAGTAGTACTTACTAAGTTCATTCCAATGTCCTACTGTAAGAGGATTTTTGTTAAAGGGAGAGCAAAAACGGATCCCAGGAGAACAAAAATCGTGGTCAACTCGCTGAGTAGCACCTGGTCAATATATTCCATCCATTCAGACCAGATAATTACATATTTGCCCCTAAATGTTTTTCTTCTTCCTACCGTAATCATCCTCTCCGCGGCGTCGCTACTAGCCTATTTACCAACAGACAGTAACACAGTTGCAGGTTGATCCTATCTTGACAATAGAAATCACTCGCGGACTTTATTCTATTAGCTTTATAAACCCATCAAGAAAAGAAAAAAAAAAGAATTGAACATTAATTTACTAATCGTCTATGCCATACATCCCATTGGTAGAATTCACGTTTTCCTACTTTTCTAATTAAACTCTTTCATCAGTTGATCTAAAATCAAAGGATCTTAGGATGATTTGATGTCGTGCTCTTTGTTTTCTCAATTTAAAATAGAATTTATTAGAATCACATGATAATCACCTAAGGCAGTCATACAAGTAGATTTCCTTTGATCTTTTTTTTTATATTTTTTTGGACAATTGATTTCCTTTGACTAATCATACATTTCCCCGTGAGGAAATTAGATGAAAGCTCGTCTTTCACTTGATACAGATTGTGTTCTATTTTATTTCAGAACACGATGGGTAGATAAAATTTAATTAACTAGGTCAATGAATTAAGAATTTTATAAAATTTAAAAATGATTAATCAAACAGAATTATTAACCTAAACCCATTCGCGGTGAAGTTCACGGTAGCTACGAAGTTGTTTCGGAAATCAGGAGTCATGAGGTTTGTGTGTACCGAGCAGGGGTAATTTGGTCCGAATCTGAAGAATATATTGAATAGGTCCTGGTGGGCAAGTCGACTACGATTTTTGCACTCCTCGGATCCGTTTTTGCTCTCCCTCTAACAAAAAACCTGTAAGAGTTGGTTCGTGTTTTGGAACAAAAGATAGTTGTCGGTGTTCTTTGGTCCTCGAATCACCAAATTGAAATTTTCATTCTCCATGTCGGGATCCATTTGGACACAAGAAAGTTGTCTTAATACTCTCCTTGGACTATATATTGAGTAGCCGTTAGGATACCAAATTGGTCCATGGTAATCCGAGGTGACAGAGAAACCCACCACGTCGTCTTCATCTACAATTCCATCATCGGGTACGGTGTATGGGTGAAATAACACATCATTCACTGTCAAATTATCCAATTTCTCCCTCAACGAAGTCAACTGCTCTTCTTTAGAATTCTTTTGTGTATCCGGGAACACTCATTTTCCTGTTGTAGGTTCTCTATAGGGATAAGGTGTCCTTTCCTTAGCCAATCCCAATGAAGGGAAGTGGTCGTAGATCCAAACCTATGCAAAAAAAATGAAAATATTAACCGCATAGATGAAAATTGAATTGGAAGCAGAAAATTTTAGCGAATAATAATTAACAATGTAGAAGTTCACCTGAATAAGAGTTAAGTAACCTCCAATTTGAGTTGTCTTAATCCTCGAACCTTTGCTCATCTCTCCTAGAACAAATGCAAGCACCCCAGTGGTCCAAGAGTAGTTGTTCATCTCATTGAGGTCCCCCAAAAGCTGTAGATAATGTGCATCCACCCTATTTCAAGAAGTGTCGGGAAAAATAACAATTCCAAGATGATATAACCAATGAGCAGTGACATGGTGCTTAAGCGTCTCCCCATCCATAACCAACTTTCCATTCTTAACCTTCTTAGCTTTTCCTTCAAATGATTTCTTCAACTTTAACAACTTGAATTTCTTGACCATCTTCTTCAAGGCTCCGTGTTTGTCATCGGGATTATACTCATCGCCACGTTTAGGGGACTTCACAGCACGTCTAAACTCACTTAGGCCTTTCTTGCATCCCATCCTAGATACTTTAGAGCCAATGCTTCAAGAGCTTCATAAGGCATCGAGGGGTTGTATCCTTCTCGAAGACATTTACCTTCCACTGGTAGGCCGGTGATTCTCATGCAATCATCGGGAGTAATTCCCATCTCGGCTAATGGAAGATGCATTGCATATGTCTCCGGATAATGTCTCCCGAGAAATGTAAATACGTCAACAACGTCAAATTCCTCATGTGCGTACTCAATAGATCTCCATAACATACATTTTTTAACCTTCGCTTGAAACTCGTCACACTCCAAATAAAGATCCCATTTAGCCTCCTTTTGACGCGACGAATAGGACGAATTGCATCATTATAACCCTACGAAAAGAACATCACACTATTAATACTTGACGAAACATGTCAAAAAAAAAAACTTTTTTGTTTGTTAAGAATACCTTTGTCGTATAGATCTTCACATCTCATGAGTGTTTGTAGACAAACGATGTTGCCCCTCCATCATTTGGAGTACCATAAGTTGGGCTCACTGGTGACAAACACAAATTATCCTTAGAAATGTGTGAATATCTATAACCAGGCGGCTTCGGCTTCTTTTTCTCTTTAACATGAACAATTTCTCGAATTTCTTGTTCTTCAACCTCTTTCTCTTCTTCCTCTTCCTCCCGTCCTTCTTGTTCTTCGGACTCGTTCTCTCTTTCGTTTTCATACTCTTTCTCTTGTTCTTGTCCTTCTTTTCCTTGACCTTGTTGTTTTGCCTCTTCCTCTTTATCCTCTACATATTCATCCTCTTGATTTCCTTTATATTCATTTCCTTGCTCTTCTTCATCATCTTTTTCTTCTTCAACGGCATGATCAATTGTATTATCCATCGCCTCTTCATTGACATCTTGGATTACATTACGAACATTATCTTGGTTGACTTCCGGTAACATCCCCCTCCATGTTTAGCATTTTTGGTACCACAGTTTTGGAAATCTAAATGTATTCTACCACGAGGGGTGGGAGTTTTCAAATCCTCATCTAGGTGTGGATTAGATCTTTTTCCTTTTTTCCTAATGAACGAAAACCAAAGCATTAGCTAAACATAATAGAATATTGTGCTATCAAACAAAATAGAACTAAATAATGAAGTAAACACATCATTTGGAGTAAACAGACAATAGTTCGATTACCTGGTATAAATTTTGAGGTAACCGAACCAATTATTTGGTTATAACGTGACTAAAGTTCGGTTTCCTGATACAAATTGCTAGTTAAACGAACTACATATTACCAAAGTTCGGTAACCAAAAAAATTTATTGAAAAAACCGTACTCAGTTTTTCCTTTGAACCAATGAGTTCGGTTATGAAAGTTTCTATTTGCGAGATCACCGAACCAGGTAGTTCGGTTACCAGATATTAGGGATATGGGAGACCATAATAATTGGCGATTCAAATTTTTTCCTACATATGAGAGATAGGGAAGGAAAAAGCGGCATCATAGTGCTTGGCCTAAGAGAGATGTTTTTGATCTGGATAATTCCTCTTATCCCGACAAAGGTATCCTTTTTCGTGTGGTTATTACATCCTAATTCGCTTTTGACTCTAGATAACCTTACACATAGAAGAATTAGATCCGGTTTAGAGAACAAGTGCGTCATGTGCAAAGAAGAATTAGAGTCGATCAATCACCTTTTGTTGTACTGCAACTATACACATAAAATATGGATGGCTTTTATGTTGGACTATGGGAGAGATTGGGTTATGTGCAAGGATATAAAACATATGTTCCTAGGACAACACATACAAGGGGTGACTGAAAGTGGTCGTATTCTTTGGAAACTTCTTCCTTTTGTTGTGTGTTGGGTCATTTGGAAAGAAAGAAACAAGAGGATTTTTGACCGGCGAGAAAAGTTGGAAAATAAGATTGTTGAGGGAGTGAAAGCAACTCTTTTATATTGGACTGGTCCAAGTGCAGAATTCAGAGGTTTGCATTATCAAGACCTTCTTAGACAGTGGGGGAATGTAGTAAATAGGCATTAAGCCTTTCTGTAGGGATAGCAAGTGGGGTTATTGTAGTTCTGTTTTATGCTCCTCTTTGCATAAGAACAACTCCTTTTTAACTTTGAACTCTGCCTCGATATGTGAGTTGGAGTTTCTTGATGTAATCTTCTCTTTATATATATATTCTTTGTTGTATTCACCCAAAAAAAAAAAAAATATCAAATGTGTTCAAACCGTGCAGTTTCAGAATCCTGCCAGGAGAAATATGGTATTGAAGTGGTTACAAACCTTGCAGCCTTCTGGAGAAACACAAGCTAGACCACCAGCCTGAGCAATACTCGAGCCCCATTAAAGCAAGTGCGGTTGAAATCATTTATTACAGGACAACCACGTTTGAAAATTCAAGCTCTTGAAAGACGAACACCAATGAACCCAGCAAATTCAAGCTCTCAATAGCCGCCTCAATGGAAACCGCAGCTTATCTCAGAAGGATATTGATCGACTATTCTTTGCCATGTAGACACAAGATACCAAAGCTTACATTTTTTCGTGCAGAATTTCTCATTTTCTGATTTCGTTTTTTCTTCTCCAAAACAGGTAATAGACCTAGGGCTGTCATCTGAAATGTACGTATGCAGCATAAGCAGAGTCGTATATGATAATTTGATCCATTTTTCTTGGAAAACATGATCAGTTTCTCCAACTGATCTCTTGATGCAGCGTAACCAGTTGGATTGCTTGGGGAAATGAAGAAAATGATATCTCAGTCTGTGGTGTGTTTGGCTCCGAACTCTAAATTTATATAGAGCGTGCGCATGTAGGCCACGACAGGTGAGCTTGATACATAATTTCCGAAATCTAAATTTCTATATAATTCCAATTACACTTAACAAGTAATCTGAAAGCTTGAATGAAATATGGCTGTAGAGCTACTGCTATTTATATAGAGACGACGCAGTAAAATCACAGTGGTAGTTCTCCACATGCACACGTCCCAAATCGCAGTGATAATAAGATAACTTGAAATGTTAATTATTGGTTATGACGTGTGGTGCGTGTCGGCGGACTGCATCATTTTCATGCAAAAAGAAGTGCGTCATTCGGCTAATGCAACATTTGACTTACGAAGCATATATAAAACCCTCCGGCCAAGTTTAAAGTACCTCCAAATGCCTAAGCAAAGTTTAAGACACCTCCCACGAAGGAGAAGTATGGACTGTGTTGCTATACTAATCTTCATCTAGATGTGGTAAAATTATGAAAAATAAATAAATAATATTTTTTACTTTAATTAATGAAAAATTACCTGTACACAGTAAACACTTTGCTATACTAATCTTCATCTAAATATGGTAAAATTATGAAAAAATAAATAAATAAGATTTTTTACCTTAATTTATGAAAAAATTACCTTTACACAGTAAACACTCCTCGTTATATAATTGATTTACATTGCTATGAAAGGAAAGCAAAACTACACAAAGAAAAGATACTTTCTCAATAGTAAGTCTTGATATCCGAAGATGAAGATTGATATGCTTTCTTAATATATCTTGATATCCAAAGATCTCCCTGATATTTTGTGTCTTAGGGGCTTTAATACATATTAATATGAAAAGATTTTAACTTCCAAAATATATAAAAAAAAATCGCACATATTTATGTTCATCAAAATCGTTTTAGCGCAAAAATGGAGAGAATTTCTTTTGTTTTTCTTCTAACAGTTACTTATGTTTCATTGTTATTAAACTCAGTCATGGCGGTGAAAGGGTTTAGTATAAAGATGATTCATAGAGACTCGAGAGAATCACTTTTTTATCCAGGTGACCACTTAACACAAGATGAAAGGTTTCAAAGACTCGTAGAACAATCCAAAGCTCAAGCGCGTTACATCGAGTCACAAATATTACACCAGAACAATGCAACTCGCTCCATTAATCCTGATGTTGCACGTTTACCTGTAGTTTATGAACCAAGAACGTTTTACGTTGCAACGGTTGGTTTAGGTACGTTTCCTGGTGAACGACCACCATTCAAAAATTACTATTTGATGATTGATTCTGGTATTGAAGCCAGAATCAATTAGGTGATAAAGGGTAAGGTAAATTTTCCTACTGCTTGGAGACGTATAACTTGAACATTGGGGGATCAGATACATATTTAAGGTTTGGTGAAGATGCAAAAATTGGAGGCCCATTTTCAAAAGTATATACAACTCCCATGGTAGTGACCCAGTTTCCAACCCAACTCTATTACTTAAAACTAAAAGATATTAGTGTAGGTTACAACAAAGTAGGATTTCCTAGAGGTACTTTTGAGGTTAACATTGTAGGTGTTGGCGGTACTGCCATAGATTCTGGTACTCCAACATCCGTGATGTATAAAGATCATTTTGACAGAGTTGCAGATTTGGTGAAGGCACATTTTAGCAACTTCGGAGTCGAATATATCGGTTCCCAGCAATATTTTGATGTTTGTTTCAGGCTGCGGGGAAGATTTGATATTAATAACTATCCTTCCATAACATACCACTTTCAACAGGCCGACTATGTTATCTCACATTATAAAACTAATTTTGTGATGCTATCCATTGACACTGTTTGTTTAGCCATTTTCTCACGGGATAGTAATACACCATCTTTATTATTAGGAGCAATGCAACAAACTAATAAACGAATTCTATATAACGTGATGGATCTGCCACACTCATTTGCTACAGAGCATTGCGAATTAGATTCATGAAGGAGCGCTAGGAATTCGGTATAGTTTTGTAATGGAAGAAAAGATTTATGGATATTTAATGGAAATTATAGAACATATATATACCTAACTGTTATGTTTCATCACAATATGAATTCCTTCAAATTTTATTCAGAGAAGGTTCACCAGCCTTATAAAATCAGAACTGAAGAAAGAAAATCAAGTTCTAACAATGCAATTATTCGTGGGTGATTTAACTCAGCTATCACGACGAATCAAGAATGCTGGAAAGAATCTTTTAGTGGCACCTGTAATAAACAAGTTTCTCCATCAATTATAAGGACTGCCTCCATCCAACTGAGAAAAAATAAGCTTAACAACGCCGGTGTGGATTTGGTCCTAAGAATATGAACATTACATGTACAAGTTGAGAGCACGTGTGTGCACGTAGGAAACTCTAGTGTTTTTTCACTTAGTTTTATTTGTGCTCAGCCGCAACAATCTGCAACAAAACCAAACCTACACATTGGTTATAATGCAGCTTAGGTGGAATGCGAATACATCTCCAACTAAAAGTCGACAAACTAAGAGCTTTTCCAATGGTGGCTGTGTGTGTTTCCTAGATGGCAACTCAAACAAGACATTTTCATTCCAATTTTTCCTTAAATTTAGGGGAATAAACAATTCATTTCCAATCGTGTTGTTTGTGATTTTTTATGCATTAAATGTAAATTTTATTTTTAGTAACTTTTAAATTTTATTAGAGTTAAAAATGATTATTTAATATATTGAAATTAATTTTAGTTAAGCAAAAGCTTACTAGGATAGCTTGACACTGTCAAGATGAATGTTTAAAACTTGACATTCACCTTGACAATGTCTAACAAAAGTTAAGCCATTTCATCTTCACATTGATTTAAGAAGTTGGGGTTGGAGAAGAATTTTAGGGAAAATGAACGTCTATCTTAGGTGGACTTAGACTTTATCTTCACATACATTCCATTGAAGAAGTTCTAAAAAGGAGAATATACGCATAACTGAGCTGATGAAAGTAACCGTCATAATCATTAGCAAAATATACTACAACTTTTGAAAAGTTGTTGAAACCTCATAATATATCGTTTGTCTCTTTCCCATGCCTAATTACTTTAACCAACTCGTACAGTACATTGAAATTAACATAGTAAATGCAACTATATATAACTGCCGCCATTACCAATGCCCAGCTAGTTTCGGGTTATATATGCAGTAGTAACAAAGAAAGTGAAAAAAACTTTGGGAAATTTTGACTTGGCATATATATATATAGATTTTGGTACACCCCCGACAAATTGGTAACCGTATTAGCAGTAGATGTCACTTCAACGTCGGCCTCATCCATCTTTTACCGAAAGAGAACGGTTTCTAGCTGTAAGTACTTTTACCTCAAAACATTAGAAGGGACCTTGTTTCATCGACCCGCATATGTCATTGTAGTAATGTGCTCCGGTGATGATATAAGCGATGAAATTCGTAAGTGTCGGGCAGAGGGTTTTATTTTTTCATCGGTGCACACGTTCTAAATATGGGTCATCGTCAAACCAAGCAGGGGCGGAACTACAGCCAGGCTTGACCTGGCTTGAGCCACCCCCAATATTAACATAGAGTGATCAGATTGAGACGATTTAAATCCAAATATTGTAAGAAATAAAGCAAAACGATGAAACCAAGCACGAGGTGCTTGTTTTAATCCATATAACACCTTGTGTAGCAAAGAAACATGATCAGGAAATTGATGATCCACAAATTCTTGAGGCTGCTCCATATAAATTTCTTGATCAAGAGACCCATGTAGAAAGGCATTTTTAACATCCAGTTACTTAACAGGACAAGAAGAAGAGACTTCCAAACTGAGAACCAAGCGAATAGTCACAAGTTTCACAACTGGACTAAGCGTTTCATCATAATCAATCCCATGTTGTCGAGACCACCCTTTAGAAACCAAGCGAGCCTTTCGTCTGTCGAGTGATCCATCAGATTTCTGTTTTACGCGATAAACCCATTTACAACCAATAATGTTCATCCCCGAGATACGAGGAACAAGAGACCATCTGCCGTTACGCAATAATGCATTAATCTACTCAAGCATAGCTGCCCACCATTCTAAAGACTTGGAGGCCATAGTAAAACATGATGGTTCCGTAGGTAAAGAGTTATACTCAGCTGGAAAACTGTATAAGATTGGATACAGAGTAAAGAAACAACCTTTAAAGCTCCTAAGTTTAATAATATGATCCCCTAAGTCTGGTAATAATAGGATGCATACTTGTGGTCGACTGAGGATGCTCATGTGCAGCAGGAAAGTCCGAAGATGACGATACAAATAACACAGAATTTATAGAAGAAGAAGGAGATGATGGATCAACATAAAATGATAGTCTAGTAGGTGATAATATTTGAGCACTAGGATTTTGGGAAGATGCAGAAGTAGTTGGTGAAGTAGTTATAAGAGAAGAGGGAGTAGAAATAGGATATGTAGGAGTTGGTAAGACCTAAGTAACAGTCACTGGAGTAGTAGACAACTCAGGAGTAGAAAGGGAGTTATTAACTAGATTTGGAGGTGGAGACAGATGTGTAGCTGCAACTGTATTTGGCCAGCTTAACAAAGTATGCGTAGCTAGAGCAGAAGATAAAATGTTTAGTTTACCACCGACATCAAAAGGATATGAAAAAACAGACTCATCAAAAATGACATATCGAGCTAATTAAACGCGATTACTTGAAACTTCTAAGCATTTGTAGCCTTTATGTTTATCACTGTAACCAATAAACACATAAGGAACTGTTTTCGGCTGTAATTTGTTTTCGCGGAAATGAGATGGAAGAGGATAAAACAACATCCAAAAGCTTTGAGAAAATCATAGTCTGGAGCTCTATTATGCACAAAAAAATAAGGAGTATTGTTTGACAAAATTGGAGTGGGAAGGCGATTAATCAAGTAGGTAGCAGTGGCATAGAATTCAACCCAAAAATATTCAGGTAAACCACTTTGAAGCATAAGAGCACGACCAGTTTCAATAATGTGACGTATTTTCCGCTCAGCAAGACCATTTTGTTGTGGCATGCTAGGACAAGAAGGTCGGCTTTGAATGTCATTAGCAACCAAATAAGATTTTAATGGATTAACATACTCAGTACCACCATCAGATTGCAAAACAAGAATGGATGTTGAAAATTGTTTTTCAATCATAGCCTTAAAGTCCAAAAAACACCGAAACACTTGAGTTTTATCAGATAAGAAGTATATCCAGGTGAACGAAAACATTCATCAACAAACAAAAGAAAATAACGAAATCCACAGTTGGATTGAAAAGGTGCAGGCCCCCATAAACCTGAATGAATAACAACACCAATTTTATTAGAATAGGTAGTTTTTGACATGAAAGGAAGACGATGGTGCTTGGAACCTAAACATCTAGCACAAATAGATTGAAAAGGGGAAATAGTAGACGTAAAAGATAAAGAGTTACTAGACTTGAGAGTGTCCAACACGCATATGCCTTATTGCTGGACTTGTACGAATGCCAACTGTAGTGGCAGAAAAGGCTGATGGAGTGGATGACTTAGGAGAACAATGAGTGTTGTTGAAAATGGAATACATGCCAGCTTCAATCTTGCCCTTGTGTATAGGAGTTCCCATTCATCGATCCTGAATACAAAAGAAAAATTTATCAAAGACAAAAACACAATCAGAATCACGGGTGAGCTGTACAACAGATACTAAATTTTTGGCAATTGAAGGCACATGAAGAGTATTTTTCAGTAACATCTAGATGAGGGAGAGGTTATGTTGATATCACCATTCCCTGTGATAGCAAAAGCTTGCCATTACATATAAAGACTTTGTCATTACCATTATAGTCGACTCGATTTGACATCTGAGAAGCATCAGAAGTCATGTGTGCAGAGGCAGCAATGTCAGAAAACCAGTGGTTTTCATACGACATGGACTGCACTTGGATTGCTGAGAATTCCTGAGGCAAGTCAATGGTCTGAGCTTGCGTTAGACGATTGCAGGTAGAAGCCTTATGGCCATTATTTCCCCACCATTGGCAAACAACAGAGGATGAGGGTAGTAAACCAAGAACTGAGGTTGCATTGTTACCACGACCATTGTCATAAGGACGACCAAAAGAGCCAGTAGAGTAGTTGTTGGTAGGTTGAGAACCACCATTTCTTCCACGACCACGAGTATTGGACCAATTATTGTTGGAGTAACCATTGTTCCAACCACCATTATTCCAACTACCATTGTTCCAGTTACCATGACCATTTAAGTTCCAGTTTGGACGAACACTATTATTCTAGTTTCCACAACCATTACCATTGGAATTCCAATTTCCACGACCATTGAATGAGCTACGACCACGATTTGAAGATTTACCGCGACCAATATATGGAGAACCAGCAAAAAAAACACTTGAAATTTGCAAGTCAGATGCAGAAGTTTGAAGATATTCTAGATGAGATTCATGGTGGAGAAGTAGGGCATGAAGTTCAGTAAAGGTTGGTAGGGAGGTTATTGCAATAATATCAGTGTAAATACTTGTCCAATCAGCTCCCAATCCACGCAAAGTTGTGGAGACGAGTTCAAGATCAGATACAGGTTGTAAAACGGCATCTAAGGAGTCAGAGATCTCCTGGATCTTGATAATATACTTAGAAATGGAGGAATTACCTTTTTGAATGGTTGATAAGCTTGCATTGAGTTATAGGATTCTGGATGGATTGATAGTTGCATAGGTGGAGAGAAAATACTTTCATACTGCACGAGAATTACCTCGTCAAGCACATTTAGATTTCATAGTTTTAGTGAGAGAACAGTTGCTCCAAGACATGATGGTTTGGTCGATGACTTCCCACTCTTTATCAGATGGATCAGAAGATTTTTCTTCAGTTTCTTCATCAACAAGTTCTTGAGATGGTACTTCATATGAGTCATCAAGATATTTATAAAGACGGTGAGATTTCAGAATAGGAAGGATTTGAGATTCCCAGAGAAGATAGTTGGTTCTGTCTAAGAGGACTATTTTGGTTGATGAAGGGAGAAACGACGAAGTCATGAAAGAGCCAACACTGATTGATTGTGAAGTCGTAAAAAGATGGATCTCCTATATTGTGTGACATAGTGCTAGAGGGAGAAGAGGAAGCTGCAGAAGAGTCGTGAGTTGAAGCAGTTGACATAGTGAAAGAAAAAAGAAGAACATGCTAGGGTTTTGAAAAAGATGGTTTTGAGGCTAGGGTTTCTGAGAGATCGTTCTGGCTCTAGATACCATGAACAATTATGGAAGCTCTCAATTGACCTTCTTAGGTTATTGAGGCATGTATTTATATTCTAGATACCATGAACAACTATGGAAGCTCTCATTTGACCTTCTTAGGTTATTGAGGCATGTATTTATATTAAGTTATATGGACTTTACATGGACATATATTCTACATCTATAGTGGAAATTGAGACTTCCTTGTACTCTTTATTTAGTATATCGAGGGTGGGTTATATTGTTTGCAGATCACTCCGCATACGCAAGTACTATTGTCCTAAGCTGGTGATGTAATCGGAACAACAAGTTCAAATATCAGTTATATTCGACGTTCTAGTGGCGCAACCATTACAATACATGAAACTAAGATACAGGTACATTTTTCTCTCCTAGATTTTTAATCAAGAATGTAATTTATGAATTGATGTACTGTGAATAATCGAGTGCATTTTTATTTACTGAGAACGATTATACAAGATCAGGTTACTCTTTGTTAGCTGATATAGATTTCTAGCTAGTGATATTGTGAAAGTATCGCACTTATTTGACATTGTATGTCGAACCTTGTAGTTGTCCTCCATATGGAAATGGAAAATGCCAGAAAACGCGCTCTATCCTCGTTGTTGCGGCAAAAGTCAAGAGTTAGATACTTTCAAGATGGATATAGAAACACCAAACATTTTCATCGTGTAGTGAGAGGTCATAGAGCTTTTAACCACATCAATAACCTTCGTATCAATGGTCGATGGACCGGAAATAAAAAAGAAATCAAGTTGGGTATTGTAAATCATTTTGAGTTAGCGTTTAAAGAAAATTCAAACAATCGTCCAAGAATCAAAAATATGTGTCTAAAGTGTATTCATGAGAATGCAAGTATATGGTTGGAGAGATCGTTTGATGAAGAAGAAGTTAAAAATGCAATGAAAGATTTGGGAATTGATCGTTCCCAGGTCCGGATGGATTTCCTATGAAGATCTTTCTTGTTTGTTGGGATTTTCTTAAAGAAGATTTGATGAAGGTTTTTGAAGAATTTCATGACCATAATATTCTTGACTCGTCTTTGAAAAACAATTTTATTGCGCTCATCCCTAAGAAGGCGGGTGCAGAAGAAGTAAAAGATTTTTGGACAATTAGTCTTATTGGGAGTGTGTACAAAATCATTTCAAAAGTTTTGGCGGAGCGTTTAAAGGTATGCCTTCCTACTCTAATCTCAATAACTCAATCTAGTTTCATTAAAGGAAGAAAAATTCTTGATGGAGTATTGATAGCAAACGAATGTGTGGATTCTAGACTTCGTCAAAAATTACCGGGGTTGGTTTGTAAGCTTGATTTCGAAAAGGCGTTTGATAATGTGAATTGGAATTTTATAAATGAAGTTTTGTTCAAAATGGGGTTTGGTGGTGTTCGGAGGGCTTGGATTAGAAATTGTTTAACATTCTCAAAGTTCTCGGTTCTTGTCAGTGGATCATCTTTCGGTTACTTCGGTAGTGAAAAGGGACTTCGTCAAGGAGACCCCCTTTCTCCTTTTCGCTTTATAATTGTTGGCGAACTTTTAAGTTGTATGTTGAACAAAGCTCAAGAACAAGATCAAATCTCGGGATTTTTTCGTCAAGGAGGGGGGAACAAAAACAAATCACTTACAATTTTCCGATGATACAATCATTTTTCTTGATGCTAAGAGAGAACAAGTTGATGCTCTTCGTTACTTTCTTCTTCTTTTTGATTTAACTTCGGGTTTGAAGATAAATTTCTCCAAAAGTAGCTTATTTGGAGTCGCGGTTGATGAGGAAGTTGAAAATTATGCTAACATGTTAGGATGCAAGTATGCGAGTTTTCCTAGCATATATCTTGGCCTACCTTTGGGAGATAAGGTAGGAGGCACTCAAAAATGGGGAAAAACACTTGAAATTTGTGGAAAAATAGTTACTTCTTGGAATAGAAAAACAATAGCAAGAGGAGGTAAGTTAACTCTCATCAAAAGCGTTTTAGCTAGCCTACCCATTTATTATCTCTCTATTTTTCTTGCTCCTTGCTCCATAACTAAGAAAATTGATAGAATTGTGAGAAATTTCTTATGGAATGATGAAAATAGGAAAACAATCCACGATATTGGTTGGAAATTGTCTTCAAAACCAAAAGAAAAAGATGGTATTGGTATAATAAGAGATAAGCAAGTGAACTCGGCTTTGCTAAAAGAATGGTGGTGACGCTTTGGCGAGAGAAAGAAGCGCTTGGAGGAAGATAATAATTGAAAATTTTGGTGAAACATTTACCGGTTGGAAAACTCTCAAACCCAAAGGATCGAAAGGCGATAGCTTGTGGTTCAATATCTATAAAGAGCTTGAAGATTTCAATAAAAATATTAAATTCAAGATTGGAGCGGGTAAGGAAACTAGATTTTGGTAAGATTCTTGGCTTTGTGAAGGAAGATCGTGCGATATGTTTCCTTTGGCTTATGAAGCTTCTAGGACCAAGGAGTTTGTGGTGGCTAGTATGTATGAAGTTAGGGAAGATGGTGCAAGGTGGGAATTTATGTCTAGGCAAAGATACTCTCAATCCATTACAAGTGAAGTGTTATCTATATCAAATCTTCTCTTTTTAATCTCTATTCAAGAAGGGGTTACGGATACCCGAATTTCGGTTGGTAGTGATCATGGTCAATATACGGTTAAGGATGGAAGTAAAAACAACGACGATCAAGGTGAGCCGGATTATCCAATCAATGTTGTATGGAGTAATGAGTACCCTCACAAAATCAATTTTTTTCTTTGGCTTCTCTCTCATGATCGGGTAATAACGGCGGATAAACTTCTAAAAAGAGGTATGGATGTCTCTAGTGTTTGTCGTTTTTGTGAGGAAGACGATGAATCGAGTTCGCACTTGTTCTATGATTGTTGGAGAACCCAGAGAATATGGGATTACATCGTTGAAGGGTGCCACTTTGGATGGTCATACGACCCTAATATCACTGTTTCTATCAAGACTTGGAAGTTTAATTGGGGAGACGAAAGACTTAGCCGCATATGGAATAACATCCCGGTTGCAATTTGGTGGTGTATATGGAAAGAGTGAAATGCAAGAACCTTCGACACCAAAAAGAAAAATTTGGGAAGCCTCATTAGAGATATCAAATTGCAAGCGTTCTTTTGGGACGGATCAAATAAAAGAATATTAGGGCTTAGGGAAAATATTGTGATTTCTTTATGGGATTCATTATACCGGCCTCCGTAATTTTTGTGTTTTTATTTTTATTGTAGAAATTGACGTTTAATCCCAAACTAGTTGGGCTTTAGACATTCTAGTCCTTTCCTCTAAAGCCTAGTACTAGAAAGTCCAAATTTACCAAATTATGAACGGGGTAGTCCTTTTTGAAACGATTTAGTCCAAAATGAATTTTTTACGATGAAAAAACTACCCATCAAAGATGTAAGTTTTCGCGACTTAGTTTAGTTCTCTCAAATCCAGAAACGTCTTCATCTCTCCGCATCTCGTCTCCGGCAAATTTGTCTCTCTCCCTCTCGATATGTTGAAGAAGAAGGTGGAGTTTAAACGTTAATTCCTCTCACTCGATCTGTCGAAGACGAAGGTGGAATTTATTGACGGAGTCACCGAAAACCATTGGAGGTATTTTAACATTTCTGAATTTTTGAGATTTTGAGAACTCAAAGCTTTGATTTCATGTGAAATTTATTTTCTGATTCAAAATCAGTACTTCGATCTATAATCTTGGGATTATTGTCATCATTTTGAGTCAAAATTTGAGTCAAAAATTATCAAAAATATTTTAAAGAAATTTTTGCAGAATTTTTTTAGGGTTCCTAATTGAATTGCGATCTATCTTTTTCTTCATAATATTATTTGGTTTCATATTTGTAATTATCAAAAAAACAATTATCAAAAATATTACCCATCTAATCTTTTCAAAAATCATTTGGATTGGTTTTTCGGCCAGATATTAACTACATACTGAGTCTACCCACACTGTTTAGGTGAGTTTCTCGGAAGTTTAGTGTAACCTACTTGATTTTCATATTTTAATTTGCCTTATGTTCTGTAGAAAAATGTTGAACTGAGTAATTATAAAACTTTACTGGTTTGGCCAGGCTAATGAAGAACGGATCCGTCGGTTGCATACTCTGCTAAAATGCTATGTACATTTATTTTTGGAAGAAGCTGACTGCAATGGATTCTTGACATAGATTTAGTGCGTGGATAACAATAGGCTTCTCTTGGCACAACTATTGCTTTACAAGTTGTCACTAATACTTCTCAGTCTGAGAGGTTAAGGCAAGCATGATGGGTACATTTTTATCTCTTAATTTATATTTGTTAGTTTCTATATTTGTGCTTATATAGGTTGTACACCTTAAACCTGAACTTAAAAACAATGTTGGTTAATTGAACCAAATTATTGGAAGCACAGACATCCGATCAATATATAACCTCCGATGGAGGTCAAATTACTTGGTGGCGAGAATTGAAATGGGGTCTCCTTTATTTCTTGGCAATGTTGGCATCCTTGCAAAAAGGATAACATCTCTAAATTCTTATCGAAGTGGGAAGCGGTTTAAATGGAACAAATCATTTGGGTGTTAAGAAATTTTGGACTTTAGTCCAACAAATGGAAGCAAGCACCACTGAAGGACAAAAAAAATGATATAGTGAAAAAATATTCTTTGTTTCCACTCGAACACATTTCAAAAGTGTTGTTGGGTTATGGAGATTAGTGGTGACTTGGAAAAATCTCCACCATAATTCATTTTTGTGATGGTACGAGCAGTGGTTAGTGGTGATGTAGTCGTTAGTTAAAGGACCATTTGAATTGATATAAATCATCTCTTTTTTGCTGTATGTGTATATATATATATATATGAGCGATGCACTTGGGTGTGTTCAACAAAATTACTGCTTGGTTCTTTTGTTTCTTCTTTACAAAGTTAAATTTTTGAGATAATACTAATTTTAAATATAGACATGTACATGTTTGTACACTGAAAGATGCATGAGTATGATTTTAGAATTAAAACAGTCTGTTCTCTAACTGACAGTGTTCTAATGGGTTGACGGACGAGAAGTGTGAAAGAAGGCTATACATCTGTAATCTCGATCAAAGAATGACCGAGTATGTGTCACTCTCTCTGTCTCCCTCCCTCCCTTCTATTATACTAATACTAATAGTCACTGAATTTTTATTCGTAATCGGCATTAATAAAGATGTTTTCTTCTTATGGAAAGATTGAGTCGGAGGATTTTTTATGGCACATTCTTGGTCCAAAGTGAGGCGAGCTACGAGGTTTCTCTTTCATTCAGTTCAGTACCAAAGAGGTATATCATCCATTACTTTCAACTGCTATGGATTTTTATACATGTATACATTCTTTCTAGGAAGATTCGAAATGCTTGCATAAAATGTAGTACAGAGTGAGCAGGTTTTGAATAATCTTAAATTTTTAAGATTCATTGTATATTAATGTGTACATAGTTGTACACTTTTTGATTCTTGATGTGTACATAATTTTACACCTGTTGATTAATGTGCACACAGTTGTATAAATTTTTATTTTTGATGTGTACATAATTGTACACATGTTGATTTTTGATGTGCACCAGTTATGAGTGCTAAAAAGTGCATATTTCTATATATTTTTCTTGGCATTTAACTCATATTTTGTGCATTAATTCTACATTTTATCCCATATTCTGTATTTTCATTGTTTTCAAGAATAAATATTTTTATTAATTAATTTTGTATTTTTAGGTACTAAATAAAGCTTGGATGAATGACGGAGCAAAAAGAGCAGAAAAGTGGTGGAAGCCAAGAGGAATCACACAAGGAAGCCGCGAAGAATGTTGTGCACAAGACCAAAAGGATAGAAGTGGGCTTGAAGAGGAAGAATTGTTCTTAAAGAATATATGGTCTTGGCATACCCAAGTCCCAAAACCCTCATCCAAATCAATTTCCTATATCCATACCCGTTTCCTTTTCTAGCCGTCAGATTGGATCATCTCAGCATCCTACGGTCGCAGCATCGCCAGTACATCAAAGTCTGAAGCTTCTGTCTAACACTACAACACCTAACTCCATCTTGAGCCGTCAGTTTCGTTGTATCGGGCATCCAACGGTCGCTCCCCGCTTCCTTCCATCTCGCCGTTAGATCGATCCATCATCTTCGCATCCAACGTCTCATCCTCGCTGTTCATCAACAATTGCTAAACCCGCTCAACACCCAAGAACCCAAATCTATTAACCCAACCAAACGCACCTTTCTTCCCAAAACCATCGACTCCATCTTCTCCATTCCTCTACAGACGCCATACCACCACCATCTCCACCACCTGCTCCTCCACCTTCTCTCCCAACTGCTCTTCCACAACCATCCTATCTCACCATACCCCAAACCATCATTACCACCTATCCCCCTATCCTCCTAGCCGAGTTGTTCCATCAATCTCACACTCTTCCTCTCTGAACCCTAGAGTGTGCAGTTGATGACACAAATCAAGCTAGAAACGTAGCAGGAGCAGGAGGAAGAGAAGATAAACCATGGGTCGAGCTGAATTCGCAAATGGGTGAGAGAAATTGAAAATCCCCAAATTTTAAGGTTTAGAAATTAGGGATTTGATGTAAGCTATAAATAGAAACTGATGTAAAATGTTTAAAGTGTTCTTGGGATAGCCAAGTTAACCCCCAATTTGGGTCTGAGGAGGTTTAATTTTAATTTTAATTTCAGTTTCAATTTCTATTTCAATTTCAATTACTCTTTCTGTTTACCATGTTTTAGTTCATCACTAGGAAGCAGATGAAGCCTTTATGCCACAGTGAAGTAAATGATTTAGTTTTGTTCTTGATGAGCTTGAATTAGAACCATGGAGAATTGATTACTCAGTGATGATAGTAACCTGTGATTGGTGGTGCTGTAAGAAGACCACCAATGCTAGGGGTGAACAGGATTAACTAGGTGAGCAATTTTCTTTAGATATAGGATAGTTAGTCAATTAGTGATCAAGTCCATCTGTGATTGATGGTGCTGTAAGAAGACCATCAATGCTAGGTATGCATTAGTGAACTAGGTGAATAGCTTATCCTAGATGAAAGCCCAGAACACAAGGCAGGCCTGAACCTTCACCTTGTTTACTAAGGCCAAAAACAAGACTTGCACTGGACATGATATAGCTGAGGATTTAGGTGGATTCAATATCCTAGTTTTCCCCAATTCCCTGTTTAGGTTAGATTTTACTTAGAAAACAACAATAGCTCCCTCCAAGTCCCTGTGGACAAACCCTTTCTTCCCATCACTAGCTACAACTGACCCTGTGCACTTGCAGGTCAATTTGTAGGTTGTTTATAAAACCCACCAAGTTTTTGGCGCCGCTGCCGGGGACTCGGTTAGCGGCGTTGTTGTTGTTTTTGTTCTACATTTGTTTGATGTTCTCTGCATTTGTTTGCTGGTGCAGGTCTTGTTGCTGTCTAGCCTTTGCTAGCTAGCTAGCTAACTGTTGCCTGTTGCTGCTAGACCTTTCTTAACCTTGCTGCTGAGCTTGCCAAGCTGCTGGGTTGTAAGAACTTGACCCTTGTTGCTGCTGCCCTGCCTGCAAGCCCTGAACTGAACCACCTGCTGCTGCTGGTGCTCTTGTGCTGTTGTGGTGCTCCTGCTGGTGCCAGGCCAAGAATCCTGTGAGCTGCTGCACCTGTTGCTGTGCTGCTAAGGCTGAAACTTGCTGAACCAAAGCTGCAGCCTGAAACCCAAAGCCTGCTGCTAGCCTGTTGTTGTTTGAACCTGAACTGGTGCTCCTGCTTCCACTGAAGCTGCTGCAGCGGGTGTAAGATAAAGCCCAACTGGGCTGTAAGCTGCAGAAGGTGAAGAAGTTGAACCAAAGCCCAACTGGGCCTCAGAAAAGCCAAAGCTTAGGATGATCCAAATCCCAACTGGGCTTTTGCAACCAAACTGAGCAGCTGGGCTGTGCTTAAGCAAGTAAGCCTAAACCCATTAAGAGAACCCAACCTGTGGGCTTCCATTTTTAATTTGTGGGCTTGTAATAATTTTTTCCATTTTTCTGTTGGGTTTGTAATTAATTTCTTGTGGTCTTGTTTGTTTAATTGCTTGTGGGCTTGTGGTGTTAGATTGATTTGGGCCTGTATTTTTAAATTAGAAAAACTGAACTTTTAAAAGCCCAACTGGGCCGCAGACCAAACAAGCAACAATTGGGCTATCTCAAAAGCTACATTGGGCTTCAGTGTGCATACACATTGTGGGCTTGTTCACCTTCCCTTGGCAAAGCAATTTCTCCCACCAATGTGGGCTTGCTCCCAATACTAAAACCAAAATTTTTTCTCCCAATTAAAAAAACCAAATTTTTCCCAAAAATCCAAACCCATTAAAAACCAAATTTTGGGCTTTGTAACATAGTTACTTAGCTTTTGAGCCAAATCATGTCTAGATCTTGGTCTACAGTTGGGGAATACAACAAATCCCTTAGAGAACTTGCGTATGGACATACTCCACGTTATGAACCTCCCATAGACCATGATGTCAATAGTTATAGGAATTATTATGGACATTTTCAAAGTCCCGAGCCTCAATACATGAACCCTAATAACTATTCACACATGCATCATTCATCACAACGTGAAAATGAACATTTTGCTAGTGCCTCACTCACACAATCATCACTGATCGATCAATTAGAAGCTCGAATCGCAGCTTTAGAAATGCAATCACATGAGGAATTTGTCACATCTAATTTTCTTAGGCAACCTGAAATCTATGCATGTCCCGCATGTGGTAGTTTAAACCACCCTGTTGAGAATTGTCATATTTTGCATAATTTTAGGCAATCTAGAGAAAATCCAAGGTATGAAATGCCCATAAATTGTGAGAATGGTAGTCATTGGGACCATAATCAATCCTTCGAGGGTTGCGGTCAATATTTTGTAAACCCTAATGACCATGCACACATGTACCATTCACCACAATTTGAACATGAAGAATTTTGTACTCCCATGAATTTAGACTCCACCATAGAAGCACTCAGTGAGCAAAACTTCGATAGATCTACATCACGAATTCAGGCATGTTTAGATCAGATTTTGCTTCACCTACAAAAGGAGGAAATTCATGAGGAAATGTATGTTGTCCCTAATGAAGTGTCTAGTCCCATTCTTGTAAATGATGTTGAATATGAACCTAATTTAGAGGAACATGAATCGACTAATGACACCACCACAGTTAATGAGGACCAATATGCATGATACGATGATGATGATTATGATGATTATGATGATATGTTAGAAGAACATGAAAATATTGTGGAACCTGTTGGTTCAAAAACATATGGCTTCTCGCCCTCGACCTTCATGAATGTTGTTCTTTCTAATACTCATTGTAATTCATATGATTTTGATATTGACATGGGATTCGTACAATTATTCTGTGAAGATGAGCATGACATAGGAATAGTTGAATCTTCTGTAGACACTAATGTTAATATGCATGAAAATATATTTGATGTGTCTGATTCTCTACCTAGGTCACATTGTGATATTTCTCCTGATTTGCTGATGCATGAGAATAAATCTGTTGATGATGTTGATGACTCTGATTGTGATCTTGCCAATTTGTTTGATGATTGTGAGCATGTTGTGACACGTGTAGAAGACTTAGGAGATGTTGATGTGATTAGTAATGATGTGCCTATCGTCCTACATAAGTCACAATCTGATGGCCTTCCACCCAACCTAGATTTGGTTTGTACCCATATTGTCAAACCGACTTTTCTGAGAGTCCCTAATCTAGGTTTGGAACTGTGTGCTTCCCAAGTCCTTTTGGACTATTTTGCATCTAAGTATAATATCTTTGAGGAGCCACAGTTGGAATTAGCGTGTTTGCCCGTCCCTAGCACAGTTCATTTCGAGCTAGACCTTGTGCATGATGAACCCCCAAAACTGCGAGATTTTGTTTCCAAAATTTTGTCCGTTGAAAAATCCAGGTTTGGGGGTAGCTCATTTTGTTTCACAGTTTCACTTGCGTTTCTTTCCTGTTATATTTGTGTGAAGCTGTTGAAACCTCTACACTTCGTCTTTTGGGTTGATCCTCAACTCTTTAGATTATTGGTGTATGGTGAATTTTTTGTACATAATCCAGTAGATAATTTAAAAAAAAAAAAAAAAAAACCTTTTGTTTCTTTTGTATATATTTTGCTAATCCAATATGATCTCGGCTGACATATGTTGGATTCTTGCCTTGAATAACGGAGTTCTAATCTTGCTTTCGCCGAAATCGGGTATTCTCTTTTTCTTTTTCTCTACTCAGCATGATCCTCTTCATATGTTGTATTATAATATTGTTCATATTTTGAAACATTGAGGACAATGTTTAGTTTAGGTTTGGGGGTGAAAATTAGATACTTTGATAATATGCCATAATTGAAAAAAAAAAAAAAAAAGCAGAACTCCTTCTTTTTGAAAAAATTTAAAAATTCCAAAAAAAATAAAAATTAAAAAAATCATAAAAATGGAGCTCATTTACCTTGAAATGTTGACTCTTGTGCAAATATGTATTTTTATTAGGAGTCTTAGTCTAGATATTTAGGCACCCTGATTCTAGCACAATTCACATAGTGATAAGAAACTTGCACGCGCACGATCTACCAATACATGTATAGCCTCATCCTTGAGGTGTTCTATCGGAAGTTTTAGTTGCCAATCACTTTAGAATACTGAACGAAACTTGACTAGCTTGTTCTTTGGTTGGTTGGGATAGAAGGTGGAGGTTACATTAAGAAAGACAACCATCGAATTTAACTGGGTGCATCAAAAAGGGCTACCTCTTGCTAAGTGTCATGTAATTTTTATTCCTTTCTCTCTATGTATCAAAAGAGTTACCATGTTGTAAATTCCATTCACAAAAAAAAAAAAAAAAAAAAAAAAAAAAAAAAAAAAATCAAGTATATATCAATTCTATCCTCTCTTGTTCCAAAAATAAAAGAGAGTAGTCAATGTAAATAAGAGTCATGTAAAGAGTCATTTTGTTGTTTCATTGTAATAAGCAAGGAGGGTGTATGCCATTGATGTACAACGCGAGTAATTGTGAAATACCTCCAACTCATTCACAATTTTCGTAAAGTCCGGACAGCTAGCTAGATTTCGACCTCGGTTCTTAGCCTGAGAAACTATCTCTTGGTGATTAGTAGTCATAACATCCGATCTTTCTTTACACATGTGTAGATACACTTTACACTCTTATCACATGTCTTTATTTGTTATCAGTGCTAGGATTGTGCCTTTGATAGCTAGATTGACATCTCCATTTTGCTGTGAGATTAAACTGACTTGCACATGTCACATTTGATGGAATCTGAGCTTATATTTTGACCTAGAACTTTGTAGGTACTTTCTAAGCAAACCTTCACGAGACTTCACTCGTCCACTAGGGACACTTAGTGGTTTAAAAGGCTTAGTGCATACACTAAATGCATTCGAGAGACCAGCGACAGTGGTATAGGTAGGATTTCCTTAGTTTTGTTTTACTTGAGGACAAGTAAAATTCAGGTTTGGGGGTATTTGATGAATGCTAAAAAGTGCATATTTCTATATATTTTTCTTGGCATTTAACTCATCTTTTGTGCATTAATTCTACATTTTATCCCATATTCTGTATTTTCATTGTTTTCAAGAATAAATATTTTTATTAATTAATTTTGTATTTTTAGGTACTAAATAAAGCTTGGATGAATGACGGAGCAAAAAGAGCAGAAAAGTGGTGGAAGCCAAGAGGAATCACACAAGGAAGCCGCGAAGAATGTTGTGCACAAGACCAAAAGGCTAGAAGTGGGCTTGAAGAGGAAAAATTGTTCTTAAAGAATATATGGGCTTAACATACCCAAGTCCCAAAACCCTCATCCAAATCCATTTCCTATATCCATACCCGTTTCCCTTTTTAGCCGTCAGATTGGATCATCTCAGCATCCTACGGTCGCAGCATCGCCAGTACATCAAAGTCTGAAGCTTCTGTCTAACACTACAGCACCTAACTCCATATTGAGCCGTCAGTTTCGTTGTATCGGGCATCCAACGGTCGCTCCCCGCTTCCTTCCATCTCGCCGTTAGATCGATCCATCATCTTCGCATCCAACGTCTCATCCTCGCTGTGCATCAACAATTGTTAAACCCGCTCAACACCCAAGAACCCAAATCTATTAACCCCACCAAACGCACCTTTCTTCCCAAAACCATCGACTCCATCTTCTCCATTCCTCTACAGACGCCATACCACCACCATATCCACCACCTGCTCCTCCACCTGCTCTCCCAACTGCTCTTCCACAACCATCCTATCTCACCATACCCCAAACCATCATTACCACCTAGCCCCCTATCCTCCTAGCCGAGTTGTTCCATCAATCTCACACTCTTCCTCTCTGAACCCTAGAGTGTGCAGTTGATGACACAAATCAAGCTAGAAACGTAGCAGGAGCAGGAGGAAGAGAAGATAAAGCATGGGTCGAGCTGAATTCGCAAATGGGTGAGAGAAATTGAAAATCCCCAAATTTTAGGGTTTAGAAATTAGGGATTTGATGTAAGCTATAAATAGAAACTGATGTAGAATGTTTAAAGTGTTCTTTGGATAGACAAGTTAACCCCCAATTTGGGTCTGAGTAGGTTTAATTTTAATTTCAGTTTCAATTTCTATTTCAATTTCAATTACTCTTTCTGTTTACCATGTTTTAGTTCATCACTAGGAAGCAGATGAAGCCTCTATGCTACAGTGAAGTAAATGATTTAGTTTTGTTCTTGATGAGCTTGAATTAGAACCATGGAGAATTGATTACTCAGTGATGATGGTAACCTGTGATTGGTGGTGTTGTAAGAAGACCACCAATGCTAGGGGTGAACAGGATTAACTAGGTGAGCAATTTTCTTTAGATATAGGATAGTTAGTCAATTAGTGATCAAGTCCATCTGTGATTGATGGTGCTGTAAGAAGACCATCAATGCTAGGGATGCATTAGTGAACTAGGTGAATAGCTTATCCTAGATGAAAGCCCAGAACACAAGGCAGGCCTGAACCTTCACCTTGTTTACTAAGGCCAAAAACAAGACTTGCACTGGACATGATATAGCTGAGGATTTAGGTGGATTCAATATCCTAGTTTTCCCCAATTCCCTGTTTAGGTTAGATTTTACTTAGAAAACAACAATAGCTCCATCCAAGTCCCTGTGGACAAACCCTTTCTTCCCATCACTAGCTACAACTGACCCTGTGCACTTGCAGGTCAATTTGTAGGTTGTTTATAAAACCCACCAACCAGGTTGTACACTTGTTGATTTTAGATCCACTCTCTAATGTCTTTTCCATTTGTTACGTTAATGAATGTATTAAAAGTGTATTTTGTAACGTAACTTCGATGACTTGAACAAAGGAGTAAATGAGAATCAGTTTGTGCATATTTTGTTATTGAATTATTAACGTGCACATAATTGTACACATGTTGATTTTTAATGTGTACATAATCATACACACACTAATTTTTAATGTGCACATAATTGTACACATGTTGATCCTTTATAATTGTACACTTGTTGATCCTTTCTTATATTTTTATGGTAGTTGCAGGGCCTTATGTCACTTCCTTGACCATGTGAAGTTTGAGAGCAAAGATGACTTTTCTGAGAAGTCCAAAACCTGAGCTCTTTTATTGAACTTAAGGTGCGTCTTTATTTTTTTTGTATGGATTTACTTTTCCATCTGATTCTTATTCCTTTAAATCCATCTGATCTCCTCCCAGACTTTTTTGCAATTGAACTTTGTTATTCTCTTTCATATTCTACGAAGAGTTATTAAGGTGCACCATACATAGGCACCATATGGTTGTACACCATTGTATGACCTATTTTGTCGATATGGATGTGGGTTTGTTAGAATTTTTTATGGTTGTGTACATAGTTCTACACAATTGTGCTATCTCAATAATATATCATGTGTTTGGATATAAATGATGGATTTTTGTAAGTATGTACATAGTTATATATCATTGTGCTCTCTCACGATTTTATGGTTTTTTTTTTTTGTACGTACGTTAGATTTGTTTGGGTTTTGTAGGTATATAATTGCATACCACTGTACAATCTCAGTAATATATGCATGTTTTATAGGTGTTTACATAGTTGTACAACACTGTGTTATCTCAATAATATATGCATGTTTTGTGGGTATAAATGCTGAATTTTTGTAAGTTTGTACATAGTTGTACACCATTATCTTCTCTCACGATTTTATGCCATTTTTTTGTGGGTATGTATGTTGGATTTTTTGAATTATTGTAGGTGTGTACACCATTGTACAATCTCAATAATATATGGTTTGTTTTGGGTATGGATGCTATATTTTTGTAGGTGTGCACAACATCCTGCTCTCTCCAAAATATAAAAGAACTAATTCTTGATGAAACCCCAAGTTGTTGTTTTTCGTTATCATGAGATGATTTTAATAACATGCTTACTACGTGTTTAGGTAATTATCGAGGGAGCTTAAGAAAGTGGAGAAGAATAATGGACGGGATTTAGATATTAACGAGGTATCCAATTCCTTCTTACTTGATGATTTAACAGATTTGTGTCTATCTTTCACTTTACTTTTTGTTATAACTATTATGGTTCAAATTAGATTAGGTTTGTCTGGACTTTAGTTTGTTTTCTCTCTTAAGAAGAGTAGTAGCCCTTGAATCTGATTCTAGTAAGCAGTTTAGTTTTGTTATGACTAATATGGTTCGAATAAGCACTTTGTTAAGACTCCCGAGTGCATGGAGTAATAATATTATTGGATTTTGGTGGGCTAGCAATGACTGCAAAAGGTTTATTTTGGGATAAAACATCTTTGTTATTTGTAGAAGTTTATTTTACTTTTATTTCATATGATATCTAGCAAAATCCTATTGGTTTAGCTATTATAAAAATGTTGTGAGTCATTGAGGCCCTTTACGTGTACCCCATATTTATAGTAATGAGTTTCTTGAACTGCAACATACTATGAGTCGGGGCACATTTATAGTCATCGTGGCCTAATATTTATTGTTGTAATGATTTTGCAGGTTTTAGACGAGGTGTGGTGATATATTATTATTTAAAGGACTGTAGGCGAGGGAATATTGAGTTGATTTTAAAGCACAAGAACCTCTTTGTTTAAGTTAGTAACTTTTGGACATGTTTATAGATGTATACATGTTTATACACCAATGTAAATTAAGATTTAAAAAAAACGAGAATTATATAGTCGTATGGGTACTCTTTTTGTAGCTCTCGGAAAGAGCTTTCCGAATGTATAAGGTTTGTGAATTTTGAACAAAGGGTTTGAAAGATAAATTGTTTTTATTTTATTTTTTATTATTTAAAATTGATGACATCATCATGAGTCACTTTGGACTAAACTACCAATAGTTGGACTAAATTGTAAATCAGGAAGGTTATATGTGTATTTTCCATATTTTAAATAGCTTTTGGACTAAATAGTACATAGTTAACTTGAGATGGACTAGCCCGTACTTTTTGACGCGTTTTTGGACTAAATCGTTTTTTTCCCATTTTTATTTGGGTAGCCGAATCCCTTTTCGGTTCCCTTTTTTTTGTTCGGTTGTAATCATTGGATTAAGGCACCCTATTAAGTGTCTTTTTTCAATGAAATTTCTATTGCACCGATCAAAAAAAAAAAAATTCCTCCATGTTTTCACGTGCTCCGAAGTGGCAAATGTACGTGGCAGATAGATGTGAACTTCTATGTGGCGTCGTAAATCAATCCACTGGTGCTGTGAACACTGAATCAGAGATTTGTTATTGATAAAAATTTTGTAGTTATCCCGAACAAGTATGTATTGTGTTTGATGGGAGTGAATTATGCATGTACTGTATTTTCATGCATTTTTATGTATTCTCATGCATTTATACGTATTGCGAGTCAAAGATATATACTGTGAACGAATCGACTTTTATATTTGATATTTTTAGGAGAGCATAAATATTTGATACTCATTTTGTGCAGCAAAACCTGTAATTTGAAGAACTAAAACTACTACGTGTTTTGTGAGAGTTTGATGTTTATGATGTAGATTTTTGTCTTTACAATTAACTCAAATGAAACCTATTTACTGCTGTCACTCGTTTATAAGTCAAGTAGTGATGGACCTAAAATAGCAGCCAGGTAAGTAATCAAGTATAAGCTGATTCCAATAAAACACCATGGAATATCAAAAGGACGTCTGGGGCACCAATTGAGTGCTTACTGCTTAGGACCTTGATCACTGACAGATTGCAGGTTAGATCTTTCAAAAGCTCTTGTGGACTTGCTACTTCAGATTCAGGTGAGTATGGTTTATGTGGAGATCTTACTGTACCCTGCCACCCATAAGAAAGAATCCACTCTGGTAGGCCACCAATGCGACCAGACTTTGTTAGACTGACAAAACTTGTGAGAATCAGGAGCTGAAGAGCACAAGCGTAAATAACAAGATTTAATAGAGAGTGAGGCCTTTGACTTTTGTCCGTGCCAAATCCGGTAATCGTCTTCAACAATATCTCCGACCGTGAAGTTGTCCACCAACATCAACAGCTCAGCGAGTTGGGTCACGAACCTTTCTTGTTATAGCCAGATTCCACTAGAACGTATCATTTACTACCGATCTGACTTCTGCCACAGTGGCGTCTTTACAATCGGTGACCTCATAGACTGCTGGAAACTGGATCTTTAAAGTTCTGTCGAAGAGCCGAGTATCTCCCCAAAAGCAAGTGGACCTCCCATTTCCAACCTGCATTGAATAGTTAGAGAGAAACAAGTCTAAATGATTCAAAACCCCTCTCCAAATGCTACACCCATAAGGCGCTTTTGTTTTCTTAGTGTACCACCCAAAAGGATCTTCCCCATACTTCTCAGCTACTATCGTTCTCCACATAGCAGTCTTCTTATTCCCAAATCTCCAAAGCCACTTCATTATTAGGGCTATGTTTAAGGAACGAAGTTGTTTCACCCCTAGGCCTCCTTGATCTTTTGTAAGATTCGCAACATCCCACTTAACTTCGTGAGTTTTATGGTTGTTATCTTTATCATCCCATAAGAAGTTCCTAAAAAATCTCTCCAACTTCTTTATGACTGAGACAGGAGCCACGAACAAGGACATAAGATACACAGGCAGAGCTTTTAACACTGCCACTGCGTGTAGGAGGATAAGCTTCCTACCTCTCGCTAATAACTGAGCATACCAGTCTTAAAGTCTTGTTTCTATTCTTTCAATAACAATGTCCCACATGGTCTTCGAAAAATACTTTTCTCCTAATGGAAGGCCTAAACAAGTAATAGGAAAGTTATCTACTCTACACCCAAAAGCATGAGCTAGATTTGAGATATTTTCTACCAGACCCACTGCCATCATAGTGGTTTTAAGATTTTTCCTTCCAGTAGGTCTCCTTCATTCTTGTCAACTTTTTGAACTCTCCTTTAGCCACAAGCAGCTCCCTAGCCACCTCTTCGCATAACATAACCCACTCGATCCATCTAACTGCTCCAGTGTATGAACTTTTCTGTCCAAACTTCCAAAGGTCACTTTGTTCCACTCCTTCAACATCTGCTTAAGGAATTGAAGCTTTTTCACCAGAATAAACCCCGAGTTTCCGTAAAACCTACAAGACTCCCACCATTCTTTCATTCTAGAGAGCACATACGGATCCTCAAACCATATAGCTTTAAATCTAAACGGTGATCCTCCCACCCGTCACCTTCAGAAGATAAAGAGAGCGGCCAATGGCCGGAAAACGGTCTGACTAAGGCTTGTTGCTCCAATCTTAAGAAATGCTCTTCCCATTTTTTTGACACAAGAAACCGATCAATTCTACTCCAACTACCTTCACGACTCCAAGTGCAGTGAGAACCAATAAAAGGAAAATCGATTAGGCCATTCCTGCGAATAAAATTGTTAAAATGACGCATAATATTAATCACAGTTTGACCTCCACTTCTCTCATGAGTGAAACGAGTAGAATTGAAGTCCCCACACGCATAAAGCTTCTCCCCAAAACTCCCTTGCATCACTTAATTCAAGCCAAAACTGTTGCCGGAATACCTATAGACAAGGCCCAAAAACAGCAATCAAATTCCACCAAAATTCTTCTTCCTTAAGTCTACATCTGATAGTAATAGAAAAGGCTCTCAGAAGCGAGTCATCTACCACTACCATTTGCGAATCCCACACCACCAGTATACCACCTGACCTCCCAAATGGGACCCAGTCGAAATGATTATTGCCCCAAATCTCTTTGACCAATCTTCTGTTCCAACCTTTAATTTTGTCTTCTTGAAAACACGCAATACCAGGTTTCCAAATTCTCAAAAGAGTTTTTAGTTCCCCCTTGTATCCACATTAGATAAACCCCGAACATTCCAAGAAATTACTTTTAGCTTCATTGATCACTAATTTTTCCTTCCAACAACAAAACAAAATAACAAACACATAGAGAGCATCTAACCCCTCCCACACTTGCGCTTCAGATACAGAGACTTCCTTGTCTTAGAATTGCTTTCCCCATGAGTCTCCGAAGTTGCTCCTATGTTTGCTTAAAAGATACAGCCCTCAGTCTACTAAGAGCTTCATCTTCTGAGATAGAGTCGCTGGGGTAGTTTCTTGCCGTGTCTAATAAAACATAACTTTGCTTGGAACAGCTAAAAGTGTCTTCAACCCTAGAAGGAATTTCCTCTGCATGAATGATTTCCATGCATTCTTCTACCATCACTTCGTTTCTGTGAATTTATGAGCTTTAGCACTAGCCTCCTCCTTCCACTGATTGTATCTTCAGAGCTAATAGGTATGTCATACTTTAAGCCTTCTTCCAACACCCAGATGACCGTTATCAATGAACCATTTTTCAGGGACCATGGTTTTTTTTTGGGACCATGGTCTTATTAGGCCAACCTCCCTATATTTATAAGGGGTGTCCTAAAGTTAGGTAAATACACATTTATCCTTTACTTTAATTTAAATTAAAACTAACTTAATAACTATATAAATCTAATCATATACATATAATCTAAATGAATTTATTAACTAAAATCAGAATCAAAATCAAAAATGGCAGGGGAAATCGAAATTTTTTAGTTTTGAAAAAAAATTATTCTCTTCTTCTTCTCTCTTTCCTTGACGTTCCTTGTTCTATTGAAAAACCCATCAATCTTTTTAATTGGTTTTTTGATTGGGAAAATTGAGTAGAAATCATCAAAATATGGTTTAAATGGAAGTTAAAGTGGCATGTTCGGTTAGGAATAGTTTTAAAAAAACTAGTTTTGAAACCGAACATTCTGAAACCAAGAACACGAAGAACACTTCGGTTATCACGAATTTAATTTTTCGTAACCGAACTCTGAGCTCGGTTGGTTCGCAAAAAATAGTTTTAACCGAACTCCTCATTAAATACCAATATATCGTGTTCGGTTGGTCCGCAAAAAATTCTAAAACTAATTAGTAACCGAACTCTACTCATAATACAAAAAAAAAAAAATGTAAACGAACTGTTTTATTTTTCCCACTATGTTGAGTTATGATTTAACCGAACTTTGCCTACTCTGTTCGGTTGGTTCGCAAAAAAATCTAAAACTATCTAGTAACGGAACTCTACCTATATTACAAAAAAAAAAATCAATGTAACCGAACTGTGCTATTTTGCCTACTATGTTGAGTTTCAATTTAACCGAACTTGTCCCACTATGTTTGGTTTGTTCGCAAAAAATCTTAACAAACCGAACTCTTCACTAATTGCATACATGTGGAGTTCGGTTAGATATGTTGTTGGGTTAAAGTTTGCGAACCAACCAAACATTACTCTGTAAATCCTATAAACAAAGTTCGGTAACATGTCTGTTAACCGAACAACTAAAAACCTCCATTAAAGACCGAGTTCGGTAACCTGCGTGTTTGGAAAAAGTAACCGAACTACACTTTCAGATGAGTTCGGTAACCTGTTCTTCACATAAGGTAACTGAACAAGCCCAAATATACTCTAAAAATTTACGGTTTTTTGAAAATTTGGAGCAATTCAACCAACATTATCTAAGTTTAAAGCATACCTGGGTACCCAAATACTCTTCCTCCGGTTGTGGTTGGTAAAATCGATCGTTTTTCATGTTTTCCTTCTTCATCTTCTCTAACTTTACTCTCTCAATAATTCTACTTCTTTTAAAAAAAACCATCTGATTTTTTAATCTCACTAATTGTCTTTAACTTAATCATTTTACTAATCATGACAGTAACTATTATTAACACTAACTAATCATTACCCAAAATTAATCAAGAGGGTAATTTAGCTATTAATATAAATATCTAGATAAGGGGTGAACTAGATTTACTTCTAATGTTTTACCCAAAATAAAATCATGGTCACCACAAAAAAACCATGGTCCAAAAAACGGTTCTTATCAATCGCCTCCATCCTAGAAGCCCAAGCCCGACAATTAGCTAACTCCTCTTTTTCTAGTTCCCGATCAGAGACCAAATTCGAAATTTTGAATTTCCTCGTCAGACCAGTACAAGCAACGTGACCCTCAGAGAGAGGATTTGGAGATACCTCCTCCGACTCCGACACCGGCTCATTACCAGAAGGTGGATCCTCTCCTTCCTTAAACTCCACACAAGCACAAGGAGACGCTAAGAGTAGAATCAAGACTGATGTCAACACCCATCACCGAGAAACTGCTCCCACCGATTGTCACCAATTTCACTTGTTTATTTTCTCTATCTCTAATCCGGTCACGTACTTGAAGATATGAAGCCGAAAAACCTCTGCCCTCTAAAGAGAAAATTATCAACTTTCACTAGGCCTCCCCGTTTCTCTCCTACGGCCTGATAAGTCTTTAAGGTTCCATAAGTGAAAAGGAATACCTTTTATAGGGATCCAGTGGGGGTACTCCTCACTTTTAACATAAATCTGAAGGGTGATGGTCCCCCAAGTTATTTCCGGGATGATTCTTATGCCATGACCACTTTTAGCGAATATACAATGAACAACTACTCAAGAAACACAAATCTTGTTGGCACCGGTTTTTTTTTTTTTTTTTTTTTTTTTTTTTTTTTTTTTGCTTATCAACAAGAAGGTTAACTAAGAATCTACCAAAAAAAAAAACAGAAAGAGCTGGATTAAACATAGTCGCACGCTACAAAAGAATGACCATACATTTTGGGTGTGCTAAGAGTGACTAACCTTGGTATCAATCTTTTGCCAACAGCGAAAACCGTCAGTGTGATGGCAAAATGGACTAATTAATCAAGTTTAGATTAGGCCTGCACACGGTTCGGTTCGGTGCGGTTATAGCTAAAACCGTTCACCTAACTGTGTTCGGTGCGGTTATCACAATTAAAACTGCAACCGAACTGTTTAGTATTCGGTTCGATTTTTAACCGCACCGATACTATTCTGTTACTGTTCGGTTCGGTTTTCACCTATACCCTGCACCTGTACATAAATACATTCTGAATTTCTGATAAACTGATACTACATTCCATACTTAAGTCTTGACAAGATAACCATAGTCTACAGATTAAAAACAGAGTTGAAGTTCACAAACAAGTTGACCAAAGTCTTAAGTCTAAAGATTAACCAAAAAGTCTGATGAAACCAAAGTTAAAAAGCAAGTAGCATGAAGAGTTGCCAGTAAAAGAAAAAGAGTCATCCATTTGATCTTCATTTCTCAAGTAGCAGACCAGTAAAAGATTGCAGTCCGTCCATCTCTCAAGCCAATCATCCCCTTAATCTTCATCCTTTCCCAAAATGTTTGCAACAAGAATGCAAAGAAGAAATATTCAAATATATTCAATGAAGTCTAATGATAAAAGGTATAAAAACTAACAGATGAAAGAAGATAACATTCATTCAAATTTCAAGTCAAAAGAGAAGAGATTCTATTACCATCTTCAATGTTGGAATTGTCATCTGGTACATAGTCACACAGAAAATCAAGAGAGATAGGTTTCTGCAACCAGCTTTGCGTACAGAGAAGTGATTCAACTGTCCTGGAAGATAGCGAGCTTCTCCATGGGGTGAGAATGCGCTTTCCGGTACTGAATGAAGATTCTGATGCAACAGAAGACAATGGTATTGCCAAAATATCCTTCGCCATAAGTGATAGCACCTTGTACTTGGTACTATTAGCCTGCCACCATGCCAGAATATCAAACTCCCTGGTAGACGCTTCACAGTCATCAAGCAAATACCTTTTAAGTTCTGACTTTGGATGAGTACTATGAACATTCATTCTTCGCCTTTTCTTCCTTGACTCAAGCATATCCTCAATGTTATCTTCTTGCACAGAAACAACCATGTCATCAACACCAGCAGCAGCTGTTGACCCGGTACCTAAGACATCAGAACAATCAATAGTAAGTAATGATGATAACAATCTTTATGATAAAAAGCAGTAAGCAATATTAAGTAATGAACTAATGATGATCAATAGTAAGTAATGATGTCACCTTCCTATGCATTGGCATTTGAATACATGCCGGTGTACTCATCATAAAGTCTTCCCATATCTTGTTTCACAGCCTTCAAAACAGTTGTAACCCTGAAATCATCTTGCTCATACAAACATTTCAGATCAAATTTCAAACCAGATTCTTTCTCCCGAGGATCAAGCAACTTAGCAAAATACATAACAGAGTTCATATATTCATAATCCCCCCAATATGCGTTGTACTTCCGAAACATGATTTCTTCCATCCTAGAAATATGAGGATCTCGGTTTCCTATAGCTCTAAGATGAACCAACTATTCATGGATCAATGCCAACTTCCACAGAAATTCATGTGAAGTAACCTGAAATGAAGTCGAGAACTTAACAGTAACATCAAGGAAGATTTTTAAACACTTAACAAGACACCTAGCATATGACCAGTCTGCAGCATAGGGAGCATGATGACGGGGCTTGTTCTTTTTCTTAGTATTCTTCTTTCTAGATACATCTCCCTCACATTCAGATTCACTAGATGAACTAAGATAATAATCTTCATTATCAATTACAACAGTATCATCATCGGTATTAGGTAAAGCTTCACTTTCAGATTCTTTGAAAATATACTTAGAACGAAAGCTCTTGTCTTCCCTTTCTAACCTCTTAAATACCTTTTCATATGGAATGGCATCTTCAAGCATCAGATACGTAGCATTCCACCTGGTCTTCACATCAAGGAAAACCATCTTCTTACAATCAATCTTCTCGAGAGCAGCACATTCTTTGAATTTGGCCAACCTAGAGGGAGAACCGGTAACAAACTTGAAAACTGATCTGATCCTTCCAACTGACTTGTGATACAACAACACAACATCTTTGACAACAAGCTCAAGAACATGCGCAACACACCTTACCTGATAAGAATGGAACAAGGAAATATCATCAAAAAATCAGTAACAAGCACAAAGAAATATCATAAAGCATGTTATTTCATGTATCTTAATCAACCTTCACTAAAATGTAACTTAAACAACCAGCACAAAACCATTACTAACATATAATAAATCCTTTAAATTAACAACAAGCTTCCAATATCTAGCGAGAATCAGTTTTCATATTGAATCAGTTTCAAGTTTCATATTGAATATATATGCTATCAACCTACTAGAAGTATAGAATAAGCATAGCAATAGAGCTAAGAAAAGTAATTATACCTGCATGTATTGAGCTTTCACTGCTGCTCCTGTCCAATTGATGACACTGGTTTGAAGATACTCAATTGCGACACTATTTGCACTGACATTGTCCAAAGTCACACCAAAAAGATCTTCCAGACCCCAATCCAGCAAACATTTCTCAAGCATTTTCCCAATCTCCTCTCCAGTATGACCCTTGATCAAGCAAAACAGGATGATCCTCTTTTGAAGTTTCCAATGGATATCAATAAAGTGCACTGTCACACACATATAATTGAAGTTGTTTGGAGAGGTCCATGTATCAGTTGTAAGAGAGACTCTTTGTTTACTTTCCTTGAAGTATTTCTTCAACTTTTCTTTCTCATCTTTGTACATAATTAAAAGATCTCTGTAAATGGTCAACCTGCTTTGCACCTTGAATCTAGGTTCCAGCTGTTCACTATATCTTCTAAACCCTTCTCCTTCTACAATTCTAAATGGCAGTTCATCTATGACGACAAACTCAGTCAATCTTCTTCTACACATATCCTTGTCATAACTTACAGCAACCAGCTGTGATGACTGTTCAGGCCTTGGTGGTGGAAACACCAAACTCTTTTGTCCCTTGAGCTTCTTGTTGGGATTCTCTGGACATGTGCCTAAATGTGTTTTCATGCTGGAAGTTCCATTTCCTCTACTATATGCTTGCAATTTCTTCTTACAACGCTTACACTGTGCTTTTTCTTCGCTGATCCTTATAAAGTCATTCCAAACTTTTGATCTAGTTTTCCCCTTCTTCTTCGGTACAACTTCAGGTGCAGGGTCCTGTGTAGCCTTTTGTGTAGCTTGTGTTTATTGAGTAGCATCAACTTGAGGTGTTATAGATAGTGTCACATCAGTAGAACCAGCTACAGTGAATGGAGAGGGAGATGCATTTGCCATCTTGCAGCTTGATAATGAATATGAACTTGATCCAATCATTGCCCTGCCAAAGGTAAACAAGTTAGTTCTTACTTCTTAATACAAGCACACATATTTCTTAAAACAATCAAGTTAGTTCTGATTCTGAACTTGATAATGAAACTGCACTTCATGTGAGTGATATTGCCTGCCATCTAACTCAATTTTAATTAAAAGCAAACAACAAAAGTTGGAAATGGCTAGCACCTACAAAGTTATTAATACAACAAAATTTGAAAAAATAATTTGGATATGATTTTCATCACATCAAACATGATAAATCTCCACCAAAATCCAAACTATTCATTCAATTTCAGGCACATACCATTAATATCTCAATTACACAAGCAAAATCCAAACTGCTCTTTCAATTTCAGAGTAAACCTGACTAATTCAACACCCATTAAAAACCTTTTTCACATAGTCACAGATCATAAATCACTTCATTAATCAACAAACCTTTTTCAAAACATTTTACATCAACAAACCCTAAGTTCAAAACCAGAACAAGTCAAAATGAAGATTGAACTAGTTAGTAGTTACATGTAATCAGACTCCTTCCTTCCCTTAACTCAAACTGAATGATAATAGCTTTCAGACTCCTTCCTTGGGTTCCTCCCCTTAACTCAACCAAAACCTAAAATAAAAAAAACCCATGACTGTAATCAGAAAAATAAGATTTGACAAAACAAATTGATTGATAAACACAAAACAACAAGCAAACGATTTCAATATAAGAAACCCTAAGTCCTAACAGAAGAATAATTAAAAAAAAAAAAAACCTAGAAATTGAAAAACAAACAAATCAATCAAAACGAGAATGAGAAATAGAACATGAGATCTATTTACTTACTAGATAGGGGTTTTAGGATTACTTTATGAAGGTGGATTGAAAGATCAGGGTGGTGGTTCTATCGTCTACTGGTGGTGGAGGAGACTGAGGTCAAGAGTGAGAGGAACTGAGGAAGAGAAACGAATAAGAGAAAATAATGTTGCGATTAGGGCTTCGAAATATATATGGTGTAGGCTTTATCTAGACGGATAGGATTAATCAGGATAAAAACTAATCGACGGTCCCTATTAAATCCGTTTTTTGGTGCGGTTAGTTAACGGTTATGGGTAGAACCGTGTACCGAACCGTAGACCTAACGGTTATTAAAATGAAAACCGTGACCGACCGTTGGATCATCTGTTCGGTGCGGTTAGTGGTTAGTGTGCAGCCCAAGTTTAGGTAGTGATAAATACTCATGTTTTCACGACTAGTGCACCCCTAGCATGGGAGAGGTATGGGGATCCATCCCCCACTTCTCCGTTTCTTTTTTTCATTTTCCTTTGGTTCTATACAGACGTGGGTACTTCAGTTGTTGAAAAAAAAATTCTTTTTTTTTTGGGTCAATCAACAATTTCAAAATGTGATTACATGATCGCTTACAAGAATAATAAAAATATCAAAATACAAGATAATAAGAACCCTGATACAAATGAAGATATCAATTACAAGTACATTGCGAAGAGAAAGAGCCATATACCGTAAAGATACTCAAATTCTATAGATGTAGTAGGGAACGATGATGGTATAATCCGGAATCGATTCCGACCATTTAATCTGATTTTCTTCTTCTTCAATAAGAGATACTCCTATAAGAAATGAGTTATTTGCCCAAAATCTTGTAAATCCAAACGAACTCAGATGCCCTAAATCCTTTGGATTGTCGATGTTTTTGAATCGAGAATATCAAGTCACGAACCAGCGATCAAGGTTTGAATAATTTTCCCTCAAAGCGAAGAGAAACTCGCCCCAAATGGCGAAGAAAAATCTCTCCAAATAGCGAAGAAATATGTCAAATGACATCAAAAAAGAAAAAAAACTACTTTTATTCGATTCAAAATTAAAAAGAAAAAGAAATCTTGCTCAGATCTGGTCCAAAAAGGACCAAGTCTGAGCAAGAGATTAATGGAGGCTAAGGTTTTTTCTTAGAGAGGAGAGCAAAAGAGAGGAGAGATAAAGAAGAGAAAGAGGATAGTCGTTGAAATTGAAACCCATAAAACATATCCATCACAATCTATTTTTCCACCATAAATTAATGAAGGCAGTGACTAAATACAATCCACCATTAGGTTAAACATAAAATTGGTCAATTAACCCAATAACGACAAATCCTAGGTGAAAAAGACATGTAAATTTGATACTTTTTAAATGGACGAGAATGTAAAAATAATCAAGATTTAAACAGTTTCATCCTACCCATTTTCAAATACTTTTTCTTATTTTGAATTACATTAGCATGCATCCAGTTTCATCCTCGCTATTATTTAGGTCTAAGCCAGTTTGAATCCAGTTCCATTCTTGTTACTTTTTTGGTGTCCATTTAACCCATAATAATTTTTACTCTTCCATTAGAACCATGTTATAAAATTATTTGGGCAAATGACCCATTTTCCGTAGGTTAAATACAACCCTCTTCTAACATACTTTTAAACTCAATTAATGTGAGTAATTAATACTCACCTTCAGCGTCCAAGTTTGGAAGAAAAAAAGAGCATCCAAGTTTAAATCTAGTTTTTAATTTGATTTTCGATCGGGTTTTTTACTGTAATTTTAACTCTTCATCTTCTTGCATCAACTTGACTGTCTCACACAAATCATGTAAGATGTTATAAGGCGATTTTCACATGATCATCTTTTGACTTTCGTCAAGAACATAAGATGAACTTGGTTAAAGCAAAAGATTTCCAACTCATATTTCGAGAAATATGTTAGCGAGTTAAACTCAGCTCGAAATCTCAAAAGTGTATAAACTGAAGACCATATAATTATGTGACTTTTGTCTCAAGAAGGAGATTGAGTAGTAATAGACTTCCATAGTTGTTTATGGGTGAAAACTGTTTCTGCTGGTTTTGGGGAGAACGTTGAAGCGTCTCCTGGAGTGAAACGTGGAAGCGGAGCGGCTTCTGGAGCGAAACGTCGAAGAGGAGCGGCTTCTGGAGGTGAGACGTTGAAGCGGAGCGACTTTTGGAGCGAAAAATTGAAGCGGCTCCTGGAGCAAAGTTCGAAGCGCTAACGCAACACGGATGAGAGCTTGAAAATATATCTAGGCGCTGCACCTTGGAGAAATAAAAAAATCTCACACACATGCCCCATCATAGATTACATGGTTTTGTGAACAGAGTCCCAGAAAGCATTAATGCACAACTCCACCAATTGATGTTCGGTCACATTTGGTTTATGACAATCTAACGCCCGAATTCTGAATTCCTTGACTAATCATTCGGATGTTCATTGTTTCGCTCCTTTTGAGTTGTGTCCATGTCCGTCTGAGCCTTAGCAAAAACTTCTTGTATTTTCATCAAATCAGCAATGGTAATAGGGGGTTGGCTTCCTCTGGCTCCTCCGGTATTTCGTCCTAATGGTGGAGTGACAGCAGCTCTGGTGATGACTGGGAGCGTCACACTTGAAGAAACAATGGGGGTGGCGGCAGCGGCTCTGGCTATGGTGATCGAAGGTGTAACGCCTGAGGGAATGTTTCCTACGTCGTTGGTGTTGGTGGTAGAGTCTGCGGCGCCGGGTGTTGATCATGCTGACAGGTGGTACATTGATGTCACTGGAAGGAACGTTGATATCAAGGGCGTTTTTAGCGCCGGTGGTATCAGGGTTTGTTGCTGACCAGGACCTGAGCTCTATCATCTTGAAATTGGGATTGAAAAATGAAATTGGAAATTAGTATTGCAACCGAGGGATTAATCTCCCACTGTGGTCTCCAATTGATTGTGGGTGAAAATTGTTTCTGCTAGTTTTAGTAAATTTGGGTGTGTGGATGAGAAACGAATCTAAACCCTAAACAATGCACTGCACGGGAGTACTTTTGATTCGAGAGATCAATATGTACAATCCTGGCCTAAACCAAGAAATGGTCGTTCTAGGCTTGCTTCGGTCACAAAATGAAGGAGAAGGGTTGGTCTTAGGGAGGGAAGCGAAGAGAGTGTTAAGACCATAATGGTTAATTCTGAAGATGTGGCTTGTTTTATGACTTGTATCAGAAAATGGAACTGGCTTGCAGAGTGAAAAGCTATCAGTTCTTGGTGATTTATGGATACTATGTTGTTGCCGACCAAAAACTTGTTCTTTGGTGGAAATAGGTGAACCTATTTATACAAGTCGTAATAAAACATACCCTGGTCTCGTAGGAAGTAGAAACGATTGAGTGATGGAAGATTGGAGTAACGTGTAACCGTCAGAAATTATGCTTCCATGATGAAGGAAGTGGATCCGTTTACACCATTATTTTTTTTCCATCACTAACCGTCCCGCTTCATGACACTTTCCTGTAATGGGCGTATTGCACGCCGCACGCTGTAAAATGCTAGACCAATACCCTGATGAGTATCCCCCAGTTTGTGACATGTTTGATGTCTCGAGTGTTTTTGTGGTAAACATGTAGCACTTTGCTACGTTTGGCAAGCCAAAATCAAGAGTCTTGTCGCAGGAAAATAGCATGTGATGCTATTAGGCTCGTCTTGGCTGGTCGCCTAGAACTTGCCACAAGTCCGTCAGTTCCATGGCGAACTTGGATGGCTGAGATTGCATCTCATGAGGAAGGATAGTCGTTGATTATGTCTACATTCTGTTGGCACCTGGTAATGGCACAGTGGCGTTTTTGGTGTATTCCAGTGGCACGGTGGTGTAAGTGGCGCCTGGCGTAGCCATGGCCACTAGATTTAAGCGGTTGGTCGCCTAAAACTTTCCACAAGTATGTCAGTTCAGTGGCGAACTTGGATGGCTGAGATTGCATCTCATGAGGATGGGTGGATGTTGATTATGGCTACCATCTGTTGGCGCCTGATAATGGTACAGTGGCACCTTTAGCGCATGCCAGTGGTACTGCGGCATGGCTGGCATAATTCATGCATGTCAGTGGCACGGTGGAAGGGCTGACATAGTTTGTGCATGCCAGCGGCACTGTGCACATTGGTGTTAGACTCAAATGTGGTGTGTCATCATCAGTTTCAGTAGCCACATCGATCCCAATTTTCTGTGGAACATTGTTTGGCTCGGTTGGCGTAGCAACTTTGCCTAAATTAGGGTTTGGCATGCCGAAACCTAATTAGCGCATATGGCATGTGGCTGTGGCACAACGGTGATTCATGTAAATGGTTCCAGAGCCATGCCAAAAGAACCATAGTTAGGCCGTTATGTGAAAATGGCCAAAGGAGTCAATATTTCCACGAGTGGCATGTCGTGATGCCATTATTAGGGTTTCCACAGCTCGTGGCATGTTGTGGGCCCGGAGTGGCATAGTTTGTACCACGACTAGAAATTAGGGTTTCATCCATCGCCACTAGAGCATGGTCGTGCTTCTGGTTAGGATAGACAAATTGAAGTCTGATGCGGTGTTGGTCACGAACAGAAAGTGGGTTGGCACGTAGGTACGCTATTTATAGCGCGTTGGCACGTTTGGCGTGCTACTGCGGCGAGGTGGCACATTTGGCATGTGTGTTTGGCATTTTTTGGCATGCCACTTTGCCATGTGTGCCTGGCATGCTCGTCTTGGCATGTTCGGGATGCCGTTAGCATGTTGGCGCGGTTTTGGGAAGCCAACATAGTATGGCAACCTCTTGATACACTTTCCACCTCTTTTAAAGCTGTGACAGGTTTAGAACAACCTGATTGGTCAATAAAAGTAGGAGGCCGTCCAAGTACGGGCGTGGCCATCCCTTTGGTGCGCGTGGTAGGTTTAATACGACCTGATTGGTCGATGTGAAATAGGGCCGGCAAGTATGGTCCCATCCACAACTCATGGGAGTGTGTAGGTTTAAAGCGACCTGACTGGTCGACAAAGGAGTAAGGGTCAGTTGGGTATCATGGGGCGTGTCCAAGTGGCGCCGTCTGGCCTATGGCATGGCCACACTTCCTCTCATTTTTTCTCCTTCTCCACGTCTCCTTTATTCTCTGCTTTATGATTTTGGGTAGGAGTTTGCACCTACTAATCCATGGCGGATTGTTGCTTACATGCATCAGTCTAGATAAATTTCATGTGAACATATTGAGTTGCTCAATAAATACGCCAGTGGAGAGGTTGAACACTCATCACTTTACATGGCTCCGTTTCTTTGCAGAGTGACGACACATTAAATGTGAGGTTTTACAATTTTACCCCTGAACTAAAAACCACCATCAGCAAGAGTGATAGATGAGTTTAAGTCTTCACATACCTTTTGTTGATGAAGTTCCACAAGCTCGCCTTAGTAGTTTTTCGTCTTCAATCGATGAACGCCGTGAAGTACAAAGCTCAACTACACATTTTATCTTAATCCGAGACTTAACTATAAGTAGACTAGAAATCAAGACTTATCAACAAGAAGGTTAATAAACTTGACAAACAAGCTTGAGATAGCAACGCTTGCGAGTTCGACCGAGCAATGCTCTAACAATCTCCTCCTTTGTCAATTTTAGTGACAAAATTATCAATACATATGGAATACAAAATAAATAAACTTTGCGACTTCTCTTCCACATGCATGATATCCTTGGTGCTTCAAAGTTACTTGAAAACTTAGTCTTTTCCAAGTACTCCCATGATTCCATAGATGTTCAATTCAGCATCATAGTTGTTGAAGTTCCGTAGCCATAACAATGAGAAAACAAAAGCTCTCGATCATTGTTATACAGTGTCATAGTATTATTACACAGCATCAAAGTTCTCATATCAAAACCAACAATACTATGGTGATATGTATCACTCCCCCTTAGTCAATACTTTCGTCTCAACATGAAAACCACCCCCCCTTACATAATGACCCGTAAATCACGTAAATCATATTTATTTGTAGTGTGAACTACACATTAATTCTCCCCATTTTTGTCAATAAAATTGGCAAAGGTACGAAAACGTGATCCTAATGAAATTTCCACGAAGACGCTTCAAGACCAAAGAAAAGTACATATCAACTTGTTTAGATGCAATCATAAAACCGAAGCTAAATGCATTCATCAAGGAGTTTATAAAGATACAAGATAACCCCTATAATATTTTGCAGCCGCACTCCCCACAAAGATTTGGCAATTAAGCACAAGTTCAATTAAGAACTCGCCCCCATAAAATGTCATTCTCGAAAGAACAACAAGAGAGACCTTACTTTTGCAAGAAAAGAAGGATTTCATTGGATATTAACAACTAACATGAAACGTGAATTCGTAACCAGAAAACTCAATCAAATTAACCACAAGAGAACCCATGATTAATTTAATCGGAAATGCTCAAAATAACAGAATTTACGGAGCCACACAATATATCACATAAAAGTGGATCAGGGAAGGAACAATATTGTGGAATATTCAAAGATTCATTCTATTTTTCATCAATATTTGCATAATGATTTCATAGAGTTAATCTTTGCAATCGAAAGTTCATCCTATCTTTCATCAATATTTGCATACATACATAATAGACATAAATTTTGACATATATGGGACAACCATAGTTCACGGACGCAAACACACATATCCCATAACAACTTTTGCAATATATAAAACCAATAAAGATTAATACTGCAAAATCATCTTCCAAATAAACTTTGGAATTTAAATAAATAAATCTAAAAACATTGCAAGATGAAAATCGTTGGAAATATCTATGTGTACACACAATAATTGTTATTCCAAACCCTAGTTATCCTTCTTAAAACACAAGAATAAATTCTCGTAACAAGTTTCCTAGACATCAAGACAAACTCGTAATGCACATACAAGATGATTTGTCCTTTTAAGGTGGAATCAATCTATTTCGCACGGATTTACACCAAGAATAGCTACCAAAGGCGTATAAAAAGATTTTCTTAACAAAAAAGAACAAACAAAGTCATTATGACCATGCACCATAGTTCACATAAGATGATTGTGAATATTCAAGAATCCCATAGCAACGCGTACTACTGTCCATTCTTGAACTTTCTTCTTTGTGATTCACCAACAGTATTCTTGTAAAATATACAAATGATCTTAGAAGAGAAGTACTCCAAGAATCCAAGTGCCCAATTCCAAGAGAAGCGGAACAAGTGCGACGAAACGGAGCACAACACTCAAAAACAAGAGTCAGGACAAAGACCAATCTTAACTCATCAAAATTCAAGGATTCTCATCTTCATTTCAAATATAATTCAAAGATGAAGATAATGTGAAAAGAATGAGTCATTCAGAGTTCGGACGAAGAAGTTATGGACAAAACAAGTTTACCGAATATCGACGTCTATAGGCCAGTATGCATAGAAAATTTGCAAAAGAATTTTCGTGACCTGAAGCAGTATGCAAATGGGTTTGCGAACTAAAATCCCTGGATTTTGATTTTAAATGATGGTATGCATACCTGGTATGTGTACCATGAAGTCCAAACATCCCGAACTACTATTCTCAAGTTAGGTAGAATTGGACGATAAGCAAGGTACATGGATCATTATATGTACTCTAAGAAAATGATATAAACATAAATCTTGCTCAAGTTTATAGACATACCTTTTAGAAGGATCCTGTCGTGAATCCTGCGCAGTACCAAAAATTCAATATCATACCTAACACAATATGTTCGCCCTGATTCTCATGCTTGCCTCACCGTATACTTAACATGGCGTTCCTTGGTGAGGATGCACTTACAACACAATCAAGTTGTGTTGAGGTGCAACCGACTTTTCAATAACTATGGATTTTTCACAATATGTTCGCCCCAATGTCTTGCTCACCACAAGTGACTGAAACAGACTTTTTCGTAGCTATGGATTTTTCACCATCTATAGTTTTTGGCTTATTCTGTTTCACTTTTGGAATATCATGAAAGAGATCACTTTTAGAACCTTTCACATCCAAATCCATTTTTCCAAAGAATTTTTTAAGTTCCAACATCATGGATACTTCCTTCTCCATAGTCATGGAATTTTCTGAGAGATCATTCCTTTTCGCACTCAAATCATCATTGAGTTTCTTTGGTATCCACTTATGAGTGTGTTTAGGAACAACCATAAACTTCTTCCAATTACTCTCTTCTAGAATTCTCGGAAGAGAATTGGATTGACTATTCTTTTGCAAGTTAGTCTTTCTCCAATTGGGAGCATTGGATCTTGTCTTCGTATTTACGAAGTTATCCTTTTGATAACCATTACGATTGTGAAAAGGATTCGTTTGACGTTTATAGAAAAATCTAGGCTTAACAAAGCACTTATTCATTTTCCTAAAGGTTGGATAGTTAAAACTTGTAACGTTAAGGGGATTAGCCTTAAATAAGATCTTGGTTTCACAACTTCTTGTGATGCCCAAACAAGAATATCATGAAGTTTTTCATTTCTTATACGAAAGCGATATTTACTTTCCAGGTGACCTTTATTTCCGCAATAATGACAAACATAAGGAACGTTCTTACCTGGATTCATGCGTGCTGTTTTTGGAGGTTGATATACTTTGTTCTTTCGAGCCTTAACTTCCGGTGAAAGAATTTTACTTTTTCCATCAGTAGAAGCCTTTTGTTGAGAATATCACTATCCTTGACAAATTTTACCTCTTTGCTAGTACTTGGAGCATCTATTCTCTTATAGCCCATTCCAGGTGTATCACGATGATTTTTACTTTCCCCAAGCATCGTGGTTAATTTGCTTGAACTCGTATTGAACTTTTTCAAGTCATCTTCCAACATCTTGATTTTATCAAGAGAAGCAGCTAAATCAGCCTCAAACTGTTTTTCTCTAGAGAGAAAAACACTTTCTTTATCATTAAAACAACTTTGTTGAGAGAGAAACTTAGCTTTAGATTCACCAAGTTCTTCTTTCAACATGAAGAGATTTCTATGAAGATTTTCACATTCCAAATTCTTAGAACGCACATCTTCATCACGATCTTTATGAAGTGACTAAAGAATAGTATACCCACAATCATAATCCTTAAAGAGTTTTCGCATCTTCTTGTTTTCTTGACATAGAGGATCCAGAAACTCAGCCAAACAAGATGTTGACTTTTTATTTTTTATGAGATGGTCAAAAATCTTGATTCATTGGGAGACTTCTTCATTAACATCTTCTCCATCATCTGAATCACTTGCATCTGAAAGATCATCCAACTGTTCATTTAGGCGTGATTCCCAGTTATACACAGTTTTTAGAGACACAAGGCTTTGGACCAAATCAGGAAGTTTCTCAGCTGGTGATGTGTTATCTGAGACATTATCGTCCATAGTCATATCGCCACAAACACAGACTTATGAGGTCTTAAACGTGTTTGCCTTCTCTGATACCAATTGAAAAACCGGGGGTACAACACAACCACACCCAATAATTCGTTTAGGAAATTTGTATGAACTGACTCCAATATAATTCCAAGAGAATCAATTAGACAGACAGACTCAATCAATGGACTAACTCTGTTGGATTATCCAAGAGTTGTATCTCAGTTTCTCAAATCAATCTGCAATCGAACAGATAGAAATCTGTGAGACTGATTAATATATGAGAAACAACTTGAACGGTAACAAAGTCCAATTTTCAAGTGTCAATCAATTTATATCAACAACCAAAGGTTGGATTATCTAATTGATTGAACTACGCACAACCTGTGATATATCAATTATATAAAAATATAATGTGGAAAAACAATAAAACTGACACCAGAAGTTTTGTTAACGAGGAAACCGCAAATGCAATAAAACCCTGGGACCTAGTCCATATTTGAACACCACATTGTATTAAGACGCTACAGACTCTAACCTACTATAAATTGACTTCGGACTGGAATGTAGTTGATCCATAATCAATCTCACAATGATCAAGGTACAGTCGCGTTCCTTACGCCTCTGAATCCCAGCAGAACTCTGCACACTTGATTCCCTTAGCTGATCTCATCCACAACTAAGAGTTGCGACGACCCAAAGTCGAAGACTTAATAAAAAAAATTGTCTCACAGAGAAAAGTCTATAGGAATAGATAAATCTGTCTCCAATAGAAATACCCACAAGTTTTGTTCAGGCTTTTGATAAATCAAGGTGAACAGAAACCAATTGATACACCGGACTTATATTCTCAAAGAACAACATATTCAATCACCTCACAATATATTAATCGTATGGTAGCGAAACAAGATATTGTGGAATCACAAACGATGAGACGAAGATGTTTGTGACTACTTTTTATCTTTCCTATCAGAGAATAAATCTAGATCCAATCTTAGAAAAGATATTAATCAATCACGATAGAAAACAACAATATCAGAACACGCAACTACAAATAAATAGTTGGGTATGGCTTCACAATCCCATTGAAGTCTTTCGGTCGTTAACCTACAGGGTTTTGAGAAAAACCTAAAGTTAAAGGAGAATCGACTCTAGTCACAACTAATATCACGCAAGAGGTGTGACGATTAGGTTTCCAAGTTGCTAGAGTTATCCCTTATATAGTTTTCAAATCGGGTTTTGCAATCTAAGTTACCTCGGTAACCAAGCATTCGATATTGACCGTTAGATCAAAACCTGATTAGATTCAAGCTAATATCTTCCAACCGTTCGATCGAACTTAGCTTGTTATACACGAATGAAATGTGTCTTCGTTTAGATATGGGTAACCGTTCTTAAACGTGTACGCATGGTTGGTTCAACAATAGTTAACCTAAGTTATCCATATGAGCACCTTCTTATTAGCCTTGTTCATGTCAATCACAACTAGTTCAAATGACTCAAATGAAACTAGTTATGGAGTTGTTCAATTGTTTATATTCTCGTAGAAGTATACAAGACACAATTGAAGCAAAATCGATTTTGATTCACTTGAATCAATTCATGAACATTATATCCACGGTTTACAAAAGATTGCATTCCTTAATATATAAATGTATTAGTTCATGAACAAACCGATTTTAGAACATAACCAACTCAGGTATGCAAACGGGTACACATACCTAAGTGGCCGGACTGAGGTTGGGTTCGCTAGTATGTGCACGGGTACGCGTACTGTGACGGACCAGAGAATCTAGACTTCCAAGGAACCGGGTTTCGGCCCGCTTGACAAGCTCCCACTCTCTGATACGCCACTCAAGAAACCAGACTTTCAAATTTTGCAAAGAAATTCTAATTAACCTGCAAAATGTTCATTGAATTATCCCAAGAATAAAAAACTTGAGATCCTGCTAAATAGAAATCTTATTGGTCTCAAGGTTGGAATTTTATAAGCATATGTCACATACCATAATACTCATAAAATTTTCACGAGGGTTCCAATTTCCAAAAAATAAGTATAAGAGTCAGCCAATTGCCTAAAATAAAATAAAGCTAGTTGACAACCCAATAATTTATACGACCACTTGACGAAAATGGGAGATGGCCAGTTGCAAACCTAATACTTTATACGGACAGTTGCCGATTCCAACAATTTATATGGTCAGTGGCCAAAAATGGGAGATGGCCAGTTGTCAACCCAATAATTTATACGTCCAGTTGCCGATTCTAACAATTTATATGGCCAGTTGCTAAAAATGGGAGATGGCTAGTTTCCAACCCAATACTTTATACGACAAGTTGCCGATTCTAACAATTTATATGGCCAGTTGCCAAAAACAGGAGAAGGCCAATTGCTAACCCCAATAATTTACGCGGCCAGTTGCCGATGTCAAGGTTGCAATCATCTCCGAATAGATGGAGTGAACTGCGAAGCAGCAACCAACCCCTTTCAGATGATATGAACAACCTTGTGGAGTTGTGCTGAACCGCATAGCGGATGCCTACGTACCCTCTCCGTTGCTCGAAGGGATCAAGCACGAGCGTAGTTCGTCATTGATTTTTATTAGATAATATGAACTAATCTTAGTAGTAGCAATTATCTCATACATAGATAGTATGAACTGCTTACTGTGCAGTAACCATCTCTGATGTTGGGTCGTATGGATAATATGAATTTCCATGAAATAACTATCCCTTACTTGTCAGTCACCAACAGCTTTGTAACTTCTAGTTTATCCTTGTTAAGTACATACCTTAAGACACCACTGTTATAAAACTACAACACTTTCAAGATCAAATCGTAACATATAATCATTCCTAAAATTAACACATACAATGGATAAACTACGTTGCACATTTGAACAATTTATCAAGTTTTAAAACTCACAGTACACGGTAAAAATAATTTATGGTTTCACAAGCAACCAAACTTCTTAATTAGAACTCCAATCACACCCTTACAATAAAATTCACATGCCAAAAAATCAGAGAGATTCAAATAGTCTAGGTACCTAATTTTAATCTCAAATCCTCTGCCACGCCGTACAACTTCTGCAGTATGGTTCCCTGTAATGCAGTAGTTTCTGCCACTTTCGCAAGTATGATCTTCCTGAAATTTAGTCAAGTCTTCCTGACGTAAGGAAGATTAACATATCCAAAAATCACTGATATCTAACAGTTAGATTTCATTTTATGGTACTAATAATTCATACGTTCTAAATGTCAGAAGATCATATTCGGGATTCGTGTTAAGGCTTCATGTTGTAGACTAAGTTTCCAAGTAAAACTATCATTGGAACTCAAGTATCAACAACAACAATAAATGGTGGATCTGCACTCAAGTCTAAATGAAATTTATAGGCATTAATGCAACAATTTACAAAAGGTATCAGTACCATGGACTGGTTAGTCCAAATGAACATCTACTCATAGATATTTTTTGATAAAGCGACCTAAGTACCTATAAATTGCACCGGCTAACTAGTCTTTACCAAATCAGCATTCAATGTTAGTAATCAAATAAACCATCAAGTATACGCAATACTACGCAAAATAGTCAATACATACGATCTGAAACAACATGCATTACAATCAACAACTCATGCTAGTCATCCAAACTGAAGTACCACGAAAGTGTCGCCGTTATTAATAAGAATACACCTTTTCAGCCCTTCTTATGAAATAGCTATTAGATCTCATTTCTTGAAACATTCTACATGAAGTTCTATAACTTCTCATACCCCAAAACAATTCCACAGGAAACACACTACACACTACCAATCCAACCAGACTCCTTTTTACAAGTCCAATGACCTTAATGTACTTTTAAATATTTAACGAAATCAAAACTACTCATATAACTACTAAAAATATAAGGATACACTTGTCGAGATATGCATATCGTGAAATGCTAAATGACATTTCATACCAAAAAAATAAGCTTAGCTTGCATTCCTATCCATAAGCAACAAGTAGGTAACCCAATTATCTTATTTCAAGACATAGCAAGTACTATTCAAGTAGGTAACCCAATTATCTTATTTCAAGACATAACAAGTACTCTTCGATTTCGGATGCCATTAGGCTCCAACCAGATATTAGTTGTTTCATTTACTGTGTGTGTAAGCTAGAAGCTACATATTTCATACCTCACATATCATATATGTTGAGTCATCAATTCATGATTATTTGGATTGGAAAATACGGTAGACTTAGTTCAAGTCGGGTTTCTTGACTACCTACATTCAACATTTCTTATAGATTTCATCAAAGTTCGAATGAAAGCATAAATCATATCAGTAGAAACCACACTATGTCTTACATCACATATAAACTACAGACAAAATAAATAAGTCAAATGGTCTTTTAAACAGGCATAAAAAAACGGTGACATAACCTGTCATTTCAGGATTTTCAACTATTCAAGTAGGTAACCCAATTATCTTATTTCAAGACATAACAAGTACTCTTCGATTTCGGATGCCATTAGGCTCCAACCAGATAGTAGTTGTTTCATTTACTGTGTGTGTAAGCTAGAAGCTACATATTTCATACCTCACATATCATATATGTTGAGTCATCAATTCATGATTATTTGGATTGGAAAATACGGTAGACTTAGTTCAAGTCGGGTTTCTTGACTACCTACATTCAACATTTCTTATAGATTTCATCAAAGTTCGAATGAAAGCATAAATCATATCAGTAGAAACCACACTATGTCTTACATCACATATAAACTACAGACAAAATAAATAAGTCAAATGGTCTTTTAAACAGGCATAAACAAACGGTGACATAACCTGTCATTTCAGGATTTTCAACTTTGACTGCGCATATTAAGAATTATCCACAGGCTTCATTATTCAACGAAAATAAGCAAATAATATCTTGTTAGAAACTAGATATGCCCCTCTACAACTCCTTAGAAGACTCCAATGACTAATTCAAAGTATAACTACTCCAAAATCAACCAACAAGACTATTCCACGTGTTGTCCTTCGGGGAAATCAGTCGCAACTACCTGTACGTTTTAGGCTAAAACTTCTAAACTAAAAATCCAAATGACATGCCCTTTTGAAAGGTTTCAGAGGACATCACAACCAATATTTATCGAGAAGAAACTACTAGCCAAACCCCCAAAAATACGCACTGAAACTAGCCTCCAAAAAGGTTGTTCGCGAAGTCATTATTAATGTTCGTTGATACATTCTATCAAACATGCTAGCTCCATGGAAAATTCAGAAACTTCAACAAAGGATTTGTTTAATTTTTAACCTTATACATCATCATGAGAGCAAGGCATGCATTTAAAACACAAACCAACACATACAATTCATGGATTACATTAGCAAATATTTATAAAGCATGCATTCCACAAATTTGTATACTCATATAGATTCACATACAAATTTGAAAAGCTATTGAATCCACATTCTTATCTTCACTAACTTCCATTGGTGAATCCATCAATTAATCAAGACCCATTCCATATGAGAATACAAACATGTACAACACAAATCAACATAAGTAAATTCATGCCCACATTAAAAACCAATTTATACCAAAATCCCACAAGAACCCAAATTAGAGAAATAGTTGCACAATAGTACACATTAGAACATTAGCTTAGAGAGATTAACACTAGCCCATCTGCTTAAATAGTAAAAATTGAAGATATATATCATCATATGGATAAAACCCCCAAATTTCTACAAGATCCCTAATTTAAAGGCTTCACTTCACTTGCATCTCCTTCTTCAAGAGCTCTACAACAAAAATAACTAAATGATTATCTAGCTATAACACCCTTCAATTCCTTATCATTTGACAATAATTACTAGAGTTCGGTATTTTGTTTTTCTTAGAGAATCTTAAGTTAACCATAAGAAGTGAAAAGGGAAGAGAAGCAAGGGGAATAAAAATGTCCCCTTGTTTTACCATAAAAATAAAAATTACAGAGAATGCCCCTGACGCCATTCCTATTCGACAAGTGTGCATATGAGGTGCCTTGTTGCATGAAGTGCTATTATGGCTGCTAGACTTTCAATTTGGGCAGGCATGTCTATTTAGGCACTAATATTATTATTAATCAATACTACAAGTGTTAAAGACACTTTAATATCAGAGTTTTAGGCACTCTAATTCCAGAATTCAATTAATAGGTTTAGTTAAATCCGAGAAACCCTTTGGGGCCTTACATCATTAACCCCTTAAAAAGAACTTCGTCCCGAAGTTCAAAACAGAATTCGGAAGTTATCAAAATTACCTGCAATCAGCGCACGAGGAGAATACTGGTGAGTTCCAAACGCACAGTCCCGCTTGAGGAACCGCTCTGATACCAACTGTGACGGATCAGAAAATATGGACTTCCAAGGAACCGGGTTTCGGCCCACTTGGCAAGCTCTAACTCTCTGATACGCTACTCGAGAAACCAGACTTTCAAATTTTGCAAAGAAATTCTAATTTTAACTGCAAAATGTTCATTGAATTATCCCAAGAATAAAAAACTTTAGATCCTGATAAATAGAAATCATATTGGTCTCAAGGTTGGAATTTTATAAGCATATGTCCTAAACCATAATACTCATAAAATTTCCACGAGGGTTCCAATTTACAAAAAAAAAATAAATAAGTATAAGAGTCATCCAATTGCCTAAAATAAAATACAGCTAGTTGACAACCCAATACTTTATACGGCCAGTTGTCAAAAATGGGAGATGGCCAGTTGCCAACTCAATACTTTATACGACAGGTTGCGGATTCTAACGATTTATACTGCCAGTTGCCAAAAATAGAAAATGGCAGTTGCTACAGCCAGTTGCCGATTCTAAAAATTTATACGGCCAGTTGCCAAAAATGGGAGATGGCCAGTTGCCAACCCAATACTTTATACGGCAAGTTTCTGATTCTAATAGTTTATATTGCCAGTTGTCAAAAATGGGAGAAAGACAGTTGCCAAACCCAATAATTTATACATCTATTTGCCGATGTCAAGGTTGCAATCATCTCCGAATAGATGGAGTGAACTGCGAAGCAGCAACCAACCCCTTTAAGATGATTTAAACAACCTTGTGGAGTTGTGCTGAACCGCATAGCGGCTGTCTACGTACCCTCTTTGTTGCTCGTAGGGATCAAGCAAGACCGTACTTCGTCGTTCATTTTTATAGATAATATGAACTACTCTGAGTAGTAGCAATTATCTCATACATAGATGGTATGAACTTCTTACTGTGAAGTAACCATCTCTGATGTTGGGTAGTATAGATAATATGAATTTCCATGCAATAACTATCCCTTCCTTATCAGTCACCAACAGCTTTGTAACTTCTAGTTTATCCCTGTTAAGTACATACCTTAAGACACCACTGTTATCAAACTACAACACTTTCAAGATCAAGTCGTAACATATAATCATTCTGAAAATGAACACATATAATGGATAAAGTACATCGCATATTTGAAGAATTTATCAAGTTTTAAAACTCACAGTACACAGTACAAATAATTCATTGTTTCACAAGCAACCACACTTCTTAATTAGAACGCCAATCATACCCTTGCAATAAAATTCAAATGCCAACAAATCAGAGGGATTCAAGTAGTCTAGGTACCTAATTTTAATCTCAAAACCTTTGCCACGTCGTACAACTTCAGCAGTATGGTTCCCTGTAATGCAGTAGTTTCTGCCACTTTCGCAAGTCTGGTCATCTTGAAATTTAGTCAAGTCTTCCTGACGTAAGGAAGATTAACATATCCAAAAATCACTGATATCTAACGGTTAGATTTCATTTTATGATACCAACAGTTCATACGTTCTAAATGTCAAAAGATCATATTCGGGATTCATGCTAAGGCTTCATGTTGTAGACTAAGTTTCCAAGTAAAACTATCACTGGAACTCAAGTATCAACAACAATAAATGATGGATCTGCACTTAAGTCTAAATGAAGTTTATAGGCATTAACGCAACAATTTACAAAAGGTATTAGTACCATAGACTGGTTAGTCCAAATGAACATCTACTCATAGTTTTTTTTTTGATAAAGCGACCTAAGTGCCTATAAATTGCACCGGCTAACTAGTCTTTACCAAATCAGCATTCAATGTTACTAATCAAATAAACCATCAAGTATACGCAATACTACGCAAAATAGTCAATACATACGATCTGAAACAACATGCATTACAATCAACAACTCATGCTAGTCAGCCAAACTGAGGTACCACGAAAGTGTCGCCGTTACTAATAAGAATACACCTTTTCAGCCCTTCTTATGAAATAGCTATAGATCTCATTTCTTGAAATGTTCTACATGAAGTTCTATAAAATCTCATACCCCCAAACAATTCCACAAGGCACACACTAAACACTACCAATCCAACCAGACTTCTTTTTACAAGTCCAATGACTTTGACGTACTTTAAGTATCTAACTGTTTATGGGTAAAAATCGTTTCTGCTGATTTTGGTAATTTCGGTGGGTGAGTGAGAAATATATCTAAACCCTAAACAAATGTACTGCAAGTGAGTACTTTAGATTCGAGAGATCAATCTATACAAATCTGGCCTAAACTAAGAAATGGCCGTTCCGGATTCGCTTCGGTCACAAAGAGGAGAAGAAGGGCTGGTTTAGGGAGGGAAGCGAAGAGAGTGTTGAGACCACAATAGTTCTGGAAGAGTAGTACTTGACTTGTATCAGAAGGTGAAAGCTTTCATAAAGCTAGCAAGAGTTTCCTTTCTGAGTGTTGTATTTCTCCCTGACCAAAAACTTGTGTATTGGTGGAAATAGGTAAAACCTATTTATACAAGTCCAAGTGAAACGTACTCTGGCCCCGTAAGAAAAGAAACGGGTGAGTTAAATGGGAAGAGGTGGTAACGCCTGGTATTGATGGAATTTGATGCAATTGATGTTCCATAATGAAAGAGTGTTTCACCATTACTTCATGCATTTACTAACCGTTTTATTCTTATTACACTTTCTTGAAACGGGCATTTGTGTATGCCGCACGCTGTAGACCGCCAAACCAAAAACCCTAATGAGCATCCCCCAGTTTGTGACATACGTTTTGATGTCTCGAGTGTTTTCATGGAAAACATGTAGCACGTCGCTGGTGTTCGATAAGTTGAGATTGAGAGACTTGTCGGCTCAGTGGCGACCTTCGACGGTCGAGATTTTGCATCTCAAGAGGAATCGTGGCCTTTGATGTAGGCGCGGCATGCCAAAGTGCAAGGGTTGCACAACATGGTATGCCAAGTTGCAAACGTTTGCAGGGCATGTGCCAATGGCGCGTGTGGTGGCTTTGGACCTAGGTTGCACGGCTTGGTACGCCAAGTTGCAAGCGTTGCATGGCATGTGCCAATGGCGCGTGTGGCTGCTTTGGCCCTAGGTTGCACGGCTTGGTATGCCAAGTTGCAAGCGTTGCATGGCATGTGTGGAGCTGTTGGTAGCGGGCGGCTTGGAAGGGAAGCGCTTGCGGCTTGGAAGGGAAGCGCTTGCGGCTTGGAAAGGAGGTGCTTGCAAGGGAAGCGCTTGGAAGGGAAGCGCTTGAAGCGCTTGCGGCTTTGTCTAAACTAGGGATTGACATGCTGAAACCCTAATTAGCGCCCTTTAATAGAATCTCTGTAGAATCCGCGTACGGACTCGGGTTTTGACGGTCCGCCCCTTTTTCGGACACAAAAAAAAATTCTCTATCTCTCCAATCGTGAATATTTAGGTTTTGACCTTGTTTAGGGGGTTAAAACTGCCCGACAGTAAAAACAGGAAGAATTCGAAAGGGGTGGCAGCATGGCCAAGGTTAGATTTTGGTTGTACGGCTGGCATGGTATGCCTTTGGCGTGCAAGGAGTGTGTGGTATGTGCGTTTGGCACATGTGGCATGGTTTGCATGCCTTGGCACGATGGAGCGGCTGGCATGATTGGGATGTTGCTGGCACGGTGGTGTGGCTGGCATGTTTGGCATGCTGCTGGCACAGTGGTGTGGCTGGCATGTTTGGCATGATGCTGGCACGGTGGTGCGGCTGGCATGTTTGGCATGATGCTAGAACGGTGGTGCGGCCGTCATGTTTGGCATGCTGCTGGCACGGTGGTGCGGCCGGCATGTTTGGCATGATGCTGGCACGGTGGTGCGGGAATTAGGGTTTGGTGTATCGAAACCCTAATTTAGCGTTAAAAAAGGTACCCCGGTAATTTTTGCGTGAGTGCGTTAAATTATTTACTAAATGCGCTGTCGGCGTTAGTGACGTCATGTTAGGTGCGGGGTTTTACCCCTTGTCCTAAAACCACCATCAACATTAATTCCCCTGCTTAGCTTGGAACAGGGGGACTTGTTGCGAGGTAAGCATAAGATGGTGACAGACGAGGATAGAACTGAGACAGTAAGTCATGAAAGAGGGCCGAGGAGATCTGTCTGACCTTTTTCGAGATGTAAGTAGAATCTGCAATCCTTGCATCTGGTAGCTCTGCACAAATCTCGATATGGCCGGGTGTCTTTGGGGCCAGGCTTTGGAACGCGAGGCGGAGCTGCTAGCATAGACTTGGCATGAAAGGGATTTTTCAGCACCAATGGGCTTGGAATGGGCGTGGGCCGCTTGGAAAAGCATGGAGTCGGCAAGGGAAGCGCGGCAAGGGGAAACGCAGGTTGCTGGCAAGGCTCTGACATGGTCCACTGGTAAGGCATTGGCATGGAAAGCGCGGGTTTTCCTGGCTGGCGCGGAGCGTCGGCATTGGATGGAATTAGCATGAAAGACGCGGGGTGTTGCAAAAGTTGATGTGGAGCGTTGGCAAGACTGGCACTGGCAAGGAAAGCGTGGATGTCTTGAGAGTGGTAAGGCTTTCTCTTGTGGGACCGATCGCCTTTCTCCATGCGCGGCTTTAACAGGGAATTCTTTCCTTATTCAAAAATCTTTTTTCTAGAGGTAAGTAGCATCCTCAATCCTTTCACCTGGTAGCTTTGCGTAAATCCCGGTATGATTGGGTGTCTTCAGGGCTAGGCTTTGGAACACGAGGTGGAGCTGCTAGCATAGACTTGGCATGAAATGAAACCATTAGCACTGACGGGCATGGAACGGGTGTGGGACGCTCTGTAAAGCGCTTGGCAAGGCATGGCGCTGGTAAGGGAAGCGCGGCAAGGAAAAGTGCGGATTGTTGGCAGGGCGCTGGCGTAGAAGAAAGCGCAGACTACTTGGAAGAGTGTTGATGTCGAGGAAAATGCGGACTGCTGGGCAAAGTGTTGTCCCAGAAGAAAGCGAAAACTGTTGGACACGACGCTGGCTTGTCTTCGCAGGCTCGCCTCTCCTCCTTAGTCATCCGAAATGGGAAATCCTTTCCTTATTCAAATTCCGAGAGTATTATGCTTATTGCGTTCCTCACCAAACCCTAATCACCTTATATGGACAGATGTGAAACTTTCCTCGTATCTTATTGCTCTTCTACCTATCTATGCGAGATACAGGTGTGTGTCCAGACCCTTTTGTCTTCGGTGAATATGGAGGAAGAGCAGGAATATGACGAAGCATCCCGGCGCATTGAGAGGGTCCAGTGTAATAAAACTTCTTTTACGACCAGCTGTTAGGACGGAATAGTCCGCCTCTCGGTTGAAACCGGTTGAAAACGACAGCAAGATGAGTTTGTTCAACTTTTAGGAGAAGGCCATCGTAACTTCCCTGTCCAAGACGGTGTCATAGTTCTTGATTCTGCGGATGAATCTGAGAATCCTCTTTGAGAGGTTGTTGAGGAGATTTTTGAGGAAGATGGCGCTGCGGTTGACTATGAAACTGAAACAACTTACGAAGCGGACAACGAAACTGTTGGTGGTGACGCTGGGGAAGTCATAGTGGTCTATGCTGGGTCGTCTGTTGAAGCGGATGTCGGGAAGGAGACGGATAATGTTGCCGCTGAGACGGTTTCCAGGTGGGATGTTGAGGCGTCGACTACTGCTGATACTGCTTTCGGATGGAACCTTTGTTGCCCGAGAGATTGTTGTAGAAAGTGCTTGAAGAATCTCTGACAGAGGCGTTGGCAACTCGTGTATTTTCTTTCGATGACCAGTTTACTTTTTTGTTGTTTCTCTTTGTTGCATAGACATCTTGATGCTTTTGCGGACTTATTGTTATCTTCTTCGTATTCACGGAGAAGTTAGGGTTTCTCCAATTAGCATCCTGCTTGCGGTATTACATCTTTGAAAAAAATTCTTATTTGAAAGACCTCAATCTTCCATTAGATTAGGTTGTTCGACCTTCCAATCCCTTCAGAGCTATTGAATAATGGAATAAGGCATTTCCTGTATATTTTCGGCTTTTTCTGGTCATGATTTGATGGCTGATCGTGTCTTCTGAGATTCAACAGTGAAGGTCTCTCGTGTATATTCCCATTCCCCAAGTGTAGTTTGCATGTTTCCATCTTGTGTGGTCAGTGGGTTGACCATGATGAGGATACCACCATCGTGTATTCGTACTTGTGATTTTGTTACTATTTCCACGCGTAACTAAAATATGGAGGAGTACGGGTTACCGTTAAAGTGATTGTTTTCATGGTGAAACTCTGGATGGTATCGACAAACGGGCGTCGACAGTTCTTGGCAGCAGATGTGATCAGAAGAGACTTTCCATGGAAGTAAACTGATTGTCTGGATGCGTAAGTGAACAAATTTGGAAGGAGGGAGTGGTGATTACTGCACGACCCTCGGCAAGGAAGAGCGGCGGCCATGACAAAATCCTTAGAAAGAAAGAGCATCAGCTACGAAACGATCCTTGGCAGGAAGGAGGCGTTGAAGTGGCTTCGGTTCTCGGAGAGGACGTTGAAACTCATGGAGTAAAAACGTTGGAGTTTCGTCTTCGGATCCTAGAGCAGCTTATGGAAAGAACGCTGAAGCGGAGCGGCTGTTGGAGCGAATGTTAAAGCGGAGCGGCTGCTGAAGCGAACATTGAAGCAGAGCCGCTGGAGAGGCTTCGTCAATCAGTGTGATGTAAGGCTGGACGCCCTTCAAGCGGACAGTGGTTAGGAGTCCCCAGTTTCATCTATCAATCGTGCTCTCCAAGAGAGGTTGAGATTTAGGAACGATTTCTCTGGTTGGAAAAGGCTGCTTCCCTGATGCGTTGCGGTTGAGAGCTGCAAATATGTTTTGACGTTGTGCCTTGGGGAAACATAGAATCTCATACAAATGTTTCATCATGGACTGCATAGTTTTGTGGGAGAAGTCCCCAGAAATCATGCGTCTATTGACAGGAAGAGAGTCTTCGTGAACTCAAGGGGTTTGATGATTTTCTTTGCTTCGATTTTGGAGAAGTCGTTCCTGATATTTACGTGTGATAAAAGTGAATTGTTGATTCCCTACGGGGCGTTCAAGTGCAACGCTAGAAGGATGCAAGCTACTAGCGCTGGGAAGATGCAAGCTGCTGTAAAGACGCAAGCTGCTGTAAAATGCAAGATGTTGTAAAGATGCAAGCTGTTGTAAAGATGCAAGCTGCTGTAAAGCTCCGAGCTACTGTGAAGATGAAAGATGGAAGTTCAAGCGTGACGTTGGAAGGACGCAAGCTTTCAGCGCTGGAAAGATGCAAGCTGCCGGTGTCGGAAGGACGCAAGCTGTCAGCGCACTGGAAAAGATGCAAGTTGTTGACCCTGGAAAGATACAAGTTGTTAGCGCTGCATCTTGTTGGAACGAGCGCTGGCTTGACATGGACGTTGACTTGGAAAGGCGCTGGCTTGGCGTGGGTGCTGGTTCCGGTGTGGGTGCTGTCTTGGCGTGGCGCCGTAGCAATAAAGTGGGCCAGCATATTCCAGGTATGTACTCCAGCGTTTCTTGTATTGGTGCAAACCCTAACCATAGGTATTCCTCCTATAACTCTGTAGAAATATTTTTCTTCTCTTCGAATATTACCGTGGTAGCGTCAACTACCTCATGAATAGTGACTGGTAATCATTATGATGCAAAGTAGGTATACATGGGTATGCAACTGATTCCATGAAGACTGGGCGTTAGGGTTTCTCTGAGATCCAAGGTTGCAGGCCAAGGTGACCGAAGGTCCTTCTACGGACGTGGTCAAATAACAAGAGGCGGAGGTTGGAAGGTGGTCCAAAGGATTGGAGTTGAAACAGGCGGTCCTCCAAATGACGAAGGACGTCTTCTTCGAGAAGAGCAAACCACTGTTGAATGGCTTCCTTTGGATGCACTTCTGTCTTCTGAAATTCTTATGTTTTTTTTTTGAAAGGCAAATGAAACACCTGGCTTATGGTTTTGATTTTCTGGATTTCTGGGTTGATAGACAAGTGTTACCTATGAGGGTTTTAGGTTATTATTCGGGATGAACCGTTTTAGGATGATGTCGTTTTTTGGTTATGATTGTAAGTGATACGAAAATCCCAGGGAAGATATGGAACCGTGAACATTGCGTGTTGGTAGATGACATGGGATGAAACATAACATGGATATGGGTTTTATCATTCCCGTGAAAACTTGAAATTGTAAACCATATATTCTGTTTAAGCAAGACTTACTCGGTTTCCCGGATCTCCTGACGAAAAAGGGATCCTCCGTGTGTAAGATCGAGTCTCGTGGGAAGCACCGCCGCGATTGTGGAAAGTCCCCGGTCGTTTTGAGTCACCTGATGATTGGATTGTTTGCTTTCGGTTTTTGTGAAGTCCCTACCCGTCTCTTGCGGTTTGCGACTGGTAACCAGGTTGTCTGGTAGTCGAGTTGTGGATCCCTGAACAGATCGCTTGCTTCTGCGGTCCTGATGCCTGGATCGAAGTATGAGATCGAGGATTGAAAACTGACATTGAAACCAAAAGATCAATCTCCCACTGTGGTCTCCAATTGTTTATGGGTGAAAATCTTTTCTGCTGATTTTGGTAATTTCGGTGGGAGAGTGAGAAACAGATCTAAACCCTAAACAAATGTATTGCACGGGAGTACTTTAGATTCGAGAGATCAATCTATACAAATCTGGCCTAAACCAAGAAATGGTCGTTCCGGATTTGCTTCGGTCACAAAGAGGAGGAGAAGGGCTGGTTTAGAGAGGGAAGCGAATAGAGTGTTGAGACCACAATAGTTCTGGAAGAGTAGTACTTGACTTGTATCAGAAGGTGAAAGCTTTGAGAAAGCTAGCAAGAGTTCCCTTTCTGAGTGTTGTATTTCTCCCTGACCAAAAACTTGTGTATTGGTGGAAATAGGTAAAACCTATTTATACAAGTCCAAGTGAAACGTACTCTGGCCCCGTAAGAAAATAAACGGATGAGTTAAATGGGAAGAGGTGGTAACGTCTGGTATTGATGGAATTTGATGGAATTGATGTTCCATAATGAAAGAGAGTTTCACCATTACTTCCTGCATTTACTAACTGTTTTATTCTTATTACACTTTCTTGAAACGGGCATTTGTGTATGCCGCACGCTGTAGACCGCCAAACCAAAAACCCTAATGAGCATCCCCCAGTTTGTGACATACGTTTTGATGTCTCGAGTGTTTTCGTGGAAAACATGTAGCACGTCGCTGGTGTTCGATAAGTTGAGCTTGAGAGACTTGCCGGCTCAGTGGCGACCTTCGACGGTCGAGATTTTGCATCTCAAGAGGAATCGTTGCCTTTGATGTAGGCGCGGCATGCCAAAGTGCAAGGGTTGCACGGCATGGTATGCTAAGTTGCAAGCGTTTGCACGACATGTGCCAATGGCGCGTGTGGCGGCTTTGGCCCTAGGTTGCACGGCTTGGTATGCCAAGTTGCAAGCATTGCAAGTCATGTGCTAATGGCGTGTGTGGCGTCTTTGGCCCTAGGTTGCACGGATTGGTATGCCAAGTTGCAAGTGTTGCATGGCATGTGCCAATGGCGCGTGTGGCGTCTTTGGCCCTAGGTTGCACGGCTTGGTATGCCAAGTTGCAAGAGTTGCATGGCATGTGCCAATGGCGCGTGTGGCTGCTTTGGCCCTAGGTTGCACGGCTTGGTATGCCAAGTTTCAAGCGTTGCATGGCATGTGTGGAGCTGCTGGTAGCGGGCGGCTTAGAAAGGAAGCACTTGTGGCTTGGAAGGGAAGCGCTTGCGGCTTGGAATGGAGGTGCTTGGAAGGGAAGCACTTGCAAGGGAAACGCTTGCAAGGGAAGCGCTTGCGGCTTTGTCTAAATTAGGGTTTGACATGCCGAAACCCTAATTAGCGCCCTTTACTAGAATCGATGTAGGATCCGCGTAATTGACGGTCCGCCCCTTTATCGGACACGAAACAGAATTCTCTATCTCTCAACTCGGGAATATTTAGGTTTTGAGCTTGTTTAGGGGGCTAAAACAGCCCGACAGTAAAATCAGGAAGAATTCGAAAGGGGTGGCAGCATGGACAAGGTTAGATTTTGGTTGTACGGCTGGCATGGTGTGCCTTTGGCGTGCAAGGAGTGCGTGGTATGTGTGTTTGGCACATGTGCCATGGTTGGCATGCCTTGGCACGATGGGGCGGCTGGCATGATTGGGATGTTGCTGGCACGGTGGTGCGGATGGCATGTTTGGCATGCTGCTGGCACGGTGGTGCGGATGGAATGGTTGGCATGATGCTGGCACGGTGGTGCGGCTGACATGTTTGGCATGTTGCTGGCACGGTGGTGCGGGAATTAGGGTTTGGTGTATCGAAACCCTAATTTAGCGTTAAAAAAGGTACCCCGGTAATTTTTGTGTGCGCGCGTTAAATTATTTACTAAATGCGCTGGCGGCATTAGTGATGTCATGTTAGGTGCGGGATTTTACGGTTTTACCCCTTGTCCTAAAACCACCATCAACACTAACGAATTCAAAACTACTCATATAACAACTAAAAATATAGGGATACACTTGTCGAGATATGTATATCAATGAAATGGTAAATGACATTTCATACCAAAAATAATAAGGTTAACTTACATTCCTATCCATAAGCAACAAGTAGGTAACCCAAATATCTTATTTCAAGACATAGCAAGTACTATTCAAGTAGGTAACTCAATTATCCTATTTCAAGACATAGCAAGTACTCTTCGATTTCGGATGCCATTAGGCTCCAACCAGATACTACTTGTTTCATTTACTGTGTGTGTAATCTAGAAGCTACATATTTCATACCTCACATACCGTATATGTGGAGTCATCATTTGGATTGTAAAATACGGTAGACTTAGTTAAAGTCGGGTTTCTTGACTACCTACATTCAACATTTCCTTTATATTTCATCAAAGTTAGAATGAAAGCATAAATCATATCAGTAGAAACCACACCATGTCTTACATCACATATATATAAACTGCATTAAAAATAAATAAGTCAAATGGTCGTTTAAACAGGCATAAACAAACGATGACATAACCTGTCATTTCAGGTTTTCAGCTTTGACTGCGCATATTAAGAATTATCCACAGGCTTCATTATTCAACGAAAATAAGCAAATAATATCTAGTTAGAAACTAGAGATGCCCCTCTACAACTCCTTAGAAGACTCCAATGACTAATTCAAAGTATAACTACTCCAAAATCAACCAACAAGACTATTCCACGTGTTGTCCTTCGGGGAAATCAGTCGCAACTACCTGTACGTTTTAGGATAAAACTTCTAAACTACAAATCCAAATGATATGCTCTTTTGACAGGTTTCAGAGGACATCACAACCAACATTTATCGAGTAGAAACTACTAGCCAAAACCCCAAAAATACGCACTGAAACTAGACTCCAAAAAGGTTGTTCGCGCAGTCATTATTAATTTTCGTTGAGACATTCTATCAAACATGCTAGCTCCATGGAAAATTCAAAAATTTCAACAAAGGATTTGTTTAATTTTTAACCTTATACATCATCATGAGAGCAAGGTATGCATTTAGAACACAAACCAACACATAAAATTCATGGATTACATTAGCAAAGATTTATAAAGCATGCATTCCACAAATTTGTATACTCACATAGATTTACATACCAATTTAAAAAGCTATTGAATCCACATGCTTATCTTCACTAACTTCCATTGGTTAATCCATCAATTAATCAAGACCCATTCCATATGAGATTACAAACATGTACAACACAAATCAACATAAGTAAATTCATGCCCACATGAAAAACCAATTTATACCAAAATCCCACAAGAACCCAAATTAGAAAAATAGTTGCACAATAGTACACATTATAAGATTAGCTTAGAGAGATTAACACTAGCCCATCTGCTTAAATAGTAAAAATTTAAGATATATATCATCATATAGATAAAACCCCAAATTTCTACAAGAGCCCTAATTTAAAGGATTCACTTCACTTGCATCTCCATCTTCAAGATCTCTACAACAAAAATAAATAGATGATTCTCTAGATATAACACCCTTCAATTCCTTATCATTTGACAACAATTACTAGAGTTCGGTATTTTGGTTTTCTTAGAGAATCATAAGTTAACCATAAGAAGTGAAAAGGGAAGAGAAGCAAGGAGAATAAAAACGTCCCCTTGTTTTACCATAAAAATAAAAATTACGAATGCCCCTGATGCCATTCCTATTCGACAAGTGTGTATATGAGGTGCCTTGTTGTATGAAGTGCTATTATGGCTGCTAGACTTTCAATTTTGGCAGGCATGTCTATTTAGGCACTAATATTATTATTAATCAATACTACAAGTGTTAAAGACACTTTAATATCAGAGTTCTAGGCACTCTAATTCCAGAATTCAATTAATAGGTTTAGTTAAACCCGAGAAACACTTTGGGGCCTTACATCATTAACCCCTTAATAAAAACTTCGTCCCGAAGTTCAAAATAGAATTCGGAAGTAATCAAAATTACCTGCAATCAACGCACGAGGAGAAGACTGATGAGTTCCAAACGCATAGTCCCGCTTGAGGAACCGCTCTGATACCAACTGTGACGGAGCAGAAAATCTGGATTTCTAAGGAACCGGGTTTCGGCCCGCTTGGCAAGTTCCAACTCTCTAATACGATACTCGAGAAACCAGACTTTCAAATTTTGCAAAGAAATTCTAATTTTAACTGCAAAATGTTCATTGAATTATCCCAAGAATAAAAAACTTTAGATCCTGCTAAATAGAAATCTTATTGGTCTCAAGGTTGGAATTTTATAAGCATATGTCTCAAACCATAATACTCATAAAATTTCCACGAGGGTTCCAATTTCCAAAAAAAAAATAAGTAAAAGAGTCATCCAATTGCCTAAAATAAAATACAGCTAGTTGATAACCCAATACTTTATACGGCATGTTGTCAAAAATGGGAGATGGCCAGTTGCCTACCCAATACTTTATACGACAGGTTGCGGATTCTAACGATTTATATGGCATGTTGCCAAAAATGGAAAATGGCAGTTGCTACGGCCAGTTTCCAAAAATGGGAGATGGCCAGTTGCCAACCCAATACTTTATACGGCCAGTTTCCGATTCTAATAGTTTATATTGCCAGTTTTCAAAAATGGGAGAAGGACAGTTTCCAACCCCAATATTTTGTACGTCCAGTTGCCGATGTCAAGGTTGCAATCATCTCCGAATAGATGGAGTGAACTGCGAAGCAGCAACCAACCCCTTTCAGATGATTTAAACAACCTTGTGGAGTTGTGCTGAACCGCATAGCGGATGTCTACGTACCCTCTTTGTTGCTCGAAGGGATCAAGCAAGACCGTACTTCGTCATTCATTTTTTTAGATAATATGAACTACTCTTAGTAGTAGCAATTATCTCATAAATAGATGGTATGAACTTCTTACTGTGAAGTAACCATCTCTGATGTTGGGTAGTATAGATAATATGAATTTCCATGCAATAACTATCCCTTACTTGTCAGTCACCAACAGCTTTGTAACTTCTAGTTTATCCTTGTTAAGTACATACCTTAAGACACCACTGTTATAAAACTACAACACTTTCAAGATCAAGTCGTAACATATAATCATTCTGAAAATGAACACATATAATGGATAAAGTACGTCGCATATTTGAAGAATTTATCAAGTTTTAAAACTCTCAGTACACAGTACAAATAATTCACGGTTTCACAAGCAACCACACTTATTAATTAGAACGCCAATCATACCCTTGCAATAAAATTCACATGCCAACAAATCATAGGAATTCAAGTAGTCTAGGTACCTAACTTTAATCTAAAAACCTCTGCCACGTCGTACAACTTCAGCAGTATGGTTCCCTGTAATGCAGTAGTTTCTGCCACTTTCGCAAGTCTGATCATCCTGAAATTTAGTCAAGTCTTCCTGATGTAAGGAAGATTAACATATCCAAAAATCACTGATATCTAACGGTTAGATTTCATTTTATGGTACCAACAGTTCATACGTTCTAAATGTCAAAAGATCATATTCGGGATTCATGCTAAGGATTCATGTTGTAGACTAAGTTTCCAAGTAAAACTATCACTGGAACTCAAATATCAACAACAACAATAAATGATGGATCTGCACTTAAGTCTAAATGAAGTTTATAGGCATTAACAAAACAATTTACAAAAAGTATCAGTATCATAGACTGGTTAGTCCAAATGAACATCTACTCATAGATATTTTTTGATAAAGCGACCTAAGTGCCTATAAATTGCACCGGCTAACTAGTCTTTACCAAATCATCATTCAATGTTACTAATCAAATAAACCATCAAGCATATGCAATACAACACAAAACAATTAATACATACGATCTGAAAAAAACATGCATTACAATCAACAACTCATGCTAGTCAGCCAAACTGAAGTACCACGAAAGTGTCGCCGTTACTAATAAGAATACACCTTTTCAGCCCTTCTTATGATATAGCTATAGATATCATTTCTTGAAATTTTCTACATGAAGTTCTATAACTTCTCATACCCCAAAAAATTTCCACAAGGCACACTACACACTACCAATCCAACTAGACTCCTTTTTACAAGTCCAATGACTTTGACGTACTTTAAGTATCTAACGAATTCAAAACTACTCATATAACAACTAAAAATATAAGGATACACTTGTCGAGATACGTATATCAATGAAATGGTAAATGACATTTCATACCAAAAAAATAAGCTTAACTTACATTCCTATCCATAAGCAACAAGTAGGTAACCCAATTATCTTATTTCAAGACATAGCAAGTACTCTTCAAGTAGGTAACCCAATTATCCTATTTCAAAACATAGCAAGTATTCTTTGATTTCGGATGCCATTAGGCTCCAACCAGATACTACTTGTTTCATTTACTGTGTGTGTAATCTAGAAGCTACATATTTCATACCTCACTTATTGAGTCATCAATTCATCATCAACTGGATTGGAAAATACAGAAGACTTAGTTCAAGTAGGGTTTCTTGACTACCTACGTTCAACAATTCTTATAGATTTCACCAAAGTTCGAATGAAAGCATAAATCATATCAGTAGAAGCCACACCATGTCTTACAGCATGTATAAACTATACACAAAGTAAATAAGTCAAATGGTCGTTTAAACATGCATAAACAAACGATGACATAACCTGTCATTTCAGGATTTTCAGCTTTGACTGCGCATATTAAGAATTCTCTACAGGCTTCATTATTCAACGAAAATAAGCAAATAATATCTAGTTAGAAACTAGAGATGCCCCTCTATAACTCCTTAGAAGACTCCCATGACTAATTCAAAATATAACTACTCCAAAACCAACCAAAACAACTATTTCACGTGTTGTCCTTCAAGGAAATCAGTCGCAACTACCTGAACTAAAAATCCAAATGACATGCCCTTTTGACAGGTTATAGAGGACATCACAACCAACATTTATCGAGAAGAAACTACTAGCCAAAACCCCAAAAAGATGCACTGAAACTAGCCTCCAAAAAGGCTGTTCGCGCAGTTATTATTAATTTTCGTTGAGACATTCTATCAAACATTCTATCTCCATGGAAAATTCAGAAACTTCAACAAAGGACTTATTCAATTTTTAACCATATACATCATCATGACAGCAAGGCATGCATTTAGAACACAAACCAACACATACACTTCATGGATTACATTATCAAAGATTTATAAAACATGCATTCCACAAATTTGTATACTCACATAGATTCACATACAAATTTCAAAAGCTATTGAATCCACATTCTTATCTTCACTAACTTCCATTGGTGAATCCATCAATTAATCAAGATCCATTCCATATGAGAATACAAACATGTATAACACAAGTCAACATAAGTAAATTCATGCCCACGTGAAAAACCAATTTATACCAAAATCCCACAAGAACCCAAATTAGAAAAATAGTTGCACAATAGTACACATTAGAACATGTGTTTAAAGAGATTAACACTAGCCCATCTGCTTAAATAGTAAGAATTGAAGATATATATAATCATATGGATAAAACCCCTAAATTTCTACAAGAGCCCTAATTTAAAGGTTTCACTTCACTTGCATCTCCATCTTCAAGAGCTCTACAACAAAAATAACTAGATGATTCTCTAGCTATAACACCCTTCAATTTCTTATCATTTGACAACAATTACTAGAGTTTGGTATTTTGTTTTTCTTAGAGAATCTTAAGTTAACCATAACAAGTGAAAAGGGAAGAGAAGCAAGGGGAATAAAAATGTCCCCTTGTTTTATCATAAAATAAAAATTACAGAGAATGCCCCTGACGCCATTCCTATTCGACAAGTGTGCATATGAGGTGCCTTTTTGCATGAAGTGCTATTAAGGCAGCTAGACTTTCAATTTGGGCAGGCATGTCTATTTAGGCACTAATATTATTATTTAAGGAATACTACAAGTGTTAAAGACACTTTAATATCAGAGTTCTAGGCACTCTAATTTTATAATTCAATTATACTTTTGTTAAATGGAGAGAAAATTGTGATCCGAGGAGAACTAAAGTCGTAGTTGACTCAATAACTAGGGCCAACTCGATACATTTTCCTGTCTCGGTCCAAAAAACCCTTTTTATCACACAAATTTTGTAATAATAATTAAGAACCCTAAATAAATTATCGACCATCAATACATAAATCATCAATTTCCAGTCCGGGATAGAATAGAAGAAAAAGTGAAAAAGGAAATTATATATATATTCCAATATTGTCTGGTATCGGAATTGTCAGCATCATTTCTTCAAATTAGTTAGACCCCATGTTACCTTGAGAGATTACGCATCACAAGTATAACTTCTAAGAGAGAATTTTGTAGGATGAAGAAACTACGAAAGAAGACACTAAAGAACCTTATAATCAAGTTACCCACTCTATGATACGAACTGACAAGGAAGATAGAATCACTAATTAACACACCTAAGCAAACATAACCTACACAGTGCACCTACTGTAAGACTTTTAAGTTTTTACTTCTCAAAAAGTTCAAAGTAAGATTTCTAGGGTTCATGGATTGTTGGTAAGTTTTTACTTTTAACTATGCGAAAGATATGTGTGGTTAGTAAGGGTAGTGTCGACCGAGTTATAAATATGTACCGAGTTTGTCCCAGTCAGTGAGTCGACTACGATTTTTCTCCTCAGATCACATTTTGCTCTCCATCTAACAAAAATCATTCAATTAATGGGTTTAGTTAAACCCGAGAAACACTTTGGGCCTTACACGTACCTTTCAAAACTCAGTTGAATTTCCGGTTACGCCGGTACACGTACGTTTATGCATACCTAGTTCCCGGACTTTCACTAAACCAACCATTACGCATACAGGTATGCATACCATGGTTCTAGAGCTTCAAATAACTTGCAACAGTTAGCATGCAAGTATTCATACTGTGTTATATCCAATCATGGTTAATTGTTCTAAACTCCCTTTTCAATCATTGAAACATTCTCGGAAGACGAGAATAGATTCCTCACACAAACTATTAGATTCAAGTAATTTTCAAGTGATCAAATGATCAATATGAAACATTCCGAGTCTACATCAAATGACTTGCTCACACAAACCATGCAAGATGTTACAAGGCGATTTTCACATGATCATCTTTTGACTTTCGTCAAGAACATAAGATGAACTTGGTTAAATCAAAAGCTTACTAATACATATTTCGAGAAATATGTAAGCAAGTTAAACTCAGCTCGGAATATCAAAAGTTTAAAAACTGAAAACCATATAGTTATACGACTTTTGTTTCAAGAAGGAGATAAAGTGGAAATAGACTTTCTAAGTGATAGATGAGTTCATGTCTTCACATACCTTTTGTTGATGAAAATATACAAGATCCCCTTAGTAGTTCTTCGTCTTCAATCGATGAACGTCATGAAGTCTAAAGATCAACTACACATTCTATTTTAATCCGAAACTTAAATATAAGTAAACCAGAAATCAAGACTTATAGTTTTGGCAACTAAACTTGACAAACAAGCTTGATATGGCAACGCTTGCGAGTTAGACCGAGCAATGCTCTAACAAAAATGCCTTCAACAATATGCCTACCTTCGATGTAAGCGTTTTTCACTGGTGACATTAAATTGGACATTACTAATTTCAGTCTTGAAGCAAGGACCTTAACAATGATTTTGTAGATACTAGTTTGGAGGAAAATAGGTCTGTAATTTTTATAATTTCAATATGATCCTTTTGGGGCACAAGAGTGATAAAAGTAAAGTTGTGTCTACTATCAATACAACCTAAAGTACAAAATTATTCAATAGTACTCATAATATATTTGTTTAATAACTTCCAATATTGGAGAAAAACATAATAGGATACCCATCAGGCATACATGCCTTATAATTACCTAGTTCTTGTATTTCACATCAAACCTCTTCTTCTGTGAAGTCCGCCTCTAGAATAATGGATTCAACTTCATTTATGTTATCCAAATCAGTGCCCTCCAAAGGTCTTGTTAGAGCATTGCTCGTCCGAACTCGCATGCGTTTCTATCTCAAACATGCTTGTCAATATTAGTGATCAAAACTATATTTCTTGATTTCTAGTATACTTATGACTTAGTCTCGGTCTAGGATAGTTAGGAATAGTTGAGCTCCAGACTCCATGGCGATTATCTTGCAAAGACGAAGAACTACTCAAGGAACCATTGGAACTTCATCCGACAAAAAGGTATGTGGAGACTTGAACTCATCTTGTCACTCAAAAGTCTATCTACTCTATCTTCTACTCTTGAGACAAAATTCGTATAAGTATGATAGTTTTCATACATACACATTTGCTATTTCGAGCCGAATTTACTCGCTATCTTTTTCTCGAAATATGTGTTGGTAAGCTTTTTCTTTAACCATCTTCATCTTTACCCGTGATGAAAGTCATGATGACGTTTCAATCTTGAAAATAGCTTTGATGACGATAGTCGATTCTTTATGTCTAACGACTGTTGTAACATTATAGAAGAATGTTTCAATGATTGAAATGTAGAATTGAGAATATGTAACCACCTATGGATGTAAGAATATAGTGTGTTCTCACATTAGTGTATAAATCTATGTGCCGGAAACCAACTGTGTGCATATGTGTGCATATGGTATTGGTGAAGGAGTACGCGTACTGGAGGAAATTCACGTCCGTGAAATTTTACTGAGTTTGAAGTTTACGAACTCAAAAAACCAGTCACCTTAGGTACGCGTACCCGTACGCGTACTGGCGGAACTTTTTCACCCGAAAAAGTCTGCTGAGTTTGGAAACTAAAACCAACTCAAAATCCGGTAGCTAAGGTACGCATACCCGTACGCGTACGCAAGCTAGTTATTTCTGAAATTTGTAGTTCATGGACTTAAAACAATAAATTATAAGGAATGCAATCTTTGCAAACCGTGGGTATATTGTTCATAAATTGATTCAAATGAATCAAACCGATTTTGTTTCAATTGTGTCTATGTATAAAGACCTAAGCAATTGAACAACTCTTGAACTAGTTCTTATGAGTCATTTGAACTAGTTATGAGAAAGATGAATACGGTTAATATGAAAGCACTCATATGGCTAACCATTGGTCAACCATTTGTGAACCAACCAATGTACACGTTTAGGTACGGTTACTCAAACCTAAATGAATACACTTTATTTGTATGTGACAAGCTAAGTTTCGATCTAACGGTTGAAATATATTAGCTTGGATAAATCAGTTTTTTCATCTAATGGTGATTATTGAATGCTTTGTTACCAAGGTAACTCAGATTGCAAACCCTGATTTGAAAACTATATAAGGAGACGTCTAGCAACTGTGCAAAACTAATCCCCACACCTCCTGTGTGATACTAGTTGGTTTGCTAGAGTTGATTCCCCTTTAATCGTAGATTTCTTCTCGAGACCCTGTCGATTAACGACTTGAAGACTTCATTGGGATCGTGAATCCAGACGAAACTACTTCTCTTGTAGTTGAGCGATCTGATCTTGCCATTTTCTATCGTAAGAGTTCAATTGAATAGCTGACTTGAGATTATATCTCCGATAGGGCAAAGATAAAACGAAATCATAAACATCTTCGTCTCATCGTTTGTGATTCCGCAATATCTAGTTTCGCTACCATACGATTTAGATTATTGTGAGGTGATTGATAATACTAGGTTGTTCTTTGGGAATATAAGTACGGTTTATTAATTGGTTCTTGTTCACATTTATTTTTATCAAAAGACAGAAGAAAACTTTTAGGTTTATCTGTGGGAGACAGATTCATCTATCCTTGTAGACTTTTCTGTGTGATACAGATTTGTTTATCAGAGTCTTCGAATTTGGGTCGTAGCAACTCTTGGTTGTGGGTGAGATCAACTAAGGGAATTAAGTGCGTAGTATCATACTGGGATCAGAGAAGTAAGGAGCGCAACTGTACCTTGAATCAGCGTGAAATTGATTAGAGTTCAACTACAGTCCAGACCGAAGTTAGTTTGTAGTACGCTAGTGTGTGTATCGGCTTAATACAATGTGGTGTTCAATCTGGACTAGGTCCCGGGGTTTTTATGCATTTGTGGTTTCCTCGTTAACAAAAGTTCTAGTGTCTGTGTTATTTCTATTCCGCATTATATTTTTTTATATAATTGAAATATCACAGGTTGTGCGTTTGTATGGATCAATTGTGAAATCCAACCTTTGGTCGTTTATTAGAAATTGATTGATCCTTGGATATTGGTCTTTGATACCATCCAAGTTTATTATCCTTGTATTTGATAAAGACTCGCATATTTCTATTTGCTTGAGTAAAAATCAAATCAAGTGAGAGAGATATTAACTCATCGATATACTTTTCTCTAGGTTGAGTCTGACCGTCTAGTTGATTCTCTAGAAAGTATATTGAAGTTAGTCCATACAGATTGCTAATCGAAATATTGGGTGTGGTTGTTAGATCCCCGCTTTTTCAATTGGTATCAGAGCAGGCAAACACGTGAAACCTTATAAGTTTGTGTTTGTCCGATCCTCAAAAGTCTATCCCTATGGGAAATCTTTTTGGGAGGCTTGCTCATGGCATCTGTAACGCACACCAGAGCCCATTAAAGACTGTTCAGAGATTACTATTTTCTAGACCTATGGTCACTCATAATAATCATATTCCATCTAAGATTCTAGACGGTGAAAACCAGTCCAAAGGGAAAAATAAAAGTTCTTCTAAGAAAAGATGGTTAAAAAAATATAGACAACGCTCAAAGGAATGGAATCTCACTAGATTTACTCTTAATCTTTTTGAGGAATATTTCTAGAATATATCAATTGACAAAGATCTATCTAGAGCGTTTGAAAGTGTTTTTAAACTCTTAGAAAAACTTCATTCGATTGAGGAAAAGAATTGTTCTGACAAAAGTTTTGTACCCATCAAATCATGTGCACATGATGTATGAACTTGTTCCTCTACAGACTCATTAAAAGTTGATAACAAGACTTCCATTGAGTTAAATGTAGACTCTAAGTGTCAGAAAAAGTCATTACTTAAGAAAAGGATTCGAAATAATTATAGTAACCCTGAGTATCATCATTACTATGATTATATATCTGGTACATGGCATAAATATAAACCTGGAAAAATGCATGAGAATTTCTCTGCATATCATGCCACTTGATAGAAGGATGGCTCCTCCCCATGTGTATATAACTTGAAATGGGGCAAGTAATGTGTTGATATGATGTGTATCCAGGGTAATCTATAACATGTTTCAGTAAAAGTTGTGTAGTACTCTCCTACTACTCCTTTTTATTCTTGAATCATTTGTTTCCAATATGTCCTTATGGAAGTTTGAATGATGAGAATCTTGTTTCAAGTGAAGATTGCAGATTCGGACAGATGGATGACAACCTAAAGGATATAAAGAAATCATCAACAAACTGTGCACTGCATCTTGGCAACACTTTTCAGGTACTGTGTAGTCTATCTTCACATATTAGCCTTTTTTTAGGATTCTGTGGACCTTTCTTCAATAAGTTCACGTTTGTTTTTGAGTCCTCACAAACCAATCTTGTAAACCCTAAGTCCTTTCGAAATCGTTTATATACGTTTCCTATTGAGTTGAGATATATCACTCTAGGCTTCCTATTATCAATGGCTTCTTCTTCATGTTCTTGGGATTTACCTGAAGACTTCGTTGATAATGCGGTGTATTTCGAGTTCGATAAAAAAAAGGAACCTTTGTTGAAGTTGAAGGATCTTTTCCTCAATCTCTTGATTCCTACTCAGATAGTGAGGAGAAGAGTTCATCTGATGTGGTTCTTGACGTTCAACAACTTGTTAATGCAAAGAAGTGTCTTGATATGGTAAGATATGAGTTGATAAAGGTTAATCCTGACCTTTCTCTCATGAAAAATCATGAAAAAGATCTTCCTAACAAGGATATCCTCTCTGAAGATGCAGAGGATGTTGTTGATCACAAGCTCAAGGATCTCAAAACTCATGAGGATCCGAAATTGGATAACTGATGATAGTTCGTGTTCGGTTGACACAGTATCTTCCCTTTGTTTTGCTTTTAGATTTGTCTAGTAAATCTTCTTATAAGAATTCTATTCTTGTGTTTTTAGGAAGAATAACTAGAGTTTGGAAGAGCCATTATTGTGAATACACATAGTTATGTCCAACGGTTTTCATCTTCATGTTTTTAGATTTATTTATTTAAATTCTAAAGTTGTTTTGGAAGATGATGATTGCAATTTTAATCTTTATGATTTTATATATTGCAATATGTTATGGGATATGTGTGTTCGCATCCGTGAACTATTATTGTCCCATATGTTGTCAAAAGTTATCTCTTTTATATGTCGATATGCAAGTATTGATACAAGATCGATGAACTTTTGACAAACAAAAGTTAAGCCTATTATGTCAATTATTGATGGAAGATAGGTTAAAATTTTTTGTTTACAAGGATTATGTTTATTGTATGTTATTGGGAAAATAGTGATGCAAAATAGAATGAATCCGTGTATATGCCGCAGTATTGATCATTCCCTAGCTGATCCATATTTTATGTGTATACTGCAATGCTCCATAAGTTTTTCTTGTGTTGAGCATAAGACGATTGAGTTAATCATTCTTTTATGGTGAACTTAGTCGTAACTCCATAAGCTCTCTTATATCGAGCATTTCCAACTAGATTAATCATAGATTCGTTTGTGGTTATTTTGGTTGGGCATTCCGATTAAATTAATCATGGGTTCTCTTGTGGTTAGTTTAATTGAGAATTTTGGATATAGAAAATCATTTCTTTATGGTTTTTGGTGTCCAATAAAATCCTTCTTTTCTTGTAAATGTAAGGTCGCTCTTGTTGTTCTCTTGGGAATGACATCAAATGAGGGAGAGTTCTTTTGAACTTGCGCTTAATTTCCATATCTTTTTGGGGAGTGCGGCTGTGGAATTATTTAGGGGTTGTCTTGTATCTTTATAAACTCCTTGATGAATGCATTTACCCTCGGCTTTATGATTGCATCTAAACAAGTTGATATGTACTTTTCTTTGGTCTTGAAGTGTCTCCGTGGAAATTTCATTAGGATCCCGTTTTCGTACCTTTGCCAATTTTATTGACAAAAAGGGGGAGAATTAATGTGTAGTTCACATTACAAATACATATGATTTACGTGCTTTACGGGTCATTATGTAAGGGGGATTGGTTTTCATGTTGAGACGAAAGTATTAACTAAGGGGGAGTGATACATATCACCATAGTATTGTTGTCGAAGTTGTGATATGAGAACTTCGATGTTGTGTAATAATACTATGACATTGTATAACAATGATCGAGAGCTTTTGTTTTCTCATTGTTATGGCTACAGAACTTCAACAACTATGATGCTGAATTGAACATCTATGGAATAATGAGAGTACTTGGAAAAGACGAAGTTTTCAAGTAACGTTGAAGCACCAAGGAGATCAAGCATGTGGACGAGAAGCTACAAAGTTTTATTTATTTTGTAATCCATATGTATTGATAGTTTTTTCACTAAAATTGACAGAGGGGGAGATTGTTAGATCATTGCTCGGTCGAACTCGCATGCGTTGCTCTCTCAAGCAGGTTTGTCAATATTAGTGATCAAAACTATATGTCTTGATTTCTAGTATACTTATGACTAAGTCTCGGTCTAGGATAGTTAGGAATAGTTGAGCTCCAGACTCCATGGCGATTATCTTGCAAAGACGAAGAACTACTCAAGGAACCAGTGGAACTTCATCCGATCAAAAGGTATGTGGAGACTTGAACTCATTTTGTCACTCAAAAGTCTATCTACTCTATCTCCTAGTCTTGAGACAAAAGTCGTATAAGTATGATAGTTTTCATACATACAGATTTGCTATTTCGAGCCGAGTTTACTCGCCTATCTTTTTCTCGAAATACGTGTTGGTAAGCTTTTGCTTTAACCATCTTCATCTTTACCCGTGACGAAAGTCATGATGATGTTTCAATATTGAAAATAGCTTTGATGACGATAGTCGATTCTTTATGTTGAACGACTGTTATAACATTATAGAAGAATGTTTCAATGATTGAAATGTAGAGTTGAGAATATGTATCCACCTATGGATGTAAGCATATAGTATGTTCGTACATTAGTGTATAAATCCATGTGCCGGAAACCAAGTGCATGCATATGTGTGCATGTGGTATTGGTGAAGGAGACAAGTTGGGTATGCGTACTGGAGGAAATTCACGTCCGTGAAATTCTGCTGAGTTTGAAGTTTACGAACTCAAAAAACCAGTCACCTTAGGTACGCGTACTTGTACGCGTACTGGCGGAACTTTTTCACCCGAAAAGGTCTGTTGAGTTTGGAAACTAAAACCAACTCAAAATCTGGTAGCTAAGGTACGCATACCCGTACGCGTACCCAAGCTAGTTATTTCTCCAATCGGTAGTTCATGGACTTAAAACAATAAATTATAAGGAATGCAATCTTTGCAAACTGTGGGTATATTGTTCATGAATTAATTCAAATGAATCAAACCGATTTTGTTTCAATTGTGTCTATGTATAAAGACTTAAGCAATTGAATAACTCTTGAACTAGTTATTATAAGTCATTTGAACTAGTTATGAGAAAGATGAATACGGTTAATATGAAAGCACTCATATGGCTAACCATTGGTCAACCATTTGTGAACCAACCAATGTACACGTTTAGGTATGGTTACTCAAACCTAAATGAATACACTTCATTTGTGTGTGACAAGCTAAGTTTCGATCTAACGGTTGAAATATATTAGCTTGGATAAATCAGGTTTTTCATCTAATGGTGATTATTGAATGCTTTGTTACCAAGGTAACTCAGATTGCAAACCTGATTTGAAAACTATGTAAGGAGACGTCTAGCAACTGTGCAAAATTAATCCCCACACCTCCTGTGTGATACTAGTTGGTTTGCAAGAGTCGATTCTATTTAATCGTAGGTTTCTTCTCGAGACCCTGTCGATTAACGATTGAAAGACTTCATTGGGATTGTGAAGCCAGGCGAAACTACTTCTCTTGTAGTTGAGCGATCTGATCTTGCCATTTTCTATCGTACGAGTTCAATTGAATAATTGACTTGAGATTATATCTCTGATAGGGAAAGATAAAAAGAAATCACAAACATCTTCGTCTCATCGTTTGTGATTCCGCAATATCTAGTTTCTCTACCATACGATTTAAATTATTTTGAGGTGATTGATAATACTAGGTTGTTCTTCGGGAATATAAGTCCGGTTTATCAATTGGTTCTTGTTCACCTTGATTTTTATCAAAAGACAGAACAAAAATTTTAGGTTTATCTCTGGGAGACAGATTTATCTATCCTTGTAGACTTTTTTGTGTGATACAGATTTGTTTATCAAAGTCTTCGACTTTGGGTCGTACCAACTTTTGGTTGTGGGTGAGATCAGCTAAGTGAATCAAGTGCGTAGTATCCTGCTGGGATCAGAGATGTAAGGAGTGCAACTGTACCTTGAATCAGTGTGAGATTGATTAGGGTTCAACTACAGTCTAGACCGAAGTTAGTTTGTAGTAGGCTAGTGTCTGTAGCGGATTAATACAGTGTGGTGTTCAATCTGGACTAGGTCCCGGGGTTTTTCTGCATTTGCGGTCCTCGTTAACAAATTTTCTGGTGTCTGTGTTATTTCTATTCTGCATTATATTTTGTTATATAATTGAAATATCACAGGTTATGCGTGATAAGCACGCAAGTGCGACACTTTTATATCCATATTTATACTAGCTAGGTCTCAATATTTTGCTAATAATATCACTTTAGAATTTTTACGGAATTATAAGTGAAATTCGTTCACCCGGACAACTAATGACCTAGAAGCTAAATTGGTGCTTGCGACTTGCAAGGCCGAAGGAGTCGGAGCTTGTGGGCTAGCAAGCCAACAATTTATGGGCCGCATCACTTAAGCCAGGAGGTTGAACAAAGAAATGATTTCCTCCACCAAACGTGTGAGACGTGTCCCATTTTTCCACCTCTTCTTCGTTCTTATCAAAACAAGAAAAAGAAATTCTCATTTCTCAATCAAGCTGGAGGTGAAAGAAAGGGGATCTGATCACAAGGTTATGAACCTTATTGTGGTTCGTGTTCATGGAGGTTGTTTGGGTAGTTATGGAAGGGTGAAATCATGAAGATAAATGAAGTTTCAAGACTGAAACTCTACAGCAAAGCTAGGTCGTGATGTTGGGTCGCTGTGAACGGAACTGGGTTCATTCTATGAGCTCAGTTGATGGAATTCAGAGATCGAGATGAAGATAGAAGCTGATGGATCTGTTGGGTTCATGGAGAAGAAGATTGGCTCGAATTGACTTGGTGTGGGGTTTGATTTCAAGATGAAAATCAATAGAAGATTTGAATTGTAATGTGAACTCTTAAATTAGTGATGGAGAATGGTTGGTTCTGAAATATTAAGAAATGGAGATGGAGTGAAGCTTTGATTCGGCTGAGAAATGAATACAGGGAATGGTTGATTTTGAATTAGAAAGAAGGCAGTGAAGGAAATGAAATCAAATGCTTTTGGGTTAAGTCCAAGACTGGAACTGAATGGCCGCTGTTTATGAAGCTGTAATATGAAGGAAGAATTGGTTTTCAATTGTGCGGCCATGGATTTGAACGGGAAGCTGATACATAGGCTGAAGATGGGATTTGTTGGTGGTGTTCAATGATTCGAATTGCAGTTGCTGTTGAATACAAGAAGGTCAGTGGGGTTTCTTGTCATGGATCGAGAAGGTGCTCTTATGAGTGATTGGCAGAAAAGCTAGGGTTCGTAAGTGGTGTTTTCTGTAATGATTTCGGTCTGTGGTGTTGTGTTGTCGAGCTTTGAATCAATCTAATGCCTAATTGTGGGTTGATTTCAATTGAAGAATTGGTGTTGCTGGTGATGACTTGGAGTCTGCCATGGTTGGATTTGAACTGAAATATTAGGGAAAAGAGGAGCTGTGGCTTTGTGTGTATGTTGGCTGATTTGAATTCGTAGTGGTGATGATTGTATGGGTTTTTCCCAAACTTTGGAGTTGATCTGGAGACGCGATGGAGGTTGAATTGGTTGCAGTCAATTTGGTTATGATGCTGGTGTTAGTTGGAGACATTCGGTTGGAGACAGATGGGAGCTGGATGCAATCGGTGCAAGGAGTGGCCGGATTTTTGAGTAGCAGATATGGGTATTGGACTGGGCTAGAATGCAATTATCTCTCTGATGTCAGAAGGCTTCTCAGTACCAAATTTATATCTAGTTACAACAACAGAAGAGGACATGCCGTCAACAGGGAACAAACAAGGGTTTGGTGTTATTGTTTTCTTTTGGCTATGATTTGCTAAACTACTGTTAGGGTGAAAGGATGAACTTGTAGGCTAGATCATTTGTGTTTATGAACAAGAGTTTCTTTAAAATCTAAATCTTAATTTTATGTTTGAGTATCTCTTATTGGTTGATTGTTCTTATAGATTTTTTCATGTTTTATGCCAAGTACACTACATAGGTAAGCTATAGACAATCCCAATGAGACCTGATTTATTATAGATTAATGAACTTTCTTGAACTTTGTATGCCAAGTATGCATAGTGTCTAGGATTTCTACATTTAGGTCGAGAGATCAGACAATCTTCGTAGATTATCATCAATAGTTCTTAATGATATATCTTCCATGCTTCGGCAGCTAGGTTTTGTCGCTTTACATGAGTAATATCGAGACCCTCGTGATAAAACACAAGTAATCACAACCTACAACGGATTCCTGGAGCCTTAACATTTTCTTCCTCTTGCTTGACACTTTAATAGCTTTTTGCATTATGTTTTCTGAATACAACATCTGAAAATTTCCACTTGAATTGTTTTGATTAGGAAGTTGATTGTATTAGTTTGAAGTAGTTTAGAACACTCCTTGCGGGAACGAACCACATTTGTTGTTGTCTACAATTTAGACATCGTGCACTTGCGGATAAACAAAGTCGATTTTCTGACCCATCAAGTTTTTGTGATTCCCCCACACTTATATTTTGCTAGTCCCGAGCAAAACAAAACAAAATCCGCTCTACAGCTGGATAATATAGGAGATAGGGATGTCTGCTCAACAGCTGGATAAAATAGGAGATAGGCGTATCCGCTCTACAACTGGATAATATAGAAGATAGGGGAATCCTCTCTACAGCCGGATAAAATAGGGGATAGGGGTATCCGCTCTACAGCCGGATAATATAGGAGATAGGGATATCCGCTCTACAGCCGGATAAAATAGGGGATTGGGTATCCGCTCAACAGCTGGATAATATCATTGTTTTATTTTTATTTATTTATTTATTCTTTTTCTAGAATTCTTAACGGAAGTAAACCCTATAAAAATCTGAGTGTTAGTGCGTTTGTATCGATCAGTTGTGAAATCTAACCTTTGGTTGTTGATTGGAAATTGATTAATCCTTGGATATTGGTCTTTGGTACCATCCAAGTTTATCATCCTTGTATTTGATAAAGACTCGCATATTTCTATTTGCTTGAGTAAAAATCAAATCAAGTGAGAGAGATATTAACTCCTCGATATACCTTTTTCTAGATTGAGTCTGACTGTCTAGTTGATTCTCTAGAAAGTATATTGGAGTTTGTCCATACATACTGCTAATCAAAATATTGCGTCTGGTTGTTAGACTCCCTCTTTTTCAGGTCTGATAACTTCTTCCTCAATAAATAACTCTCTGTAAATACCAACAATATGATCTTGCACATTGCTCTGTCCTCCACGAGTTCATTTGACAATGTACAATTATGTGATTCTATTGAATCTCCTTTTAGCAGTGGCCTGATTAATGAAGAAAGAAGTATTTATATCCTCGTCATATTGCTATTTAGTGCTACACTTATTTTTCCATGCAGTTTCTTCTAAAAATGACTAGGATACGAAGTAAAACACAAGCTTTTCGATATCAACCTATAAATATGATACTTGTGTGATTTTTTATGAAAAAAAAATCGATGCAATACAACAACAAAATAATCACTTGATAATAGTTACGGTACAAGACCGATTTAACTATAAGATCATTATCAAGTGTCTGGTTAACGTACAAGTGAAACTTACTTTATTATAACTAAATAATTATAATACCAAAATACAGTAAATGACACAGCGAGATTTTGTTAGAGAGGAAACCGCAAATGTAGGAGAACCCCGGGACTTAGTCAAGTTTTGAATACTCTCAGAATCAAGCAGTTATACAAAGACACTACCAACTTCTATAGTTGAGACCTAGTAAACTACTCATAGTTATCTAGTTTTCTCAGTTTCCTTGTGCCTACAACCAATCTGGCCAACGCACGTGAATTCTAAGATAGATTCCACTATCTTAAGTTCCTTCAGTCTATCTAAATACTTTAAGCACTAAGCCCTTTCAATCGTCTTCCAAACAGTAAAGGACTAATCTGTTTGGTAACCACTCTTATATCTCAGGAAATCAATCAGAGATATACGTCGTTGAGTGTGACAAATGATTTTTTATTTAAAATAAATTAAATTCCTTTATCAGGTTATAGATCTTCCAAGATCTTGATTAATCAAGTTAACCAAATCGAATCAAAAAGAACTACCAGATTCGGAAACTGTATAGTACCAGTAAATGATAGCTTGTCGATCTGAATACGACTAGTCAATAATAAGTCTATCAAAATATAAATTAGATATAGTCGTATCCCAGCTGATAAAGTTTGTGCATGAATCACATCATGAAGATACAAAACCAATAAGAAAAATCAGCTTGTATTCAATCTTCAATAATCTTTTGTACCTGCACAATAACAAACTTGATTCCTGACTTATGATCGATCACACACAAAACAAAATCTGTTAACACTGAATCATCACAAGTCAATGTTAAACTCTTGATTTAGTTTTATTGACCTTATGTCAGAAGAGAAGACTCTCAAGAACAATCAAACTAGGTACAAATCAAGAGATAACCACCGTTAATAAATTAAATCAATAATTTAAAACTAAAATAACAATGCAATTCTATTTTCCCACCAACGGTACTAATAGACTCTTCTTGATCCCAAATAAGTCTCCAAGATCGCGAACGTAAGAGATTTCGCCTAATTAGGTTAATCTCCTCTCCAAGATAGTATTATGGGAATATTATTAATACGCTACACCAGAAACAACAAAGATGAAGTTTACCTGGCTCAGGATAAGTTTGTAAGAATAAAAAACTTCGCTATTTATAGGCCAAGGTATTTTGGACACCAAGGAATGTCCATAACCGGAGATATTCTTAGGATATGCAATAAACACCTAAACTCGGTTTTATGAATTCGAACCAATATCCGACTATATAACCAAAATATGCATACACAACTTAATCTTCGCTAGCAATTAACTAATATATTTTGGGTTTTGTTATCTTGTGTGCCCATGCACAAGATAAGAGCCAAGATGGGTTTTGTTATCCTATACATGGGGGTGCACAAGATAACAAAATCCTTTTTTTATATATTGTGATTTGTATTTAAAGCACATCGCAGTTAATTATTTAGTCTTCTGGCTAGCTAATTTCCCCCTGAAATACTGATGTCTCTAGCAAGAACCTTGGCTAGCTAATTTCCCCCTCTGAAATACTGGTGTCTCTGAAAAAAACGTTAATGTTGAACTGCCGAGCACAATTAATGAGTGTGTTAGTAAATCTTCAATAGGAGGTTAATTCATTAACCTTGAGGTTTCCCACCCTCATGTAAAATGGACAGTTATAAGTGGTGTTGTATGCACTAAACAACATCAGATATTTCTCGTAGTGGTGGTGCATGCAATTGGAGATGGAAAAATTGAAACAGTAACGAAGGTTCGTATTGTGACAAACAACAAATAATCTGAACTATTTATAATCATTACTGATTGCCACCACTGGGAACTACAAAAGAATCGACTATGGAAATTTGAAAACAGATTAAAACAACATAATATTAGAACAAAAAGGGGATTAAAAGAAACCCTATAGAGACTAGTAGAATGAATATAATACTTCAATTAAACTGTCTGAAACTTACAGATGCAATTGATTACATAAATTTTCTTATTGGTTACAAAGAGAGAGACTCAGTGTTTAAAGAACCAACCAGTAAAGGATACATAGTCTCAACCAATCATAACTAGACACGTAAGACAAGAGACAACTAGTGACAGCTGTAGAAAACAGATACAACTAAAGAATTAACTGTGTAAGAATTAACTGTTGCTATTACCCACCCCTCAAGTTGAGGTTTCCTGCAGGAAAAACCATCAACTTGTTGCGTAGATAACCAAATCTGGGATCAGCAAGTCCTTTGGTAAAGATATCAGCCACCTGATCCACTGTAGAAATATACTGAACTGATAAATTCTTGGCCTGAACAATTTCCCTGACAAAATGATGATCCACAACAAGATGTTTCATGCGACTGTGAAATACTGGGTTAGAGGACAGTGATATTGCACTCATATTATCACAGTGAAGAGCAGGTGGAATAGGAAGAAAGACATACAAATCTTTCAACAACTGACATATCCACATTAATTCTGCAGCTGAGTTAGCTAAGCTCCTATATTCTGCTTTAGTTGAACTCCTAGCAACTGTATTCTGTCTCTTGCTTGACCAGGAAACAGGATTAGAACCAAAAAAGATACAATATCCACCAGTGCTTTTCCTGGTGCCAGGGTCTCCATCCCAATCTTCACTTTTATTCAAGTATTTTAAAATCGCTTTATCAGACTTAGAGTCAGAGTCAGAATCAGAATTGACAGATATTTCTACACAGGTGGACGAATTTTCTGTCTGATTTTCAGAAGTATGCTCATCAGGGTTATCAAGAGAAACTATGAGATCATTATTTTGTTGAAGAGAAATTCCATCTTGAATAGTTAAATCATCTTGGGTTACGGTTCGGGAATCCCGTTCCCTAGATTGTTTGTTCCTTTTCAAGATATTTTTGACTTGATGTGTGATCATAGATATATTTTCTTCATCGTGAACGACATAACACTCTTCATCCCAAGACAAGCTTTTATTCGACGAAGTTATGCCTGCTTTGGTTGTGGCTTCAAGTGCAAGAGCGCTATCTTTAGCCATAATATACCTGTGATCGAATATCTTCAACTTCCCAACGAGACTATTTCTGGAAAGTGTTTCAAGGTTATATCCATCCATGATGGCATGTTTCTTAGACTCGTATCTTGTTGGTAAAGATCGAAGAATTTTCATCACAATGTCCTTTTGGGGAATAGTCTTCCCTAACGCATAAGATGCATTAACAATTCCAGACATTGTTTGATTAAATTCATCAAACGAAGATTTTCTCAGTCAGAATTTAGGTTTTGAAGCCTAGCTTCTGTTTCTGAGGTATCTTCTTCGAATACGATTACTAAGATATCTCAAGCATCTTTAGATTTAGTGCACGAAGTCGCATGGTTCTGAAGAACTTGGCTTATGGCGTGAATAATAGCATTTAACATGTCAGAATTATGCTTCACGACACTTATCTCAGTTTCACTATATTCTGCTAAATCTTTCTCAACAGTGGTTCTGTCTCTAACAACTGTCGGAGGATTGTATCCTATTACCACAAGTTTCTAAGTCTGAAAGTCACGGGCTTGTAAAAGTCACGGGCTGAATTTGGGGCCCTGGAAAATAATTGGGGACCCCTAGCTACAGGACAAAAAAAGGTCATGAAATAGTAATTGGGGGTTATCCCTATTTTTTTTAAATGGCTAAACAACCCCCGAACCATTAGTGGTAATTAAGTTAATTAATTGTTAATTAGTTTAGTTAGATTAAAATCAGATTTAGGTATAAAATTTTGATAAAAGAAAAATTGTGTTTTTGTGTTGTGGAGAGGAAAAAGTTGAGTTTTCGGGGAAAATTTAGTGTTATTTGAAATGAGTGATTCCAGTGGAGGAATCCTATTGCTCAAAATGAAGGAACCAATCCTCAAAATGAAGAACCCGAAGCTCAAAACAATCAGGTAAACTTCCTATACTCTTCAAATTGTATGAATGATGCTCCAAGTGGTCGATTCATGTATACTGTGCAACTACTCAGAGTGAGGGTTGTTAAGTCGAGAGGGTAATAAACGAACGACTCTAAGGAGTCGTCAATTACTTGACACAACCTTTGACGACTCAAACCTGCAACTTTTGCAGGTTATGAAAAATCGTCAACCAAGTGTGATATAATTGACGACTCCAGCTAGTTAGGTCACATAGAGTCGTTAACTTAATATGTTTAGAACCCAACGACTCTAAAACTTTTTACTCTCTGAAGATGTTACTCTTAGGGTCGTTAATTTGGCATTCCTATATACTGACGACCCTAGCGAGCCATTTCATAGATTAATGAGAGTCGTCATTCCCCACATGTATAAATAGTAACGAATCTATCACTTAAACGACTTCAAAATTTTATAAATTTCATAGTATAGGCGTCATTTCATAGATCAAGGGTCGGCAGGAAAAATTTATAAAACCAAACGACCCTTCAACATAGTTAACGACTTCAAAATTTTGACATGACAACCCTTCAACATAGTTAACGACTACAACCATTTGACATGACGACCCTTCCTATTTTTTGAACTGGGAACAAATTTTGTATCATATAGAGTCGTTAGTTTCATAAAGGGGTCGTTAAACAAAGAATCGTTAATGCTTTAGAAATATATTGACGACCCTATCACTATTTGGGACAGAGAGGTGGTTCTGCATAATACAGAGTCGTTCGTATTTAAAAAGGGTCGTCGAGAAGAATCGTTAACGATTTAGAAATTCCTGGATGACATTATTCTAGGGCAGAAAACCAGGTTTAGGGTCGTTATCTACTACATCCTAATGGTTAACGATTTTTCATGAATTCAACACGCATATCAAAAATCGTTAAGCAATAAAAAACCGTGGCTAACGACCCTGGAACTGTAATTGCAATTTTGCAGTTGAAAACTTAATTTTTCAATCAACAAATCAAATTAAAACGCAAACCCAACTTAGATTAGGGGGTTTTATTTCACTTACGACGATGAATCGGTGAGATTTTGTTTTCTCAGAAGTCTTTAATGGAATGGGAGACAGTGGGAGGGAGGGAGCGGAGGAGAAGAAGTTTTGATTGAAATGAAGATTAGGGGTCTAGATTAGTGGTTAATGAGATTTTTAGGGTAGTTATTAGAGAAGGCTAAATTGGTATTTTCACCAAAATTTTGGAAGTCCTCTATCCTTTATGGGGTGGGTATAAATTGAATGAGGCCCCTAATTATTTTCCATGACCCCCGATTAAGTTATGTCTAATTATTTGTGAGAGTACTTGAACCGGAAATGTCTTTATCACGTCTTATCTTTTGCTGGTAAATAGCGGATGACTGAAGTGGTAATGCCATGCTTTTAAAGTACAGCTACAGCATGTTAAACCGTAATACAAAGTGGCCAAAGTAATGGGACAGAGCCCGAGATTCATGAGGACGAATATCAAATTGGACGTACATTATGAAATTTTTGTTTAAGATCTAGTACTGGCCGCTTCAAAATTTTGAGCGTTTGATCTAAAATGACACCATTACATCTGAAAATACAGTACATTTTGTATGGTTATCCTCGTAAAATAGTTAAATTGTCAAATATGTTTAAGATTGCTCTAGACCGGCTATTCAATAAAAACTCTCCAAAAACAATGTGCCTCAAAAGCAGGTCGGTGATTAACATCTTCCGAAGACTAGTAAGTCCCATGCGAATAATTGCCCGTTCGACATGGTGCAAGGAGATATCCTCTATAACCATAACTTGAGTAGTTGTTTGGAAACACACACTTTTTAGCATCTGACCTAAAAACAGCATTTCTCACCTATACAAACCCAAAAGTCTTTCATGATAAAAGGGTAGACATGCTCTCTAAAATGCATGCACCACCTACTACTACTCTCTCGTGCTATAAAACGAGTTTATTGGAATCATTTTAATGGTAATATCTCTTCCAAAAGCATAAGCTGCTTACTGTTAGATTTGGTTGTATATTTATTTACACAAAATTGGTTAAAAAAACCAAAATCAACAAATTTTTTTGGTGAAAAGGACATTTAAATTTTGATACTGTTTAAATGGACAAAAATGTAAAAATAGTCAGGATGTAAACAGTTATATCCTACCCATTTTCAAATACTTTTTCTTATTTTTAATTTACATCAGGATGCATCCAGTTTCATTTTTGCTATTTTTTAAGTTTAAATCTGGATGAATCCAGTTTCATTCTTACTATTTTTTTGGTGTCCATTTCATCCGTACTAATTTTTAGTCGTTCATTTAAACCATCTTTTAAATATATATGGACAAAATGACCCATTTTCCAATTTATTTATTGAAAATGGTATGAGAAGTTGGAGTAAAGTAAAAACATAATCAGCAATTGGCGCTACTTCAGTCCAAGGTGCCGACAGATGTGAATCCCTACAATGACGTGTTTTGAGTTCTTGCCAATGCTCATTCAAAATGCGAATTGCAGCAAAGAGGAAGAGCAGCATCATCAAAAACTAGTTGATCTCGTCGAGGTTGAGGTTGGACGAGAATATGAACTCGTTGTTACCAACTAATTATGCAGGTATATATATAACTACCCATATATAGTATTCAAGAAAGTGAATTATTGTAGACAAATTCATTAATTACTTGCACCTACTGACTATATTCATTTATATCATGCACAGGACTTTAACGGTATAGAGTTGGCGACATGCTACGAGTTGCGGGGTTTAACAATGCTGCTCCTCGATTTAATTTCATGAGGAGAGCAAATGTTGCTCCGAGCATAGACACCCAAAAAATTAACGAATCGGAACCTCAAAATGGTGTGAAACATGAATGTTGTCTATGATAAATATGAGCATAGAGATTCTGATGTAGTTGTGAGAACAATTCTCTTTGTATTTATTGATAGGCAGTGACCTGATTTATACAACTTTACACAACTAGATAAGACAAATAAAAAATACACCTAACAATATCTAGGATATATACAACAAGAATATATATGTAGTTACAACAAAATAACAACACAATAATGTGAAGATATATGATATCTTGACCATATCTTAACCCCCCCAGACTCAAGGTGGTGGAGTACACATTTTGAGTCTGGAAATTAAGAATCGAAGACGAGCTGCAGAGTGAGTCTTGGTGAAAAGATCAGCCACTTGAAATTCTGATTTGACATGCGGAAGAGTGATTGTACCTTTCTTAAAATGATGACGAGTAAAATGACAATTTTTGTCGATGTGTGTTTGTACGTTCATGAAAGACATCATTGTGTGTAATTTGAATAACATCCTCGTTATCACAATACAGTGGTGTAGGGGCAGAAATTTGAACTCCCATATCACAAAGAAGCCATCGTAACCAAATGACTTCAGATGTGGTGTGAGCAAGAGCTTTATACTCTGCTTCAGCACTTGAACGAGAAACCACACTTTGCTTCTTACTTCTCCATGAAATCAACGAGTCTCTCAAGAATACACAGTAGCCTGTAATAGATTTTCTGTCTGTAATATCCCCAGCCCAATCGGAATCTGAGTAAGCTTGAAGAATGAGATCAGAATTGGATGAGAAACACATACCTTGATGAAGAGACCCCTTGATATATCTTAGAATTCTGAGGACAGCTGCATACGGACTAGACCTTGGAGCAGACATAAACTGACTGACTATGTGAACTGCATGACTTATGTCTGGTCTCGTAATGGTCAAGTAATTTAGACTCCCTACTAGTTGACCATACAGTGTTGGATTAGATAATAGAGTCCCATCTATAGGACTGTATTTTACATTCAATTCAAGAGGTGTGTTAGTTACTTTATTGTCAGACAGCCCTGCACGCTGTAGAATCTCAGATGCATATTTGACTTGTGATATGAAATAACTAGTAGATGACATGCCGACTTCAATGCCAAGAAAGTAACTTAAAGATCCAAGATCTTTCATCTTAAAACAATCACTGAGGCATGATTTGAGTTCAGTAATACCTTGTAGGTCACTGCCAGTAATAACCATGTCGTCAACATACAAGAGAAGAATGACAATTCCTTTTTCTGACGATCTGACGACATAGCTGAATCACATAAGCTTTGTGTGAATCCATACTGGAGACTTGCATTGCTAACCTTCTCAAACCAAGCACGAGGTGCTTGTTTGAGTCCATATAATGCCCGTCGAATCCTACATACTTGATTAGGTTCATGAGGCAAACCAGGAGGAGGTTGCATGTAAACCTCTTCTTGTAACTCACATGAAGAAAAGCGTTTTTCACGTCCATTTGATGAAGCCCCCATTGTCGTGCTGCAGCAACATCAAGTAATGTACGAACTGTAACCATTCTGGCCGCTGGTGCAGATATTTCTTCATAGTCAACACCATACTCTTGTGTATAACCTTTTGCAACAACTCGTGATTTACATCGTTCAAACTCACCATATGACTTGGTCTTAACTTTACAGACCCATCTGCTTCCAACAACTGATTTTCCAGGAGGAATATCCACCATTTCCCATGTCCTTGCCTCTGCATGTGCTTCTAATTCATCATTCATGGAATCTTGCCATTCTGGAATGGCTGCAGCTTCTCTGTATGTTTTTGGTTCATAAAATGACAAAATAGAAGACAAGGAATAATGATAGTCTGCATACTTAGCTGGTGGTCTTCGATTGCGAGGTGGCAAAGAATTTTCTTCAGAATCAGGATCTCGTTCCTGAGTTGCACTGTCAGGTTGAGTCGTAGAGTGGTCTTGATCATCAGTATTTGGTGGATCAACAACTAGAAAAGATGGACTTTCAGGAGCAGATATAGGAAAGGTGCTAGGATTGGATTCACTAGAAAATGGATCAGAATAAGTGAAAGACTCAAAAGATGATGATTTGCTGCTTGGAAGTGACCAGAATGGAACTTTCTCCCAGAATGTGACACGACGATAAACACGAAGCTTTCTATTAACTGGATCATAACAACGATATCCTTTTTGTTTAATACCATAACCAAGAAAGACACACAAGACATTATTTTGACCAAGTTTATGACGTTCACGTTCTAGAAGGAGTACAAAACAAGTTGAACCAAAAACTCAAAGCTTGGAATAGTTTGGTTTCTTACCATAACGCTCATAAGGTGATATTCCTCCTATGACAACTTTTGGAACTCTATTGATGGTGTATACTGCAGTAAGGACTGATTCTCCCCAGAAATTGGAAGGAACTGAACCAGAAATTAACTGGGTTCTAGCTGTCTCTATAATATGGAGGTGTTTACGTTTTGCAACTCCATTTTGTTCTGGAGTTTCAGTACAGGACAGTTGAAGAATGGTGCCTTGGGTTTTAAGAAATTCTTTGAAAGGATTGGAAATGTATTCCCCACCTTGATCAGCACAAAAAACTTTGATCACTTTACCAAACTGAGTTTTTATCATGTTTGAGAAATCAACATAAAACGCGAATAATCATCAATAAAACAGACCTAATACAAAGCACCTCCCTTTGACATAATTGGAGATTTACCCCAAACATCAGAATGTACAAGAGCAAAAGGTTCAGTTGAGATAGAGGTGCTAAGATTAAAAGAAAGAGCTGGTTGCTTTGCCATTTTACAAGAGATGCAATTTGTTTCTTTATCTAACTGAGTATCTCATAGTAAACCCTTATTGATCATATATGAAAGACGAGAAAAGGAAACATGACATAACCTAGAATGCCAAGACATGAAGGGAGATATTGACACAGGTGAAGTGGGAGTAGCAGCTTCGACATGACTTTTAGATTCTGCTGAGAGAGTAAGAGATTGAAGGAGATACAACCGACCAACTCTACGGCCTATCCCAACTAGCTTCCCGGTTTTGAGATCCTGTATATCACAACCAAAAGGAAAACAATATGTGTTATAACCTTGATCACACAGTTTACCAACTGAAATAAGATTCATTGTAATATCTGGTACAAGAAACACATTTGGTACATAAAAGTTATTTGAATTGTTGACCAAGCCTATATGACTTGCAGTTACTGTTGATCCATCAGCAGTATGAATCTTAGGGGTGATGACAGGATGAAGACTTTCAAAAAACTTTTGATTAAAAGTCATATGGTTTGATGCTCCTAAGTCGAGAAACCATTCAGTTGAATAAATACCTGAGGAGATAGAGAAGGCAAATGCAGTTGTAGGATTGTTACCAATTGGGAGTGATTGTTTAATCATCTCTTGAATATCAGCAAGATTTGGTGCAGGATTACCACCAGGTACATCTAATGCAGATGAGTTTGAAATTGTTGCAGGTGAGACTGGGGCTGCCATAAATCTGGTCGGTGCACTGGATTTGTTTCCTCCATTAGCATTGATTCTTCTCATGTTTCTTGAAGTTGGTGACGTGCATAATCTGGATGAATGACCAAGTTCCTAACAGTACCCACACTGTGTTGTGGGTGTGTCAGGTATTATTGGAGAAGGTGAGGAATTTGCTGATGGAATATTGCAATTCCTTGCAAAGTGCCCAAAAGTCTTGCAATTGTGACACTGCACTTGAGACATGTCACGTTGCACTGAAGCAATTGAGTTTCTTGAAAAGTTATTTGAACTTGAACGTGTAGGCACAACAAACACTCCTGATATCTCTGGTGTGATTCTTTTTCTCGTTTCTTCTGTAATAAGTTCAGAAAAACCAGCTTCCACAGCTGGAAGAGGTGATAGATGAAGAATAGATGCTCTAACAGACTCAAACTCATCACGTAAAGCCATTAGAAGTTGAACTAAATGTGTTTCCTCACTATATTTCTACCACAGTTCCATATCTACAGTTCATTTTGGTTCCATAAGTGCTAATTGATTCCAGACTATAGACAACTCAGAATGAAAAACAGAAACAGTCTGATCATGTGGTTGCTTCATAGATCTAATATCTTGTTCAAGTTTATATCTCTGAGAAAAGTTGACTTGAGTGTACCTTTTTGAAAGAAAATCCCATGCTTCTTTGGCTACCTCAAAACTGGTGAGTTGCATGCTTATAGAAGGGATAACCGCATTTCCAATCCAAGTGAGAATCATGTTGTTGTTAATCTCCCATTCTTCTTTTGGATCCTTTGTTTGTGCTTCTTTTCCTTTGTCAATTGAACTGCTTGCTGTAGGGGCTTTTTCTGTACCATCGACATACTTCCACATACTCTTTCCTTTAAGAAAACTCCTCATGAGGAATGACCAATGATTGTAGTTGGTTCCATTAAAACGAACAGCGATAGGTTGAGAATCTTCTCTTAACATGATTACTATGTTTTCTCTGGGTTGTATTTTCTATGGTTTGTATTGCAGCGGAAACTGGTTCTCACATCTTTCCTAGTTCTGATGCCATGATAAACATGAGCACAGAGGTTCTAATGTAGTTGTGAGAATAATTCTCTGTGTATTCATTGATAGGCAATGGCCTGATTTATACAACTTTACACAACTAGATAAGGAAAATAAAAGATACACTTAACATTATCTAGGATATATACATCAAAAATATATATGTAGTTACAACAAAGTAACAACACAATAATGTCAAGATATATGATATCTTGACCATATCTTAACAGTCTGATATCGGAAGAATCCTTCAATTAGTATCCGCTTAATTTCGTATGCTTATCTTACTGAAGGTCATATTCTCTTTCCTATGCTTATCTTATTGAAGGTCACGATCTCCTTACATGGATTTTTTGACATTCTAGGGATGTTCATGAAAAAACTTAGCATAAATTAAATTGTAAGAAACTTTCATTTAACACATGAAAATTTCAGCTTTTATTCTTTCTATAAATATTTAGCTTAAATGCACCCTCTAAATTCTACTGAGCTTCATCTGTCACAAACTTCATTAAACCATACAAATCTCAGAATACCAAAATCTATTCTTCTCAAATTTCCCAATTCCTCTCTCTGGAACTCCATCCCTCAATGGCGAGAATAGTTAAACTATCTATTAGGAGAAGCTAATTGTAGTCAAGTAATTAGGACAGGACGTCATAAACAAACCAAGTCGTTGTAGTATAGTGGTAAGTATTCCCGCCTGTCACGCGGGTGACCCGGGTTCGATCCCCGGCAACGGCGTTTTTTTTCTTTTTAAAATTTTCACTCAGAACTCTAATTTTATTCTTTTTTAAATTTTCACTCAGAACTCTAATTATTTTGCTTGGTAGCATCATGAGTGGATGCATAAAGCAATAATAATCCAGAGGTAAATACTCGGCCAACCTCACGGAAATATTCCCAATTAAAGATTGGATGAGATGTGTCTGTATGATTCTCATACGCACTGGTGCCCCTATAAGATTCTGTGCCTGTGCCTGTGCCTGTGCCTAATTTTCTAATGGAATCATGAGAAGATGCAGTTTAGATTTTACATTAGTAAGATCCAAAAATGTAGTATGTTACAGTACCATGTAAGGTATAGTAGATACCGAGTTTAATCTCTTTGCTTTCAAAATCTGATTTACTTGAAAGGAACACGGTATGTCCTATTAACGTCTCTTCCGTTGAGCTGTGGCTGGTAACTTTTCTGAGGGTCCAGAAGGAAGTTTCTGTCTAGTCTCTCGTTCAATTCGTCTTTTGAGCTCTCTGAGGATACGAATTTGGCCTAACTTCTCTGGAGAAAGTTGTCCCAATATATTCCTAGTGAAATGAAATTTATATGAAATTAAATCCACCAAGTAAGGTTCATATAAGATCACAAAAGAGTTAAATGAAGAGTCTGCAGCTGAATATTGAGGATTATTATGACTTCAGTTTTACCTTGAGGTTTCGGGATAGAATTGTTGGTGAAGATGACTTGGGTAGGAGTGCAAATAAAATCAACAGGAACATCGTGAATCACTAGTTTCTCCACGGGAATATCATCCACTAGTTGGCGGTCGTGTACTGCCATGGAAGTTATAGTTATACCGATGATATCAAATCACAGAACATTGTAAAACATGTATAGCTTATAGATACCAAACGAAAAAAATCTTGGATAATATCGATCTCCAACTTAGATTAGTATCCGGGATTTTTTTTAGCCTACTCTACATCTGTACTAACCCTACCGCCCCGGGCCTTGTAAAGTATGAAACTGTAGGATTTAATGACAAGATAGGAGGGCATGATTTTTATCAGCGTTTCAATTGGTTTCCAAAATGAGGTGACCCCCTTTGAGACTAAGACCTCAACAAACTGAATGCATTACTTTGATATGGAGAAGATATAAGGAGCAGGTAGATAAAGTCCTATTCAGTGACTTACTTGTGGTGACCACTGGAGTATTGTCATCTATTGCTCCCATGTAACGCAACATTGCATATTCAAGCTCCGCAAATCCCTGAAACACAGGAAAAACAACTTAATGAACCTTGCTGTGTATTCAGATGTGCGACCAGGATGCATAAGATATACTCGCAAGTTATAGTTTGAGGATTCAAGTGTTTAGGAGTTAGCAAGTAACAACAGTGAAATTGTTGACAATACACAGAGCCAGTCTAGGTGCTCGAATTATGCATTGAAGACAACTGATAATCAATAATCCTGTATACATTGTGCATAAGGTGACCTTTCAAGCTTCTATGTTTGTAGTTTCTGTAAACAAACCATTCATATTTGAAATGTGGCATACAGCGGCTTCGCCATCCGTAATAACAAAATGACAACCTAAATTTCAGTTCTCAAGTTTTGAAACAGGAAACATGATTCTAACGTACGTATAAGCATGTCATACATGGCTGAATCAACAAACTCCATGTGATTTATAGGGCAAGTATCATGCTATCCACTGCATGGTACCGACTTTCCAACTATGCTGAGAAAGAAACTCTGAGAATGTCATTACCCCTATCAAGACATGTGCAATTTGCTTATGACCATTTTTTGAAAGATGAATTACACCGCAATAGTGCAATCAATGTATCAAGTACAACTTGAGACTATCGTTACCCATACCTAACCCAGAGATGCCAAACCACTAATACTAATCAAAGTATCAATAACTTCATCTAGTAGTACTAATCTCGTATATATTTAACATTATATAAATTGGAGTTGTATAATATGTGAAACCGTGGCAATAGTTGTCCTTATTGCCAATGTAGTCCTATTCCCACCAACAATTTTCATATGAAAGTGGTGAAACATAACCGGGTTTAAATCATTACCTCGCCCTTACCAAGCCGTGCACCGGTCTTTTGATCAACAGCGACCGAACGAATAACTATCAAATCCACCTTGAGCTTCTCATCAAGACCAATTGGCATTCCATACTTGGCTACACCAACAGATGTACATGCCTCACCCATAGTGCTAAGAGACAACATACTAGATTCCAGCACTGAGAAGAAACCTGTCCTCAGTTGTGGCTGCCGTGTCAACAACTTCTTCTCGCCTAATTACACACCAAACCGATAACATACTCAGTTCAATTCGGACCATAAAACCCCACAAAATCAAGCTACATTCATCAATTAGGCACAGAACAACACTAACCTGAGAGTGTTTGTGGGGAATCTGGATTAACTTCAACACAGTCTGATGTTTTTTAAACACTTCCAATTCTGATAACTTTCTTCAAACAACACAAAATTTACATTAGAATATGGCTCCGTTTATTTCACACCAAAGCACAGCACAGCACAGCACAACACAAAATTTACAGCAGAAACCAGTTAAATGTTTAAAGAAAAATGGCTAACCTTTTCGGAAGCAGCTGCAGCACCAACGAGATTAGGAATTCGATGACGAACAGAACGTGGATTTTGATTTCAGCTTCCATCATATCCCAAACCCTTTTTCTGATTATCCATTTCCAAGCTTTAGGATCTTCTTCTCCTTCTTCTGCAGCATTACTACTGCTTATATCTATCTGGGCTTTCTCTGCCATTTCTTCTCTCGCTTTTGATTCTAATCTTCAAGCCTGAACTACCCTGAGCTGAAAAATTCCTTATCAGAGGATTTAAGCAATTATTTCTCATTGTTTGCTCGAAATTGAGAGAAAATAATTTATGGGTTTTGTTTAGATGTATTTTTTCTTTGATGAAATCGAATCAAATTTGCATCCATCTGATGTATTGGTTGGAACTTTCTCAAGAACTGGAAGTGTAACAGTTGTTTGCCTGAACAAAAATCGGATAAGATAAGATATTAATGTGCTCAAGGGTCGGGGTCAAACGTTAGTCAACTCATGGACCATGACATTTCACCCTCTCAAAGTAATGTCTAAATATAGGGCAAATTAAGAAAGTAACCGGCTTACGCACACCTAATTAATAAACCGACCAGAGAATCTAATCCTTTTATAAATTGGCCTTTCCGTTAGATATAACATGTGGACCCATTAAAGTGGTCAACCAGATTGATTTATTCAATTATCACCGTCAAAATTACCACCATATCCTTGGTAATCCTAGTCATCTCTTTATTATATCGAGATAGACCTGTTTTCGTTTAAAAAAAAATTCTTCTCTCAAGTAAAGGAGAGCTGCATAAGGATTGTTGGTGAGAAATCATATTGAAGATGTATGAAGTTTTGAGTGAGTAGAAGAGGAGATCGATATCACTTTGTTTAGAAGATTTGTGAAGTTTTGGAAGATATGAGAAATTAGAGAAAGAGATTTACAGAAGGAGAAATCAGTTGAGTGGTCTTGATTTGTGATAGAGTTTTGAAGTATGGATTATTCGAGTTTCTATTATTGATTGAATTGAACTCTACCACCAGCAGAACCTCTTTGTTGCAACTAGTCTCATTCTCTCTCAATTATATCTCTTGTAAGTTGGTAGATGTATTTTTTGACGATGTTGATGATTTTTCAATCAAATTGAATCATCTTGAGACAATGGGTTTATGTTAAATTCATCTTATACATGTTTTTTTGAACTGAATTTCGTGAATTAGGTTTTCTGGATGTTGAATTGGGGATTCCCTTAATTAGGGTTCTTAAGAAATTTGGGGGTTTTATCATACATGAATTTCTTTTTGATAATTCATGAATCGGGTAGTTGTATTCTCATATGAATTGATGATTCTGATTTTTTTTTTTGTTAACAAATTGACAAAGAAAGAACACCCTAGCTTGATTTTAATTTCTGGCAGAGAAAAGATAAGGAGAAGTGAATGGATTTTTTTTGTTTTAGGTGATTGATGGGTGATTTAGAGTTTGTGTGGTTAGGACTGTTGGTGATGCATTAAGACCTCAGAGTTTTGGTTAATTAGGGTTGTTGATAATGATTCAATTTGGGGAAGAACACGGGGAAGAACACGTTACAGGTATTGAGAAGAACATGAACTAGTCATGGTTTAACTAGCTATTGACTCAGTCTCTTGGTACGGGTCAACTAGGTTAGGCCTAGTCAGTTCAGATGAGAGGGATTTATAGGTCTTTTCCTAAGAAGGATAACCGACACATAGATAATTAACTGCAGTTATCCGTTTTTTTGGAAAAAACGGGATGGAGAATGTCCATATCGGCCACTTTATATAAACATTCAAAATAACTGACAGTTTATGAAATATACTACAAAAACATGGCCACTTTATTAAAAGCCCTAATGTCTATTCTAAGTCAGTTTTCACTCCACATTTTTACCGATAACCGTTTTTATTTCGCACACTACATCGCCGAGGAGACAGTTTACGTCGTAAGACAAGTGAGGAGATGACAACTCTAGTGGATGTAACCACCATTCCTCACTAAGGTGTAATCTGTGAACAGCTTTAGCTAGAGCATGTGCATATTTATTAACACATCTATTAACATACACAAGACCATCCTTAATTAAAATGTTGTTTATTTATAGATACTAACACACTTATTTAAGAGAGTATCAGATTTCCAAGGAGAAAGAGGCAAACCAGCAATTACATAAAGAAGTAAATTTTTACAGTGTGCTTCAAATATAACCTTATCCCAATTGTGAGTTGTAGCCCACAACATAGATTCAAGAAGAGCCCAAGTTTCTGCCTGATTCGCATGAATTATCCGCTCCAGATTTCCATTTTTTGCGCCGTATGCCCTTGCAGAATTTCGCACGATCATAACAATTCCAATTAAATAAAAAAAAATTTGAAATGAGGCATCAACATTAATCTTTAAAACATTTTGTGTTTGGAGACTCCAATGATGCACATGACCTATTGATGTTCTGAGATGCTTAGAGTGATGAGATGTTGAATCAGAATTTGCAATATCAGTTACGTACATAAAGAGAGGGTATAAAACAGAATTAACATTAACTGCTGCCTGTTGAAAAATAACTTGACATCTAAATTTTCAAATATGCCAAAGGATTGTTGTGACACCATGGATAGAAGAAACATCTGAAGTAAAGTTAGTTGTTGCATCCAGAGAAGTCCAAGAAGGAAACTAACTATTAAGAGTTTGAAACTGTTGAAGATAATGATAGTGATGAGGCAGACACACTCTCCAAATAGCTTTTGTAAATGGACAATCAAAGAACAAATGATTCATGTCTTCAATATAAGTTGCATTACAAAGAAAACAACATCTATCAGCTAAATCAGTATGATGTAAATTGGTTCTAACAGGTAAAGCATTGTGAATGAGTTTCCATAAGAAAATCTTCAAATGTGTATCTTCCAGAATTTTAACCAAAATCTGGTACTGAATGTATAAGTTGAAGGTGTTGAATTGATACTACATAAATGGTTGTATGCAAATTTTGTTGTAAAATTGCTGGTTGATATAAGTGGCCAGAACAAAGTATCTTCATGTTGCAAATCAATGGGAATGGTCAAGATACAATGTACCTGAAGGGTGTAAAAACCTTATGTAACAGAGGTATATTTCACTGAGAAGTATCTGAAATGATTAGTTGTGAAACCCACTAAATATCATTAGTATTCAAATCATCCCATTTATATAAAGCAGTTGCTTCACTGGAAATCCATTTATGCTTCCAAATGTTAATTTAATTACCTTTACCAACTTGCCACTTACTGAATTGTTGAACTATTTAAACACCATGCACAATACTCTGCCATATCCAAGTTGAATTCTTGTTAACCAGAGGAGGCTCATACTTCAAATCATGATAAGGAAAATATTTTATTTATCTTTTAATAAACAAACGCAAGGTTCTGTAGAATTATGAATTAAATTCCAGGCCAATTTTTATAGCATAGCAGAGTTGTAATTAATGTGTTAAAAGCTTTAATCCTAGTCCTCCAAATTTTTTAGGAGGATGCAATTTGTTTCAAGATACAAAGTGTCAGTTATTATAATGAGGAGAATTGTTCCACCAGTAATTTCTTTGGATATGATCCATTTCTTGAATAGTTGAATCAGGAAGTTTGAGTACTTGCATATGATAAGAACTCATAGTACTGAAAACAAAATTAAGTTGGGTAGTCTTACCTGCTGGATTTATGATTTTAGTACTCCAACCTTGTAGCCGTGTATTCATGTGATCCAAAATAGCTCGACAATTCTGAGTTCTTGAACGATGCATAAGAAGTGGAATACCCAAATATTTATCCCTGAGCCCCATAGTCTTCATTTGAATAATATTTGATGAGTCCTTTGAGCTGGAGAGACATTTTTGCTAAAAATGATTGTTTATTTCTGGAAATTGACCACTTGACCAGAAGCAGTACTAAATTGGTTAAGAACATTTTGAAAATTTCGAAGATGTGTCGGAGAAGCTTCTAGGAAAAGTAAACAATCATCGGCAAAAAATAAGTGACTAACCTTCAAACTGTTTTTCACAACCTTAATATCTTTCAGATTACCTTCCAAATTATGAGACTGAAATGTAACATCCCCTCGACCATATCATACGATATTTCCCACCCTTTAGACACCCCACAGGAGTAGGTGGTTTTGTTCCTAGGGCTTTTTAGGACCCCAAAAGGCCTCGTCAACATGGATAATCCGAAGCATACCTTATTAGCCCAGGCTCTGGATGCTTCTTGAGAAATATGAAACTATTTAACCCACACCCCCAAGAAAGTCTTCCTTGGCTCTGATAACAAGTTTGTAACACCCCCTCGACCACGCCGACGATATTACCCACCATTTAGACACCCCCACAGGGGTAGGTGGTTTTGTTCCTGGGGCTTTTTAAGACCCCATAAGGCCTCGTCCATATGGAGAATGTGAAGCGTACCTTTTTAGTATAGGAAAGAAAGAAGAACCAAAAGATCTGAGGAATGAATAGTCTAGAGTTTTGCCAAACAACTTCTCAAAAGGTGATATGAAACTTAAACTTCTGACAGGAAGCCTGTTCATAACATAATTTGCTATCTGAAATGCATCTACCGAACATTTATCTGATAAACCAGATTGAATTAAAAAAGTCATGCCAGAGTCAACTAGATGCATGTGTTTCGATTCAGCTACTCCATTCCGCTCAGGAGTATATGGACAAGAGAACTCATGAATTATGCCATATACACTTAGAAAATCTTTCAGCTCATTATGTAAAAACTCACTGCCCCCATCTGTCCTTATTGTAACAATTGAAGTTTGCAGAAGATTTTCAACCATAGCCTTGTAATGTCAGAAGATTACTCTGAATTCTGATTTATCATATGATACGAAAATCCAGCAAAATATAGAAAAGTCATCAATAATGTTGACATGGTATTTAAATCCACTAGAAGAAGTTACAGGACTTGGACCCCATAAGTCCATGTGAAGAAGCTGAAGTGGATAGATGGCTCTATAAGTAGAAAAAGTGAAAGGTAGTTTATGACACTTTCCTAATTGACACTCTTTACAGAATAATGGTATTTTTGTTGTCTTAGATAAGTCTAAAGTTTTACAAACTTTCTGAAAAACTTGAAATGAGGGATGAGTCAATCTTTGATGCCATGCAGTTGCAGATGGAGTAATACTTTAGAAAGCCTTTAGGTGAAGTCTTCAGAAACTGCATTGGATACAAACTTCCCTTATGTGGCCCTTGAAAAGTGATCATCCCAGATGATTGATCCTTAACATAAAAACCAATAGAATCAAATATAATAGAACAATTATTCTCACTAGTGAACTTGTGCAGTGAGAGAAGATTTTGGCACAAGCATCACATTATTCAGATTAAAATGATAAGAAGTGCCAGATTTAGTAATATTACCAATATGAGTTATTGGCATACCTTCTCCATTAGCTACATGTATCTCCTATGTACCTTCAAAATGTGTTGCTTGTTGACACTCAGATTCATCATTTGTAATATGATTGTTTGCACCAGAATCAACATACCAAGGATTCTCAACTAATATTTGCAGTAGCCAGCATGACACTTAAGTTCTATGGAATGTAGGTATTTTTATATGCAAAATTCAATATGTGACGGCATGCCAAAGCAAGATGACCAACTCTATTGCAGGTCTGACAAATCTTGTCAGATATAGGTGAAGCATTAATTTGAAGATGAAGCACTAGGAGGTCTTGCAGTGAAGTTAGGGACAAAGTTTGGTACTTGATGCATTTGAAACTGACAAAATCCTCTAAGATAGTATGATATAGAAGGTCTGGTATAACCAAGAAAAGGTACTGAAGATCTTGGTACTTGAGTATAGCCTCCAACACTACCTCTGAATGATGATCAGCTAGGTCTAGCATTAGCAGCAAATGCTTTGGAGTTTGCCTCAGTTAACAAATCTTTTTGTTTAGATTGTACAACAATCTCTTCGCTCAAAAAAAGATTGTATACTTCCTTGGATGTAACTGGTGGATTGCGGATCCGAATAGAAGTAGAGAAAGAACTATAATCCGATCCCAATCCATTCAAGATAGTAACTATTAATTCATCGTCACTAATCCTAGATCCAGCAAGAAAAATTTCATCAGTGACTCTCTAGATTTCACTAAGAAAGTGAGAAACAGTACCTGAACCAAGTTTGAGAGATTGAAGCTTAAGACGAAGTTGAGTCGAGTGTGTAGTGGAACTTCTAGCAAATCTTTCTTCAATTATATCCCATAAATCCCTTGAAGACTCTGCTCCAGCCACATAAGGTATGACAGACTCAGAAATAGACATTTGAATCCATAGTATGATAGTAGTATCATCACCGTGCCAAGTTACATAACCAGGATTTACAGCATTATCGAGCAAATACGGAGGACAAACAAGAGACCATCAAGAAAACCATGGATCTTGTATCTTCTGAGTAAAGGAAGAAGAAGAGATTTCCAAGTAAGGAAAGTTTCATATTTGAGTTTGTAATTAAGAATTTGTGAGATTTGATTGAGAGGCACGTTTGAGATTCTTGACTCGTAGTTATTCATGATTGGGAATAAACGATGAAGAGGAAAAATCAAATGAAATCCAAGTAAAACTCAAGAAAAAACTAGTTCCGAAAGGTAGTCATTAATGGCGGTTGCGGAAGTTATCATCCGATACCAAAGTTTCACTAAAAGAAACGTATTCAATGCTCAAATCATTACAATACTGAGTACACGATACACTCAGTATTAATACAGTAGACCATACAGGACAGGTTGTCATTGACAGCTCACATTAACACTCTGTCAATAACACGAGTGACTCACACAAACAACAGTAACCTGTACGGATATTGTACAGACACAAATATTACAATTAGGTCAATCATTAAATGTCACGTAAGTTTGGAGACAACTTGGACCATGAATATGGACGATGATTAGATTTTTATTTTTCCAACTCATAGGCAAATAAGAATAAGCATGTGGTTGATAGGGCTGCACATGGGCGGGTATGGGCGGGTATAAGCTAAAACCAACCTCGCACCCACAGACTGCGGTTTTTTTTTTTTTCATAACCAACCCCGCACCCACAAACAGCGGGCGGGTTTTGTTACCCTCCCGCTACGGGTTGGGCGGGTATGGGTTTAAACGGGTTTAAACCCGCTTTATATTCAAGTATTTAGAGTAACTTCTATTCTCCTTGATTAAGTGAGAAAAAAAAACCAAAACCCCCAAAATATTCATATCTAGGAAGTTCACATATGAAGATTAAGTGTTGAATCTGTTGATTTTTCGATTGTTGTCGATTTCTGGTGAAGATTCAAAGTTGTTGTTGTCGATTTCTGGTGAAGATTTCTGGTAATTGTCGTTCGTAGGTGAAGAAGAAGAACTGAGGAGGAAGAAGAGGAGAGGCCGAACAGAGAGAAGAGTGTAGAAAGTGAATGAGGGTTATCAGTTATCCTATCTACTAGTATTAGGGTTTCATAATGGACGAATAGGATTAGTTTTATCTAATGATATATAATCTGCGGGTTTTTTGGGCGGGTATGGGCGGGTATTAGCTTAAACCAACCTCGCACCCACAGACAGCGGGTTTTTTTTTTCATAACCAACCCCGCACCCACAACGGGCGGGTATGGATTAAAAACCCACGGATTTAGCGGATACGGGTGGGTTTGGGTATCATGGGCGGGTCTTGTGCAGCCCTAGTGGTTGATGTAATGAGTCTTTTTTGACTCAAAGGCATCACTATTGGACGATATTTAACCAAGATTTCCCTTCTGAGTTTGAGCTTATTATCTCATGGTGCGCAAAATCTTAGTGTATCCAATTAGGCTCCGGTAGTTTAATATGATGTACTTCCGTTCATATACTAATTATGACTAGGCGTGACTGTCATGGGATTGATGTTAAAAAGTTTTTGTATGTTTGTCTTGTGGACTCATGGTCCTTGGTTATATAAAGTGGTAAGGTATAGCTTTTATTTCCCTTATTCAATCCTATTCTTTATGATACGGAAAGCTTATGCACAGCCAAAGGTTTCCGAGGAAGAATCCGAATTTTAGTTCACATTGAATAAATCATATACTCTCTTTTAGTCGATTAGCCAACGGAAAAAATAAAAATAAAGATGATGATCATCCATACTGGATTAATGAGATCAACAGTAATATGGTAATATGGTGATTTCAGTTGACCTTTAAAGCTAAGAATACTGGATTTCAAGATGTCAGCAAGAGAAGTAAATCCGGTTCTATTTTGTACATGCCATTAGATTTAAGCAGTTCCAAGAGAATTTATACCAAACAATTGTTAGTGTATTGATGGTTGGATGAACTTTACCTCCTACTCATAGGGATGTATTTTTCCTTTCTTTTTGACGGATTCTTCGGTCTCTTGTTTCCCCAAAACAATTTTGGTTGTGGCACAAGTAAAAAAATTCAGAATAGAATTCTTTCTGAGAAATTAACAGTGTTGCAAATTCTCTATGTTCATATCAGTAGTGGTGAGCGAAAAGGTAATTGAGCTACACAAGTGAACAGATGAATCAATAGTGATCCAGTCAAACGAATTAGGGTTATATCATTTTCAAACTTGTGAAAGTAGTCAAAATATTATGGGATATATATATTCCCGTTGTTTCAAAAAGACTGTCCGCTTTGCCTTTATCATAACATTAAGGAGACCATAATATTTTACTTGACTACCCTTATTTAATTATCTATTTTATTTTAATAAAAATCCAAGCAATAAAAACTACCTAAAATTGTCAGGAAGATTATTTTTGCAAAATATCAAAGGAAAAATAAAAAAATATCGAATTTATGAAGTATAAACTTTATAAGGAATGTAATTTTTGGATCTAAATATATATATTCTCTTAAAATAAATGAAGGATATATTTGTTTCCTTAGTTATATAAATTTTTATAATATTTAAGATCGGGCCCTGTTAAAAATAAATTTATGAGTATAAAAAATTTAGGGGCATATGGAGAGTTCATTGGTGATATATAAATATAATAGAAACTCGACATAATTTTGAAATGGATAAGGATAGTATTTTTAAAACGAAGGGAATATATATTTGTCCTTGTTTCATTTTACTTATAATTAAGTTACGACCACATAAGCAGTAATTTGATCATCTAATCATTAGAAAATTCACGATCCATTGTTCAGTAAATCGTTAAATTCATTTTATTGAACAAATATGTCGTTTTTATTTCCTTATGGAATGATATAGTAAGAGAAATTGTGTGACCAATATGCAAAATTTACACTTTAATTTTTAAAAATCTCACGAAACATTATAATTACAATGTCGATGTAGACGCTTGTTACTCTCGTACAAAAGTGTTGTGGTTCTTGCGGCTCATAGGCCGGGTGCATTTGCAAAGTGCCCATAGAAGGAGGAGAGCAGGTGGGTTGATGTTCCGAGTCTTTTCAACTCATAGGCTAAGTGCATCACCGTGTCTACTAACCAAGATGATCAGAATCATGGGTGTATGAGCCTGAGGATCCTTTGAGACGAGAAGTTACTCTCTCAGAAGTCGGGAGCAAAGAATTTTTGCTCCAAAAAAGGGAAGTTTTTCTACTTATAAAAGTCGTTTATAAAGTACATCTCCAAACTGATTTTCGACTGTTTAACTTAAAAAAGTCGAAAAAATACTTTTAAATAAGTATCCAAACCACCTATTAATTTGTGTCTGTTTGTTCATTTGTTAATCATGACTAGCTAGAGTGTCATGGCTTTGATGTTGCTAAATTTCATATATGTTTGTCATATGGACTCATGGTCCTCGGTTATATAGACCCCTTATTTGTTTTCCCATCTTCCCATCTTTATGATGGTTAAAAAAGCAAATATACTGGCCGAAGGTTTCCAATGAATTGCCCCGGTTTAAGTCACTGTATGACATTTGTACAGACTTAGCAAGAAACAAGCAAAAAAAATAAAAAATTATGGTGTGCATACTGAGGTGCTGGTGGAAAATTGAATATATCTTGGACGATAAGGTTATTCATGTTTTACCTCAACGGTTTTGTCGAGATCTGGCCATGCAGCGGCGATAACCGATGCATGACTGATTTATACGCGTTGAGGTTAAGAGAGTCTTTCAAATCCATAGTTTCAAAACAGCTTAATTAACGTTTCTTCGTCATTCTTTTGTTAGTTTTAATGATAACAATTAGTGCAACTTATAATGGTTTAATCTTCGTCAAATTAAATGAGAGAGATGCTACATGAGAGCTGTAGTTCATGGCATGTATGTATGAACTTTTTACCTAGAGGATGGTGGTATTCACATTTGTTATATTATAATATTATTGAATCGATTGATCAATTTTTATGTGGAGTTATTCGTAAGAATTTTTTTATAATATAAAACATGTATAACTAAATTATTTCGAATTTTAAAATATGATATCGAGTGAGCCGCTTATTAAAGCAAACAATATGGTGAAAAAATAAAACAAAAATTGGACCAAATTGGTAATTATTGTTAAAATTTGGCTCGCAATGCTAGTAGATTGGTGGCGTGTGACGCTGCAAAAGAGTTTGAGAGCGACCACTCATCGCTCACAGCTCCATCTTCCCTATTGCCTGATAATTTAAACCTTAAAATCTAGAAGAAAAAGATGACCTTTTGAAAAATGGAAAATCTTACGTGAAACGACAATGATACATGTACCCGTAGAAACTCTGAAGTTTCTAGAGCGTGAGAAGAAAGTGGAACCCAACTTGCTTATTCCTAATCCGAACACTGGAACAGCTAAGCTAGTCACCACGGGATCTTCTCATGAAAATTCTTTCGGGTTTTCTTTTTGGCGGCCAATGTAGAATCATTATACATGAAAACGTTTTTAATCAATCAGTTGACATGCATCGCCATCCCGCACGGCGTCTAACCAAGCTTTCCCATCTGTGTTTAGCTTATTATTTCACAAGGTGTTCAAAATCTAATTGTATGAGCCCAGGTCTCCTTGATTTGATGAACTTCTGTTCATTTACTTACTATGACTAGGGAAACATGGCATTGGTGTTTAGAAGTTCTTACATATTTTTCGTGAGTACTCATGGTCCTCGGTTATATAAGTATCAAGCAAATGGTCAAAGAAATGAAAAATCCAAATTTACTCATACTGGACGAGGCATAGATACAACAAGGAACAGTATGGACTGTGAGGTGTAGGTGGAAAATTGAATTTATCATGTGTGAAAATCATAATGAGGATTGCGGTTACCATGGTAATCCATACTTTGATAATTGTATTATTTTAATTAATGTGATTTTGATGTATGCTTAGCTACCATCGAGAACGGAAAAAAATTTTAAATAAAAAAATAAAAAAAGAGTTATACAATTCCTTAGAATTTTGCTAACCCAACATTTTTCTTAAATTAATTTATCTATTTAATTGAAATCACATTTCAATTCATTCAAACCAAAATGACGATTACATGATTGCTTACAAGATTATCAAAATCACCAAAATACAAGATAATCAAAACCCAAATACAAATGATGACACCAATTGCAAGTATATCGCGAAGAGAAAGAGCCATGTACCGCAAAGACACCCAATTTTTGTTGACGTAATAGTGATGAATGATGGTGTGAACCGGAATCAATTCCTTCCATTTAAAATGATTATCTTCTTCGATAAGAGATGCTCCAAATGAAATTGAGTATTTTGCCCAAAATCTTGTAGATCCATTCAAATCCGGGTGCCCTAAATCTCTCTTGTTGAAGATGAATCCAAAGCGACGGCGAGCAGAAATCGAGAATAGCAAGCTAATGTACACCATGGAGATTTAAAAGAATCGCTATTAAAGCGAAGTAAAAATCGTCCAAAAGACGAAGAATAAACACAAAATTGGTTAAAAAGACCAAAATCAACAATTTCCGGGTGAAATGGACAGTTAGATTTTGATACTGTTTAAATGGACAAAAATGTAAAAATAGGCAGGATGTAACCAGTTTCATCGTGCCCATTTTCAAATATTTTTTCTTATTTTTAATTTACACAGGATGTATCCAGTTTCATCCTTGCTATTTTTTAAATTTAAGCTAGGATAAATCCAGTTTCATCCTTGCTATTTTTTTTTTTTCCATTTCACCCAAATTATTTTTTACTCGTCCATTTGAACCGTGATTTAAAAATATTTGGACAAATGACCCATTTTCCGAAGAATAAATCGCCCAAACAACGAAGAAATGTGTCCATAGAGACCAAAAATAAAAACTAAAAATATAAATTAAATTATTCTTATTCATTAAATAAAAAACTAAAATTCCTTGCTCAGATCTAGTCCAAAAAGACTTCTGAGCAAAAAGGACGAGGAAGTTCCAGAGGTTTTTCTTTTTTTTAATAGTGTTGTATAAATGCCTGTGATATATTGTATGAAAGAGTTAGCAAACTCAATATGCGTTTTCTTTTCAGTTGCCACAAATAAGGATTTAATTTATCAGGTTTAGTTTTAAATCGCTCATTATTAATCACCTTTAATTTTATTTTGGTAATTTGTATAGGTTTTAGTTGTTTTTTTTTTCATTTTGTTTTTGTGAAGTAAACTTTAGATATTTATAGCTACCCATTTCTCCTACTTAAGAGGCGTGTGAATTTTTTTCTTAAACAAGCATCACTGACTATCTGGGTTAGTCCGTTCGCATGTATCGCCAGGGAGTTTGGCATAGAAAATGAACTTAATTAGTTTTGCATTTCATAACGCTAAGGAGTATAATGTACTTTGTTCTTTCATCATGAGTCCATTTGTGTGGTAAAGTTCCTAGTGTCATCCTTAAGAAATAACTGCACCAGCTCAAGGTCTCAAAATAACCATTCATCAATCGTCTACGAAAATTAATTTCGAAAATATGATATTCTGACTGACCACACAATCGTCAATGATTTATGGGAAAAATTCAGATTTTCTATGTGCATAAAAATAAATGTAAGTCAGACACGAGACATGGGATACTTATGTTCATTTCTATAACTCACTTCAACAAATGGAGAAAACTTTTGATGGGGGCGTTTTCTGATGGAGATATGTGGGACAAATAAGGTGCTGCCATGTGTCATTCTTTTCACATATCAAATTTCCAAAAATACCAAACATAAAATTTAAGCAATTAAGATAGAGAAGATTTTCAACAAAAATACATGTTTTTTTTGTTTTTGGCAACAAAATTTGTTGTAAGCAATTAATAAGAAATACATGTGTCAAGCATCTTATTTGTCCCCCGTGCCCCATCGAAAAACGCTCCCATCAAAAAAATTCTCCAATAAATACAACAAAAATCCTCAGTATAGTCATGTCATTTGATTTCGCCAATGCTTTCACACATATATTACATGGTCCACGGACTTGATCTCTTATGCATAAAGCCTAGTAGGTACCAAATTCTTTGAGCCTTGTTCTGTTCTCTCTCTTATGTGCCGGAAATAACCAACGTACAAGAACAATACATTAGGGTATAGAAAAATACAATTCAAATCTTTCAAAGCCGGCGTTTTCATGAGTTCAATCGGTTCAGATAACTGAATCGGAATCGGAAACGATTTTCAATCGTTATGAAATCGATAATGACAAATGGATCTATAGACAAAATCCTGAGCAATTGCCTAAGAATTTAACTCTTGAAGGATCTCCATCATCAAGTAGTGCGTTTCAGGAGGTTGAAGCCACTAGCTTGAAATCTCAAGGTGTGGTTGTTAATGCAGGTGGGGATAGCAACCATCATGTTGGGATTAGGGTTACTAACTTTGTTTCTGGGTTACATGGAAGTGTAGGTGATGTACCCATAACTCAAAACAGGGATGAAAACCTGACTGTCATGAATCAACGGTCTATTGATGAATAGGGAGGAGCTTTACATTCATCTAAACTTGAGATTATTGATTGCATTCTGGCAGCTGAATCCAGTGGATTACATGTGTTGAGTGGATGAGGGGAGATACCCATTCAAACTGTTATTCCGTATGTGTCAGTCAACCATGATATTCTTTCACATGCAGTCAGTAGAAGTGGAGTTGGGGTTCCTACTGCTGTTATGGGAAGGGATGAAAGAGTGGAGATTCAAACTAACAGAAGATTTTCTTCCTCAGGTAAAACTGACGATCTTCAGTTGGTTGTGCATGAAGCTCCAGGTGCTGCAAATTTAGTTATTACTTCTCCTGACGAAGTTCTTGATACTCCATATGACATAGCTGATGAGAATTTATTTTCAGCGGTGGAGGAAAATATGGTCATTAGCCTAGGTGACATTCAAAGCTAGAACATCGACTCCAATGAGGTCATCTTTGCAACATCGAAGATGGTCTTTCAGTTATGTTGCAGGGTGGGGGTAATTAAGACCAAAGACGAAAAGGAAGCTAATGATGTCATTACTGAGATTTTGTTCAAGTACAGAGACAGGTATAGGGCACTTGAAGCTGGTAAACAAGCTCAGGATAGTTGTGATTCAAATAACACAGCTAAATCAAATGATCTGAACAATGAGACTGATAATGCTTGTTCTAGGGAGTTGTTGGAGGTTGATGGGAACTAAAATAATTAATTGGAACATCAGGGGGCTTAATTCTTTTGATAAGCAGGTGGCTGTTAGAGATCTTATTGCGACACATAAATGTCTAATGTGTACAATTCAGGAGACAAAGTTGGGCAAGATTTCAGCTTATTTTATTAGACAGTTATGGCATGATGATGAATTTGGTTATGAAATCATTCCTTCTCAAGGTACAGCTGGAAACAATGGAGGTTTAATTTTAATCTGGGATAATTCTGTCCTAGAATTGCTTGATAAGAGAATAGGTTTCAACTCCATATCTTGTTTGTTCAGATTCAGAAGTAATGACTTCAAATTTGTAGTCACTAATGCTTACTCTCCTTGTGATTATAATCTAAGGGAAAGTTTTTGAAATGATTTAGCTGAGATAAGGAGGTGGTCTTCTGAGGCATGGTGCATTATGGGGGATTTCAATGCTGTCAGAAGTGATGCAGAGCGAAATAATACTGGGGAGATCAAAGACATATAAAATTTTTGAATGATTTCATTGCTGATCAGGAGTTAATTGATCTGCCATTGAATGGGGGATCTTTTACTTGGAGCAACAAGCAAGATGACCCTTTGCTTTGCAGATTGGATAGAGTTATGGTTTGCACTTCTTTTGACTCAAAATCCTGTAATGCAGTACGGAAAACTTTGGTTAGAACTATTTCAGATCATAACTTTTTACTTTTTGAGTTGATTTCTTCTGTAAAGATTAGTGCTAGCTTTAAAGTTGAGAATCATTGGCTGGAGCATCCTGATTTTGTTAAGCTGGTTGAATCTTGGTGGACTGCAATGGTCTTCACTGGCACTCCTAGTTTTGTACTTTTTAGGAATTTGCAAAATTTAAAGTTTTTCTTAAAAGCTTAGAGCAAGTCTACTTTTGGCAATGTACAGCAGCAAGAAAAGGAGTTAACTGCAAGAATCAAGGATCTTAACCTTATTGAGGAGACTACTGTTTTAAAAGTTGTGCAAAGGGAAGAAAGACTTGAGTTACTAGTTAGACTCAACACAGTGAAGGTTACAAGGGCTAGAATGGCTTTACAAAGGGCTAAGGTGAAAGGTTTTCAAGAAGGAGATAAGAACACACATTATTTCAACACAATTACAAATGCTAAAAGGAGGAGAAATTGTATCACTAAATTGGAGATTGGTGGGGTTGATGTTTTTAACCAGGAAGTAATTAAGGGGGAAATAAAGGATTATTACACAAAACTGCTTACTTCTTCTAATTCAATTAATCCTTCATTTGATAATATGAACTTCAAGACTTTAGATGATGCTCAAAAAGCTTGGTTGGAAAGGGTTTTTGATGAAGATGAAGTGGTTTCAGCTATGAAGAAGTGTGGAAGAAACAAGGCACCAGGCCCTGATGGTTTCAATATTGAGTTCTATAGAGCTTGTTGGAGTTTTTCGAAGACTGATGTTATGGCAGCTATAAATGAGTTTTACAGCAAAGGAAAGATAGATTGGAGGCTTAATATGTCTTTTCTTAAACTTATCCCTAAGAAGGAGGATTCAGCAACTACTAAAGACTACAGACCTCTAAGCCTAATTAGTAGTCTTTATAAGATCATCTCAAAGGTACTTGCTGAAAGATTGAAGGTGGTTATGCCTAGCTTGATTTCTAATGAACAAGGGGCTTTTATCTAAAAGAAGCAGATTCTTGATGGCATTTTAGTTGCTAATGAATGAATTGACAGCGGGTGAAGGCAAAAGAAACCAAGGATTTTATGCAAGATAGATATGGGAAAAGCATTTGATATTGTTAGTTGGGTTCTTTATTTTCTATAGGAAAAATGGCTTTGAAGAAAGATGGATTGAATGGATTTCTTGGTGTGTAACTGAAGATCAATTCTCCATTTTGGTTAATAGTGAAGCTACTTCTAGAATTAAACCATCTAAAGGAATAAGGCAGGGAGATCCTTTATCTCCTTTCTTGTTTTTGTTAGTGGTGGAAATTCTTCTATATTAATGAATGATGTTGTGACTTAAAACAGGATTAGTGGCTTTCAAGTTGTGGAAGGAGGAACTGCAGTTACTCATTTGCATTTTGCAGATGATACTTTAATCATGCTAGATGCTTCTAAGGTGGATATTAGAAGATTGTTCATAATTCTTATGTTGTTTGAGGTACTGGAGAAGAGTGCGATGACTAGTATAGGGGCAGATGAACTGGTTCAGGAGCTATCATTGGAATTGGGATGTAAAGTTGATAGTTTACCTATAACTTATTTAGGTATGCCAATTGGAGCTTCTAAAAGAAATGTGGCTATTTGGTAAATTATAATTCAGAAGATGAAGAAAAAGTTAGCACCTTGGAAGAGAAATTTTTTGAACAAAGCAGGTAGAGTGACATTAATCAAAAGATCCTTGGAAAGCATTGCAGTTTATTTTCTTTCCATATATTATATGCCTGTTTTTGTGGACAAAAGGTTAAACAACATTATGAGGGATTTTTTTTTTTTTGGGGGGGTGGGGGGGGGGGGGGGGGGGGGGGGGGGGGGGGTAATAAAAAGAAAATAAGTTGGGTCTCTTTCAAAACAATTTGCAAACCAAAAAGCAAACGCGGTTTGGGTATAAGAAGTTTAAGATTAGTTAATAGATCTCTCTTGGAAAAATAACATGGGAGATATTGCAAGGAGGAGAATGCATGGTGGAGGAAGATCATTTATGAGAAGACTAAATCTGCAGAAGTCTGTTTGGTTCCTTTACAAGTAAATGAAGCAATTGGTAGAAGCATGTGGTATAAAATTCAAAAAGCTAACAAAGATTTTTATGAATCTGTTCATTTACAGGTTAATGATGGAAGAACATTCAGGTTTTGGCAAGACTTGTTGCTTGGAAAAGACTCTTTCAAAGAATAAATATCCAAGACTTTTCAGAATCAGTTTGTAGAAGAAGCATATGGTGGCAGACCTGAAGAATATGAGCTGGACTTTCTTATTCTCTAGAGAGCTTAATCCAGCTGAAAGGATTTATTTCCTGGAGTTAAAATATGAGCTGAGGAATGTAGTATTGGATCAAAGTAAAGAGGATGATGTGGATGGTGATTGTACAACGAAAGCAATGTATAAGAAGTTGGCTGAGGAAGAGGCAGATTGGGAGTTACATAAAGTGGTAGCCAGTAAAATGGCACCTCCAAAGGTCTGTTTTTTTATGTGGGCAGCAATGCATAGTTCAGTCCCGATCAGAAGCATGTTGGTAAGGAGAGGCATGGTTATGTTGTCAAATCTTTGCTTGTTTTGTGGTTCAGAAGTGGAAACCTTGGACATCTGTTGCTCAAATGCACTTGCACGGCTCATTTATGGAATTTCTTTATTCTTTCCCTCCAAATCTGTTGGGTAATGCCTAATAACTTCATTTCGCTAATGGAAAGTTGGAGATTGAATGACAATAGAATAAGAAGGACAGTTTGGCAAGTGCTACCTTTTGCCATTATGTGGGAGCTATGGATGGAGAGGAATAGTAGAGTAAATAGTGGCAGAAGAAAGACCGAGAAGGAGTTAATTCATGTTGTTATTTTAGACATTTGCTTATGGAGCTCGGCTACTGATATATTCAAAGGATATTCGATGAACCAAATCATTCATCACTGGGAAGACGTAGTTGTATTGTAATTAGATGATTGCTTTTTTATTTCTGGGAGTCTTTGACTCAATCCCTCTGTACATATTTTTTCACTCAATATAACCTTTTCTTCTCGAAAAAAAAAAAAACAATACACAAGAACAACTAAAGGCGTTGGTGGAAACTGTACAGAAATTGTTTGAAAACAATTGGAGGAAAAGGAAGAAATGCCATCCCGCAAAATAAAATGAAATGAAGTTGGGACTAAAAACGTGGTCGATAAGTTATTAGAGCTTCCACAATGGACGATAAAAACCATAAATTTGGCCCACAATCCTATCACAGTGGGACGGAGTAAAGATTAAAAACTGGAGTATAACTAAATATCAGAGTATATCTGGTCTGAAATTTGGACCAAAACCATATTTGGTCGAGCGGAGACTAAAAGTTCGCCTGGAATGGGGCGCTGGTATAATAACCGTTTGGAATGTGACGGAGATTAAATATGCGCGCGATGGTGGAGCGAACATATAAAGTCCGCCTATTTAATATAACCCAATATATTAAATCACACACACTTGTGGCACATATGGTGAGTCATCACCATGCGAATATATAAAGTCCGCCTCACTTGGGCGGACATATAATCTAACGTTTGACTGAATTTTGGTCATTTCTCATTATTCTCCACCGCGGAGCAAACCCATATTTTTTAGTGTATGGTTTAATTTTGGTCTTTTGTTCGCTCTCATGATTGTGGAGCTCTTAGAGGCCTAAAAAGAACTAAAATTTAAATTTAAGATAGCTTAGTCTTTTTAAATTTTAAGACATCCCTAATCAGACCATCCTAAATGGAGTACCACATCAACACCCGGTTACTATCAGCAACCCTAATAAATGATGTCAAAAAACGAGTTGTTTATTTGGGAATATTGAAGATAAATGGTTCAAGTTTATAACGCCCAGAGATGTGATGTTGAATTGGATAGTGTTCTAAACAACAATTCAAACAATCAACTACGTGCTTATTAAAGCTCAGGGTCCGTAAAACATTGTAATTTGAAAACACTAAATAATGCATTTGGATATACATCCAGAAGTAACTTTTTTAATTCTAAAAAAAGCAAGAAATTAGTTTGGGTGTGAAATTTCAGAACCACTCGTAGAAGTAGAAAAGTCGACTTTTTGTTAATGACGAGTTTGGATACCAAAGCAGAAGTTAGGAAAAGACGTCAGAAGCAAAAGCATTCTACTTTACGAGAAATTGATTTTTTTATTTTTAGAAGTCATTCTGAAATTAAGTACCCAAATTAATTTCTGACTTTTTTTCGCTTCCAGAAATCAAAAAGTAATTATTGAGAGTGTATCCAAAAAACCTATAAACAAAAGACCTATACTTCTGGTAACCAAACACATAACTAATGATCAAATGAATGCAAACAAAATGTTGATGAAATTCATAAAGGACCACCCTCAAAATCTAGAGTGGAGCGCATTAATCCGCTCTTGGATACCCAAAATTTCCACCGCAAGTCGGGTTGGTTATGATCTATAACTGGGATGTAATCTTATTTTCATCATAATAAAAATTATAGAAAATTTTACCAAATATAAAATAAAATATTCCAACATGTACCTTTAGACTTTGCAATTTCTCGAGTTTCAAAATAAAACATATGTTTTCGGATTAAAATTAATGATATAGGACGTGCAGTAAATTCATGAAACATTTACGCATCACTTACTCTAGTCATGTGACTGCGCCATAGTCATAACCTTATTTGATCCTAATTGTGCCATGAATAAACCTCATTTGATCTTGGATCATGTTAATGGTCGTTTTTTTGTTTCTCCACATTTGGTTTACTATATTATTAAAAAAAATATGGTATACGCTATTGGAGTAAACTAAAGAATAGTACTAATGAACGTTGCCATGATGAGACGACCAGGGAAACACTTCAATTCTCATAGATATTGGAAGAAGTTGCGGTTAATTCCTACAAAGTTCAACATCAACTTTCTCATAGAAAATTTATCCTGAGAACGCTCAAGCCGAGTACTTACATAAACATAGTTTACATAGACCCGCAAATCGTGAGGTATTTAAGAGAGTCATGCCTATTGTTACTTACGAAGAACTTATACTGGACAGTGATCCACTCATCACCATTGGTAATACTTTGTCAATTTTCTACCAATCCCCTATTTCACAATTTTTGGCGAGCGCCGGAGTCCACTAAGAATGAGGATATCAATACCAACAACTAAAGAGAAGCTGAGAAAAATACTTTTATTAAAGAGGAAAAAACTTATCCCTGAAATAAAATAATCTCAAATGAGATATATATATATATATATTTTTTTGTAAGTTAAAATGCATTCACAACAAACTAACTTAGGGAGTTATTAACCCTTACATCAGAAATAGTAAAGCCATATAATATTGGGCTATTAATTCCAACCCGAACATTAGATTTATCAACTTCTAAGGCTTGCAAAATACAAGATGGAGGTTCATTCCTCCAATTAATAAGATTTTTAAAGGATTTAGCCTCCTTAGCAAGGATATCAGCTACATTGTTTGCTTATCTAGGAAAAAAAAACCTAAAAAATTCTGACAGAGTTAATTCTCTTTTTACTTCATCCATGATCTTCTAGTTCTGCCAGGTAATTTGAGATGTTCATCCATTCAAGTAGTCAAAAAGGTTCTTGCAGTCGCCTTCCACACTGAAGTTTAATAGTCCCTCCTCTATTGCCCATTTAGCTGCCTGCAAAAGCCCTAAAGCTTCTGCTTCTTCTGGGGATGAGGCTCAGATGGGCCCTGCTATGACGTGCTCAAAATTCCCTGAATTTTGTCATGTTGTGTAGATGGAGAGTCCATTAAGAAGGGAACTAGTTGATAATGATCTTTCGCATGTGTCTGTTCCTTTTGATTTGATGCATATTGGTCAATTTGAAGTAAATTGCTATTATCAGATGCTAGAATGCAAAGTGCTTCCGACGAGGAAGATGATGGGAAACCTGGGATTGAAATCTTAAATGGTGATTTAAAGTTCTAGGACATACTAATGATGCAGAGATGCAATGCAAGGTAGAGTGATTAGAATTAGCAATGATTAAAGAGAAGCTGATAAAATTGAATCAAGGGATAGAGGAGAACCCAAACTATCTATAGCATCTTCAAAAGGGGATGAAGAAGAAAAAAGATAGTCTCAATTGACCATCAAAACCACATGATCAGTTCTAGGACGGAATGGATTAACTATATCCTGTAACAGCTCATTAACCGGTTCGGAGTTTCCTTCATTTGGTTCTATGGAATTTATTACTCGGTGAGTTTTCGAGTTAACAGTACGAAAAAAAAAATTGGAAATCCAAATATCCAACGGTATATAGTTTTCAGGGAGGTTATAAGGAAAGGTTCTTTTACCCAAGATAGAGTTAGAATATAGAGTGATTTCTTCGTCATAAATAACATGGCCTAATACCTCATAGGATTGTTTCACTATCCTAGTTGATTCATTGGTAATCTTGGGACCGGACTACTTTACCTAATGATGTTCTTCCCTGAACAAGTCATACAATGTTTCACTAATCCCTAGAAAAGCTAAGAACTTCTCTACAAATTTTGAGTTACCATGAGATATGAACCCTACATTTTGTATTAGAAATAAAATTTTGATATCATTATCAACCAGCCTTTATATTATAAAGTTCTACTCTTGCTATTGTAAACTTTGTTAGTCATAAGTTTTGTTATAGCTATCCTTAGTAATAAAGTATAACCCCTATAAAATAATAGTGTTGGGACTGGTAATATTAATTTATCACAATATTATAAAGTCTCGATAAAATAAAAATTGTTAATTTATCTAAACATTGTTTAATTCTTGTCACCAAATACTATATTAAAGATCTAAATTTGTGCATTGGATTATATGAGATTTCAAAATGCATTTTATCAGTTCTATCGTAGTCTGTTGGAGGGTTATGTGGCAGGAAAACCAAATCCAAGAAAATTAATGTTCTAGACGCATTGTTTCAGCTTCGACAATAGATGTTCGCGCAAAGCCAACGTATGTAAATTCTTTTCGCCCTCGTATAATTATTTCAATAACACCGCGTCAGAGAATTCAAGTGAAATGTTAGATAATTAAAGTACTAGAGAAAATACAAAATTTAATCAAATGATTGAACTATCATAATGGGGTGGACGTTAAATACTTTTTGAACTTCCGTCAAGAGTATCATAGGGAACGAGAAAAGTAATGATGTGGAAGTCAAAGATGAAACTGTAGTTACGAAACCTTCATGTAAATAAGCTTTATATCAAAATTGTGAAGGCATTGAAACGACAACACCAAAATCTCTTCTGATGTCAAGAAAATCATGTCACAATTACTTGAAACATTCTCTACCAAATTCACATAAATGTAAAACTAATTTTATATAAATTAGAGGTTATTAATTTATATATATAGGAAGGGACCTAGATGAATTCCCATTTTTTAAAATTATATTATCGATATAACGAATTATTAATTTAGAATATTAGTCATTACACGAAACCAGCAAAATTCATTAATTTATCGCAGATTAATTTATAAATGTTCTATTTTATTTATATCCAAATTGATGTCCTCAATTCAAAAATCATTGACACCAAAATTTTATCGACTAATAAAGGAAATCCAAATAAATAAATAAAATAAAAATTACATGCAATTTGATTTTCGGGGTCCAACAAAACAAGATTAACAAATGGTAGTATGTCTTGACCAGGATGGAGCAGTTGCCTTCCACATATCTTGGTATCCCAATAGAGAGCATTGGTGTAGTACTTCTGTCTGGGAATATTTCTTGACCAGCATTGAGCAGAAATTGGCGACGCGGAAAAAAAAAGAAACTAAACAAAGCAGGTATACTTATTCTTATAAAAAGTTGTCTTGCTAGTTTACCTATTCATTACTTATACTTGTTGTTATTTCATCTCCCCTGTAAGTGTGGAGAAGATAATGGTGTGTTTTAGGCGGATTTTTTTTGTGTGTGTGTGTGGGGTGGGGGGAGTGAAAGGAATGAGGAATCTAGTTAGGGTAGCGTGGACAAAAAATTGCATGCCTCAAGTAAATGGTAGGTTGGGAGTGAAAATTATGAGAGTTACTAATCAATCTTTGTTGATAAAATGGATTTAAAGATTCTCAAAGAACAAAAAAAACCTTTGGAGGAAAATAGTGAATCAGAAGTTCGAGAGAAGCCTGAATTTGTAAATGTCGGATGTTGATAGAAAACCTCGGTGTAGGAGTATATAGAAGAATGTAGTGAATATGGTTCTGGTTGTTCAAGAAATGACAAAGTTCACAGTGAGAAACGGTAAAGGGATAAAGTTTTGGAAGTGTTAGATCACTGCTCGGTCGAACTCGCAAGCGTTTCTATATCAAGCTTGTTTGTCAAGTTTAGGTGATCAAAACTATAAGTCTTGATTTCTAGTCTACTTATAACTATGTCTCAGATTAGGATAGAATGTGTAGTTGAGTTTCATGACGTTCATCGATTGAAGACGAAGATATACTGAGGAGATATTGGAGGAACTTCATCAACAAAAGGTATGTGGAGACTAAAACTTATCTATCACTCGAAGTTTATTCTATTTTATCTCCTAATGAGACTAAGTCGTATAGCTATATAGATTTTTACATTATACATATTTGATATTCGAGCCGAGTTTAACTCGTTTAGTTGGAAACTAAATCTTTTCTCTTTAGCTACGTTCTTATTATTGGAAATCTTTTCTCTTTAGCTACGTTCTTATTATTCCTTGACGAGTTTAGTTGGAAACTAAATGATGAGTCAAAAGATGATCATGTGAAAATTGCCTTGAAATATCTTACATGATTTGTGTGAGACATTCATTTGATGTGGACTCGGAATGTTTCGTATTGATTATTCGATCACTTAAAAATTAATTATAAGCTAATAGTTTGTGTGTGACAACTATTGTCGTCTTTTAAGGATGAATCAATGATTGAAATGGGAGTCTAAAACAAATAACCATTTTCTGAATATAGCACAGTATGCATAACAATATGCAAACTGTTGTAGTATGATTCGGGTCCAGGAACCAAGTTTGCAAACCACTACGCGAACAATTTTAACTATCGAAGTCCTGGAATCAAGTTTGTATACCAGTATGCGAACGGTTTCACCTGAGTTAGGTCTGGAACGACAGTATGCATACCGGTTTACGAACTGTTGGACGTGACCCGTTTACAAAATGAGTTGGTTTAAGTTCTAAAATCGGTTAAGTATGATTTCATACTCATGAACAAATACATTTATAAATTAAGAAATGCAATCTTTGCAAATTTTGGCTAAATGTTCATGAATTGATTCTCTTGAATCAAATCCGATTTTGTTTCAATTGTGTCTTGTATACTTCTATGAGAATATAAACAATTGAACAACTCTATGAGTAACACAATTAGATTCATTTGATTATCATTTTATCTAGAAGTGTTAGATGAATGTGGTTAATACAAAAGTGTTCATATGAATAACTTCGGTTAACTATTATTGAGCCAACTCAATATACACGTTTAGGTACAGTTACCCATATCTAGATATAGGTATATTTCATTTGTGTTTAACAAGCTAAGACCATCTAACGGTAGAGAGATATTTCTTTGGTTTTAAGCAAACTTATCTTGAATCTTAAATCAGGTTTTCATCTAATGGTGAATATTGATATCTTTGTTTCAAATCTATCAAACCATGATTTGAAGACTATATAAGGGATAACTCTAGTAATTGGAAAACATAATCCCCACACCTCATGTGTGATACTAGTTGTGTACTAGAATCGAATCTCCTTTAACCTAGGTTTTTCCTAAAACCATTATAGGTTAACGACTTAAAGACTTCATTAGGATTCTGAAGCCAGACCCAACTATTTTCTCTGTAGTTGCGTGTTCTGATCTTACTTGTTCTATCGTATTGAGTACTATCTTCTCTAAGATTTGATCGAGATTTATATCTGATAGGTAAGATATAAAAAGTAATCACAAAGCTCTTCGTCTCATTCTTTTGGATTCCTCAATAAATTGTTTTACTACCATATAGTTAAGTTATTGTGAGGTGATTGATATTTCTTGGCTTTTCTTCGGGAATATAAGACTGGATTATCAATTGGTTCATGTTCACCTTGATTTATCAAAAGACGGAACAAAAATCCGTAGGTATTTATGTGGGAGATAGATTTATCTATCAGAATAGACTTTTCTGTAGGAGACAGATTTGTTTATAAAGTCTTCGACTTCGGGTTGTAGCAACTGTTAGTTGTGGGTGAGATCACCTAAGAGAATCAAGTGTGTAAAGTCCTGCTGGGATTCAGAGACGTCAGGAACGCGTCTGTACCTTAATCGGTGTGATACTTGGTTAGGGATCAACTACATTCCACTCTGAAGTTAACTTGTAGTAGGCTAATGTCTGCAGTGGCTTAACATAGTGTGGTGTTCAAATCTGGACTAGGTCCCGGGGTTTTTCTGCATTTGCGATTTCCTCGTTAACAAAACTCCTGGTGTTTGTGTTATTTCTTTTATGCATTATATTTGTTTATATAATTGAAATATCACAGGTTGTGTGTAGTTCAATCAATTGGTAAATCCAACCTTTGGTTGTTGATTGAAATTGATTGACACTTGAACATTGGTCTTTGGTACTGTTCAAGTTGTTTCTCATAATAATCAGACTCACGGATTTCTGTCTGTTTGATTTATTGATTACATTGAGAAACATAGATATAACTCTTGGATATATTTCCTTGATTGAGTCTGACTGTCAAGTTGATTCTCTTGGAATTATATTGGAGTTAGTGGAAGCCCATGATGAAGCGGTTATTATGGAGAATTTCGGTGGAAAGAAGTGTTACAAGATTTGGACAGGAACCTATCCCCCTTAATTTCGATTCTCATCTATGCAAGCAAAATATTCCAAACAAGGTAAGCTTTATTCTTTAGGCAAGTTTTCACGATTTAATCCCTACTAGAGACATGTTAGTTCATCGTGGTATGAGCATTCAAAGTCATTTGTGTGTGTGTGTGTGTGTGTGTGTTTTTTGTAACAACGAAAAAGAAACTTTTGATCACATGTTTCTTCATTGTCCGTACTCTTTTGTGATATGGGATTACAGTAGAACTTAGATAAGTTGATACTCGATAAATTAATTACTTCGCTAAAATAAGAAAATTCTCTGGTCCCAACTAGGCTTGGATAAACTAAATTTTAACTCGATAAATTAATAACTTCGCTAAACTAATAATTTTCTTTGGTCCCAACGCCATTAATTTATCGAAGTTTTATTGTATTTTATTAAGGCGTTTAGTTAAGATATCATGGCCGATGCAGAGAACTTTGTTCCTATTGTTTGAAGCTTGGTCTACTAATGTGCTCCAAGGAAGGGGAAATGAGGTGTGGAAGATTATTCCATACTCCATTTGTTGCGTTTTATGGAAGGAGCGAAACGGGAGAGTTTTTGGTGGTCATCAGAAAAGTGGTGCGGAGAATATTGATCTTGTTAAGCAACTTGTAGTTTTATGGTCTTATGAAGCTGATACTTTTAGTTTTGTTTCCCTAATCTCATCTAGAGCAATTGGGAAACTCGCATGAGTGAGTGATTAACTTTATTTATTTTTTTGAAGCATGAAATATATTTAGCTAATAAAGGACTATTACATGAGAGGATATAATATCCCAATATTCACCAATTACACTTATGTTGGTAAGCTGAGAATCTAAAGTAACATGATATTGGAGCATAATAACAATCTTCGGATCAAATTTGCATCGGTGGCGAATGTTGGTTTCGAAAGCCGAATGACCTTCGGTCAATGATTTCCACAAGAAAAGTTGTATTTTTGATGGACATGACAATGTCCAGGGGAACTGAGATGGAGGTAGAGATATCTGATGCAGTTGATTGACGCTGCTAGTCATGCTCTTGTATCTTGATGTTGCGGTTAACTACCCCAAGTGATATGTGTGTACTCCTTTGTTTTTCGGCTCGATCCATAATTCAAAGGGTTCTTCAGCTTGGAAGAAATATTGATGTATAATCTGATCTCTGCCTTAGAAGTGCTAATAAGGCTATTACAAAGGTTACTAAAAACTGAAAGAAAGGTACAACACGAATACAGACTTGACGAATACAAACTTAGCCTAGACTAAACTAGGTAATTTTTAAAAGAGGAAGAACAACTACGCTGAGAAATAAAATACAATGACACAAACAAAAACTTTCGAGGAAAGGTGGCGAATTCATCGACCCATTCGTAAATCAAGTAGGTTGTGTGCTTGCTGCTGTGATACAAGATGATGATGTAGCTATGATACATTCTTGGAATTGTTCCATCATGAGGAGAAGTTGATTATGATGCTTGATATGATAATTCTCAGGATTCACCAGTAATATGCCAAGGTTGGAATTTGAACCCAAATATGAGGGTCGTTAGAACTGGCTAAGATATGAAGTGGATTTGATGGGTATTCTGATTTTTGGTGAAAAAGTGATATGATGCTGAAAAATGCAAATCGAAAAGCAATTTTTTTTTCTTTTCTTAAGAAGATCATGCCAAACCTCAATGCTGCGATCCTTTTGACTCGCTAGGAAAACCCATATCATGAAAAACCTCTAAAGAGACTCAATCCCGAGCAGAGAAAAACAAATCTGGATCCTAGGAAGGGATACTAACACAATCAAACCTTTGCAAGAAAACTGAATCCAACACCTTGACAATAAAAGGAAAAAGGAAAAAAAAAATAACAATTGGTAATAGGAAACTTTGACTGTCGTGTGAGAAAAATTATAAAAGCATCCTCTAACTTATTTTTACCGGGATTTCATTTTTGCACACTTCATTAAGAACGATTTTTTGGGGACCATGGTTTTTTTGGGGACCATGGTCCTATTAGGCCACCTATACTATAGTTATAAAGGGTGTCCTAAAGCATTGAAATGACTAACCTACCCTTAACCTAATTTAATTTAAAACCAACCCAATAACTACCTATATATATATATAACCACCACCTCCTCCCACCACCGCCGATTACCACTACCACCACCTCCGATTATCACCACCACCAACCACCGATTACCACCACCGCCCACCACCGCCGATTACCACTACCACCACCTCTGATTATCACCACCACCAACCACTGATTACCACCACCACCTCCGATTACCACCACCACCAACCACCACCACCACTATATATATGTAGCTTAATTTAAAAAATTAACAAAGATATTCTCACAAACCCATTACTTGTCATTCGTTTTTGGTTGAAATGAGAAGTAATCATTAAAATGAGTTGAAAATGGAAGTTGCAGAGAGGTTTAATGGAGGGTTTTTTTTCGGAGAAAAGTTCGGTTATCAAGAATTAATTTTTTCTTAATCGAACTCAGAGTTCGGTTGATTCGCAAAAAAATACTTTTAACCGAACTCCTTGTATTAGAACAACACAAGTCCATAAGTTCGGTTCCTTTGCAAAATAAGGATATCATCGAACTTTAGTTTACGAAAATAATAAGAAGTCCACAAGTTCGGTTCGTTCGCAAAAATGTTAAGTTTTCTTTGTAACCGAACTCTACCTTTGAAACTTCGTAACCGAACTCTACCTAATTCGTCAAGAAATAAATTTCGTAATAACCGAACGTTTGCCTAATTGCATATATGCATATATAAGCCCAGTTCGGTTGATTCGCAAAATATGTTGAAGTTTGCGAACCAACCGAACTTCTAACACTAGGTTACTTTTAACCTGCAGTTCGGTTGGGAACTTGGTTGCGTTGAAGTTTGCGAACTAACCGAACACACAAGATGTACCCAAATAAATTGTTAAGTTCAAAGTTCGGTTACCTACTATTTTATCCTAGGTAACCGAACATTACATTGTACGACCAAAACCTCCATTAACGAGCGAGTTCGGTAACCTGCGTGTTTGGAAAACGTAACCGAACTACACTTTCAGATGTGTTCGGTTACATGTTCTTGACATATGGTAACCGAACTGGCCCAAATCTACATAAAGAATTTCATTTTTTTTTTGAAAGTTTGGAGCAATTCAACCAACATTATCTAAGTTTGAAGCCTACCTGGATACCCAAATACCCTTCCTCCGATTGTGGTTGGTAAAATCCATCGTTTTTCATGTTTTCCTTCTTCATCTTCTCTAACTTTACTCTCTCAATAATTCTACTTCTTTAAAAAGAAAACTATCTGATTTTTTAATCTCACTAATTATCTTTAACTTAATCATCTCACTAATCATTACACTAACTAATCATCACCCAAAATTAATCAGGAGGTTAATTTAGGTATTAGTATAAATATTTAGATAAGGGGTGACCTATATTTACTTCTAATGTCTTTACCCAAAATAAAACCATGGTCCTCCCAAAAAAATCATGGTCCCTAAAAAATCGTTCTTCATTAAACCCTAAAAATCTCAAAACACCAAAATCTATTCGTCTCCAAGTTTCCCCAATTTCCTCTCTCTGCGATTCCATAGCCCTAACTCTATTCCTCAATGGCGAAGAATGAAGAAGATTCAGAACCAGAAACGGATTCAGAAGAAGAAGACATTACAAAACTTCTTGAACCATTTACTAAACAACAATTAATTTCCATTATTCATTCAATCTCAACAAAAAACACAAAAATCTTTTCAGAAATTCAACAAATCGCAGATAAAAACCCATCTCATCTTAAAATTTTCATTCATGGACTCGCTCTAGAAACCACACCAGATAATCTCAAACAAATTTTTTCAAGTTACGGTGAAATTGAAGATTGTAATGTTGTTATTGATAACAAAGGGAAATTCCTCACATCAAGACGTTGTTATGGATTCATATTATACAAACACAGAAAATCTGTGACTAAAGCATTAAAAAAAACGATTAAAAATATTGGGAGTCGAATTACAGCTTGTAATTTAGCTTCTTCTGGACCTATACATATTCCTCAGTGGGCAATGCGAGAAGAAATTCTGCAGAGGAAGATCTTTGTAGGTAATGTTAACAATTCTCATTTTGAAATTACTGCTGAAAAATTGTATAGGTTTTTTTCTAAGTATGGGGAAATTGAGGAAGGTCCATTTGGATTTGATAAATACACTGGGGAACCTAAAGGCTATGCTTTGTTTATATATAAAACTGTTGATGGAGTAAGAAAGGCTTTGGAAGAACCTGTTAAGAACTTTAATGGACATCCACTATATTGCGAAATAGCTACTTGTTGTTATATGAATAAGCAGAAATTGGGTTCTTATGAGGAGCGAAAATCTGGTTCTGATTCTTTTTCCACTGAAAATTTTACTTCCAAGAGTGACTTGTATAATGCACCTAAGATGCCATCTGCTGGTAGGATTCCAAATGTGGGAGCTCTTGGAATGAGGAAGCAAAAATCTGGTACTAGTTCTGAAAATTTAACCTCGAAGAATGATGGGTATAATGCACCTAAGATGCCATGTGCTGGTAGGAAACCAAGAGTGGGAGATTTTGGAATACGGAATCGGGTTGGTGAAACACGACGTTATCAAGGTAATATTTCAGCCCAGATTGGACCTTCTGGACATGGTCATGTTATGAGACCTGCATTGGTGCGGACAAGAGTATGTGTAGCTTGTGTTGGTTATTGTCTTGAAAAACTCATGTTGTTCATCCTGTTTTTTGTGGTTATATTGTTTCTTCTGTCTATAATTTTCTGATCATATCTTTGTTAATCGGTGTTTACGTTTTTTGGAATGTGGTTATTCGTGTTTCGTTAAAGAATTTGGAATTTGAGTCATGGGAAATTAGAGGTTATGAACATTTTCAACCACATTGTTCCTTTGATGAATGCACTCCTGTTTTCGATTTTATCCTTCTGATGGATGTTTTTGTTTTCGATACTTTCCTTCTTCTGCTTTCTTTGACGTCTTTAATGCTTTTTTTTGCCACTGAACTACACTAATTATGTTCCTCTAGTAGATTTTTTTGAGACATTAAGAAGTGACAATCACTTTGCTCATATTTGGCTTGTTACTTTTGTTAGTGTTTATCTCTGCTGCATTCCTGGAAAATGACTTTTCTTGTTTCCTCTGTGCACACGTTATTTTTTTGGAAAACACCAATTTGCTATTTTCCCAGTGGCACAACTAATTGCTATGAATTCGATTCCTTCCGCTTGGTTCAGTTTGTTCTCTTTTCCTTGCACTTCATCCTGCCAGCATTTTCTGGGGTAACTGTCGTAATATATGGTCCAGTCCTCTACTTGTTCTCTGTTACATTTGAACCTACGTTTAAACTTCGTAGTACAGAATGCATAGGTTCCGTACTCTCCATCAGTGATGCAGTAAGAAGCTTGAAGGTCAATATCAAGTTGGATGGTCTTGGACTCTTGGAGGTATCATTCACTTGCGCATTGAGGAGAATCCTCATTAACTAAGGTAAGGTAAGTATTACTTGTAATTTCTCTAGTATAACTTTCTTAGAGCATCCTAAACTAATTACAGTTGTACTCTTGAATGTATTAAACACTACATACATTACAATCTTATTGTAGTTGCAGGAAATTCTACAACACACCCCTTGTATTATCATGACTATAATTTCTAGATCTAAACTTATTTGATATGAAAATAAAGATAATGATAATGAAAATAGAAAATAATACACAAGATTTACGTGGTTCGATCAATTTGATCTACATCCACGGGGTTAGGTTTCACTATGATCATTGAATTACATATGAATTACATTGAGACTCCATTAATGAGTATTTGGAGCTCTCTCCCTCTCTCTGGTTTTTGGGTAAGAATAAGAAGATAATAATAATACAAGTTATTTTTCTCTCTCCTACCTTTCTATTTATATAGGATGTTACCTAGTGGATGACAGCTCATATACAGCTAAGATTTCCCCTAATTTCGGATCTGGCTTGCGATGATATCACAAGCTTACAAATGTTAATTTCGCAGATCTTCTAATCTTCGCAGAATTATTACATTTTTCTTATGTTTAAGCTAATATCACCTATTGTGTCGTTTCTCAAAGTGCTCTGCGACATTTTTGTAATGCGTTGTTAAGAATTTCGCGAGTGTATCGTTGTCGCGAAATTCTGATCCTACATCTTGCCTCTTTTTTCTTGAATATTGCTTGAAGAGCAATCTTTAGGAAAAAATCCATTGTTGTAGTTGTTGGAGAGAGATTCGTGTTGTTGGAGTAGTCTTTGATCTTTGTTGATGAAGGAACGAGCGAAAGTACTTTGTTGGAGTAGTCTTTGATCTTTGATCTTTGTTACTGGACTTGAAAAGTACGTACTTGCCTCTATTCTTTTGTGAAGTTCCGGAGTGTTGAGAAGTAAATAAGAATTATCATCTCTTGAAGTATGCGAAGTATGAAGTATCCTTGAAGAAGTATAAGAAGTACTCAATCCTCGAAATATATAAGAAGTATGAAGTATCCTTTGAGAAGTATAAGAAGTATTCAATCCTTGAAATATAAGAAGTATCCGTCCTTGAATGAGAATAATAAGTATTGCCTCTATTCATGCGAAATTATTACTCCATTTTTAGTGATTCTTGCCGAAAAGATAAAAAACATAAAATGTTTTCTTGGTAATCCATAGTTGCCTCTGTTCTTTATCTATGAGGGTATAATCCTTGAGAAAATGTTGAATGAGTGAATTATTTCTTCATTTTAATCTTGCCTCTGTCTCATGTTTTGTGCTCATGCGATAGTATAATCTCTTCAAGTTGCTTATAATTGTGCGAAATAATTGAGCGAGATAATCACATCATTCGAAATAATCACATTCTGCGAAATTCTGACACATTCTACGAAATTTCGAATCATTCTGCGAAGTTCTGAATAATCTTGCGAAATTCTGAATAATCCTGTGAAATTCTGAGTGATCCTGAATAATTTTGCTAAATTCTGCGATATTATTGCGAAGTTCTGCAATATTATTCCGTACAGTTTTGTAAAGTACTTGTGCGAATATAATGCTTATGTGATGATTATGTTATGAAATGTGTATGCGATGTTTATGCTATGAAATGCTTATGCAATGCTTTTATGATGCGGGTATGATGCTTGTATGATGAGAATGCTTATCTATTGCAATGTATAACTAATGTTTGTGTTACTTAGCTTATTTTGCACGCTAAAATTGATGTAGCTTTAAATTGCTTCCCTTCTCCATTTCTCTGGTTTTTTCTTTAGTGTATGCATTCCTCTTCCTCACAAGTTCTTACTCATGTTTCATCTTTCCTTTTTCCTGCATTATTAGTATCTCATAACAGTATGATCATAGTATCAAGTCTGCGGCATTTTCACTGACTCAGTTTCATTTCCATATACATATTCGCAAGCTTGTTTGCTTACATATAATCATTCTCGCAAGCTTACTTGCTTACTCATTTTCTTATGTGGTCTTATTTTGCCATCCTAGTTAAAGGTCTTATTTTGACACCTCTTGTCATTGCGACAAAATCGCAATACGTCTTTGCACTTTCATGCAAAAACCCATTGATCTTGCCTTAACTTTTTCTTTTGTATTATTGCCTGTTCAGGATTGTTGCGACAATATGAAAGCCCTAAATATTCTTGCAAAAATAAAGCCCCATGACATTGCCGTCTTGCGACAAAATCGCAGGACGTCTTCGCACTTTCATGTAATACCCATTGATCTCGTCTTATCTTTTTCTCTAGTATTATTGCCTCTTCAGGATTGTCGAACAAATATGACAAGTCTTAATACCCTTGCGAGTAAAAAGCCTCATGACATTTGCATCTTAAGACACTTATCAGCTCCCTAATGGAGGGTGCCGCCCTTATCTCCCACTGGTTGCCCCTTCAAGGAGGCGTACTTCTACCATACAAGGTTACCTCCTCCCATCCGGTCTTAACAACAACCAATTGTTTTCGCAGCCTCTTGTCCCTTTTACCTATAGGGCTTATGGTTACGAGACTGCACCCTAAGTGGGGTTTTCTTCGGGCCGAGTGCAGTATAAGCCAATACTTATCAAGAATGGCAAGGTACGCCCCTGGCACTCTTGACTTAACCGTGTACCTCGGCGCCTTGATCAGATTTTGCACTCCTTTGGAGAGTCCTTATTACCTTAGTCGCCCAACATAAGTCATAAGCTTAAACTGAGAATCCAAGGTGCGTCTCCCGGATGAGATTTATTGACCCCAAATCTCCATGACTCAGGTTCCGGTGGCGGTGTAGCCTTTCCCTGAGCCATGCAACAGGTACCCCCTTATATGACGTACTTTAGGTCTTACATTTTCCTCTTGCGAAATTGTATTCGCGAACTAGGGTGTACTCCATAAAGGTTCGCCCCTTTCCCTTTTTGTTTCTGCGAAATGTTTTCGTTTCTTTATTCTCTCATTCATCTTTTCGTTTCTGTTATCTCTTTCATTCATTCTTTCATTCCTGTCATCTCTTTCATTCATTCTTTCATTCTCATAATATCATATCATTTGAATCAAAGTAAATATTCAAGAGAAATTCCAATACATGGTAACTCTGAAATATTTGTAGTTGTGAAATCTTTGTAATTCTGCGATTCTATCGCGTTTTATAAATCAAATCAAAAATCTTTTTATTCACTGCAAAAGAAATATTTTAGAGAAACATATAAATTGAATTTTCTCAGTTTTCTGTAATTTTGAAATCTCGAAATCTCTGTAATTTTGAAGTCTTTGTAATCTTGAAATCTTAGTTATCTTTATAATCTTTGAAATCTTGAAATCTTTTTAATCGTGCGACTGAATCGCTTTTTGTAAATCAAATAGAAAATCTTTTATTTTCTGTAAAAGCAAAATGTTCAAGGAAAGTGGTACTTAGCTTTTATGTGATTCGCTGTTATTGTCAATCTCGCGCGAAAAATACGTTGCATGAAGTATAAATGTCGCTTAGAAAAAATAGATGCGAGAGGCAAGAATTGAACCCGCGGCCTGCAAGTTGCATATCCTCACACCATACCAACTGTGCTAAGCCTCTCTTGCGAAATAATCAGAGTTCTTGCGAAGTAATCAAATTCCAACTGTGTGAGTGGCAATTCTGTATAAATTTTGCGTAACAAAAATAATCATGTGAGAAGCAAGAATTGATCTCGCGACCTGCTGATTGCATTCATGCCTCCTGACCAACCGTGCAAGCTTCTTCTTTGCTAAATATCTCTGCGAAATTATCATCAACTCTCTTCTGTGTGAAATAATCAAAAAATATATGTGCGAAAAAATACGCATGTGTTGGGACTTGATCACACGACCATGAACTCATTAACTTCGCAGATGACCAATTGTGCTGCCTCTTGTTTGCGAAATAATGAAACAATATTGCGAAATTATCATTTTTTCGCTCTCTGTAAAAAAGAAGAAAACTATGTTCGCAGGCGAATTCGAACTTGGGACCACGAACGTACATACTGCTCTCTGGACCAATTGTACAAGAACCTCTCTGCGAAATTAACGCATAACTTTTTTCCTTATTCTTTTATTCCCCCATGAAAATGAGAAGAAAATGAAAAATATGTGTCTTTGCGAATTCGAAATTGTGACCTATTTGTTGTTTGCTCAGCCTTGAACCATCTGTGCGAATTTCTGTTTATGATAGAAATTGCAGCATCTGCCTCTTATCTTTTCTTCGTCCTTCCTTAACTTCTTTCACATTTGCCTTCTTCTCCTGAACATGAAAATCTTCCACTGAAACTTTCATTTTTTTCCTTAAATTTCACCACAACAACTAATTTTTTCTCTCACTCTTTTCATGTATTTGAATTGTTGATGATGTTTACTCCCTGAAAGTGAGATTTCTTCCATAAAATTTCCATTTTTGAACCTAAACTTTGTAGATGTAGGATCAGAATCTCGTAACGATAATGTCTCAGCGAAATTATCAACTACACAACACAACAGCATCGCAGAACAATTTCAGAAATGATACGATAAACGACGTCAGCTAGAATCACGAGAAAGATGTGATAGTTCTGCGAAAATTAGAAAGCTTGCGAAATTAACATTTGTAAGGCTGCGAGAATGTCGCAAACTATACCCGAAGATAAAGGACAGATTAGCTGTCATCCACTATGCATTTCCCTATAAATAGTCGTTCAAGTTGTAAAGAAAAGGAAAGAGATCTTTTTGAGTGAGAAACAAGTTAATAGGAGAGATAAAGTATAGAGTAGAGGTCATTCTTGATTCCTTTATCTTTTCTTGTAAGAACATTCAAAGATTGATCAATAAAATTAAGAGTGTAAACCTAAAAATGAGTTGAGTAATAATGAAATCATATGAGGGGTGTAGTGTAGGATTTCCTGCAACTACATAATGGCGCTAGAAACAGGAAATTTGAAGATTATTCTAGAAAAAGCTGAAAATTAATATTGAGATTTGTGAAGATTTAGAATGATTGATTAAGAATTTTCCATAATTTCTTGCAATATTTTTAACATTGAAGAAATGGCTAGAAGAATAAATACATCTGAACAACCGACTACTGTTAGAAGAAGCGACAGAATTGCTGGGAGAGAAAGAAGTGAAATGGGAGAATCTACTAGAATGAGAAGTAATAGAAAAAATAAAATTCAACCACCAATTTAACAAACACTAGTTTAAGGGAGGAATACAGATTATGATAGGGTGAGTATACACACTTGGCAATCAAATTCAGCAGAAGAAGTAGAAGAAGAGCAACAAAACAGACACCATAGACAGGAAGAGAGAAATCAAGAAGCAGATGAAGTAATAATTCATGGAGATGAGGAAATTGGAGCGTTAGAAACGTTGAGACGAAGAATACATGAATAAAGAAGAGCTGAGGCAGAAGAACGTGCAAATCTAACAAGGCAAAATCACGAATTAAGGATGGAGAATATAAGACTACAGAATAGAAGATCGAGAAGTATTACAAAATCATATTCAAGATCGACTAGAAGAGAATAAGGTGAAACTCACCCACAATCAATGCTGGAAACAATATTCAAGAAGAAATATCAAATCCTAATGAAGAATATCGCGAAAATAGAGAAAGAGCTGATGATTGTTACGTTACACAAAATGAAACTTTTGATGATGGGCAAAATGGTGGAAATCAAGAGAACGAACAACGTCAGGGACGAAATGACCAATATGGTGAAGGAAATCGAGAGGAAGGAAGAAGAATTTTACATAAAAGAGAAACTCAAAGAAATCAACAGACAATTGAAGAAGAAATTGAAAGACATTATGCTGAACAAGCACGTTTAATCTGCGAACGTGAAAGATTGTGAACAGAAATGGAAGAAGAAGAGCTTCAGGAGACAATTCTCCAGAACAATCACGACAATCGAGAAAGAAGGCGTACACAAAACCGGAATAACGGTAATCTCAATGAGGAGTATGATAGAGTACAGAGGATGGTTGAAAGACAGCGAATGGAATTGATATTAAATGAACAAAATCATGGAGGGGAATATGAAAGGCATCATCATATGCGAATTCAAAATAGAGATGAGGAAGAGAATCACAGAAGAAGACGAAATGAGGATAATGAAGAAGAAATGCAAAATTTCGCGAGAGAAGATAGACATGAACGCAGAAGAAAAGAGGCGAAATTAAAAATACCAATGGATCAAGATTCAGGTGTAAATAAACAAATCTTGAAATAATTAGAAGAAATGAGAGGAATGCTAAATAATAGAGGAGAAGTAGGCAGAAGACAATTGGATGAAGCAATAGAAGAAGTTGCGAAAACTCCATTTACAAGGGAAGTACAATTTGAAGGAATACCACCGAAATGCAATTTGCCCGCATTAACCAGCATTTTTGATGGAACAACTTGTGCAATTCAACACATTAAAGCCTATGTGAGGTGCATGTTACAATGGGAAAATCATGATGTCGTATTGTGCAAATATTTCGCATCCAGCTTAACATGAGAGGCGTTAAAATGGTTTTAAGGTCTACCAAAGAACACAATAACATCCTTCAATCATTTGCAGACTACATTCTTAGGGGAATATATAAGTAATAATTCTTCGCGACCTGGTATAGAAGATGTGTTTGGATTAAAACAGAGGATTGACGAAAGTTTGAAACAACTGACTAAAAGATGGAGAACTATGTGTAGCGAAATGGCTGGCCGTGTAGATGAGAGATATCTTATATTATCATTTATCAATGCTATGTTTGCAACAAACCTATTGTATGTCCAAATTTTCAGAGTCAAGAATACGATCACAATGATCGAATTGCGAGAACTTCAAGAAAAATGCATTGCTCTAGAGGAAAGGAAAAATGAAATGGAATCATATCCAATTGTGAACACCAACTCACAAACAACGAATGCAAGTTTATTACCCAAGCTAATAAATACAATAGTGAATACTTCGCAAGTACAACAAGAGAAGGTGACGGGTAACAGTCAACAGAAACTAGTGGTTATTGGAAGCCGACATCAAGAGGAGTATGAAAGAGAAAGAAATTTCTACAATCGTGGTGGAAATAACAAGATTCAAAGACTCAATCAACCACAAGAAACTTATGGAGGTCAAAGACAAAACTATAATAGAGGACAAGGAGGTCACAAGGTAGTATGGGAAAAAATCAAGATGCAACATCTAAATGCAAGTGTGGAGAAAATATGGGAAGCTATAATTTTGATGGAGAATATACAAACACCATGGAACATGGGAACGGAACCACCTCCAAACCACATAAGCCATGAATTTTGTTCTTATCATCATTTTCATGGACATACAACAAATGATTGCAGAAATGTAAAATGAATTGTTTTGAGAATGATAGATCAAGGAATACTAAACCACTTTTTGGCAGGGCATCCACAATCTCAACCACTGCCACCACCACCAGAGCATCACAAAGTGAACACGATGAAAAAGAAGGAAACATTCTTCATAGAAGTTGGTGCAAAAGCAAAAAATCTATTCTGTCACTCTATCGTACATTCATATAAGACAATTGAAGATTTTCATGATAATGTTTTGAGTAGAGTGTTCGCAAGAGATAACGATGGAAGAGAAATTATGAATATTGCGAAAATCTCGCCACTAGAGGAATGGCAGAAACAGATTATTTCTTTTACCGCAGAAGAGATTCCCGAAGGAGAAGAGGTGCATGAAAATCCATTGGTGGTAAAATTAGAAATTAATCCAAAACCGAAAGAAGATGAGGATGATGAAGCTGAAGATTCATGGGCAATTAATAGAATTCTAATCGATACTGGAAGGTCTGTGAACATCTTATTTTATCATACTTATAAAACTATGGGAGGAAGAGATGATGATCTTATACCATCAACATATAGGATATATGGTTTTAATGGTACTGCTAACAAGCCTAAAGGGGAGGTTACTATGCGAATTCCATTGAAGGGAATATCTTCTGAAATCTTATTATGTGTCGTTGATGTAGAATCACCCTACAATCCGTTAATTGGTCGACCTTGGATACATGGGATTCTAGGTGTAGCTTCAAATTTCCACCAGTGCATCAAATTCCCTCACCCCAGTGGTGTAGGAATCATAAAGGGAGATTGGGTTGAAGGAAAGAGGTGTTACGAAACTGAGATAGAATCTTGCGAAGGAAGAGCAAACAAGAAGGAAAATTGGCGACACAAAATCAAAGATACACAGAGAAGTGAGAGGTTGATGGTGGATGCAATTTAAAGAAAAGGAGAAGAGATGTTGCGAAACAAATGCTAGCTCAGAATAAAAATGATGAACATACCACTACCAAGGAAGCAGTAGCAGAAAATAATAAAGAAGCAGAGGATGGCAAAGGTAATAAAAACAAGAAATATATGAATGATTAAGTTGTTGCGACACTCTCGCAATAAGTAAAATTCTCAAAAATACATTTGATTGAATGACAAAATTGAGATTGCGAAATCCAAATACAATATGGTGATGTGCGAGACTCTCGCAGAGATAATGAATTTTACAGAAAATAATCAGAGAAAAATGACAAAAGAGAAAGAGGCGAACCTTTATGGCGTACACCCTAGTTCGCGAATATAATTTCGCAAGAGGCAAATGTAAGACCTAAAGTACGTCATATAAGGGGGTACATGTTGCATGGCTCAGGGAAAGGCTACACTGCCACCGGAACCTGAGTCATGGAGATTTGGGGTCAATAAAGCCCATCCGGGAGTGACACCTTGGATTCTCAGCTTAAGCATATGACTTAGGTTGGGCGACTAAGGTAATAAGGACTCTCCCAAGGAGTGAAGATATGATCAAGGCGCCGAGGTACACAGTTGAGTCAAGAGTTCCAGGGACGTTTGAAGCGTACTTTTCCATTCTTGACAAGTCTTGGCTTATACTGCACTCGACCTGAAGAAAACCCCACTTAGGGTGCAGTCTCGTAACCATAAGCCCTATAGGTAAAAGGGATAAGAGGCTGCGAAAACAACTGGATGGGAGGATCTAACCTTGTATGGTAGAAGTACGCCTCCTTGAAGGGGAAATCAGGAGGGAGATAAGGGCGGCACCCTCCATTAGGGAGCTGATAAGTGTCTTAAGACGCAAATGTCATGAGGTTTTTTATTCGCAAGGGTATTAAGACTTTTCATATTTGTGCAACAATCCTGAAGAGGCAATAATACAAAAGAAAAAGATAAGACGAGATCAATGGGTTTTCGCATGAAAGTGCGAAGACGTCCTGCGATTTCGTCGCAAGACGACAATGTCATGGGGCTTTATTTTCGCAAGAATATTTAGACATATCATATTGTCGCAACATTCCTGAAGAGGCCATAATACAAAAGAAAAAGTTAAGGCAAGATCAATGGGTTTTTGCATGATAGTGCAAGGACGTCCTGCGATTTTGTCACAATGACAAGAGGTGGCATAATAAGACCTTTAATTAGGAAGGCAAAATAAGACCACACAGGAATGAGATTTTGAAAAGAATCAAAATTCACTTCGCATAAGATAGCGAAATTATATATAATTAACTGCGAAATTGAGGCATAAAATAAGAAAAAAATTATAAAATCTCTCATTTGGATACATATAACAGAGGCAAGTATGGGAATGTATGAAATTAGAAAATGTTATTTGTCTCCATATGATAGATTTACTCAAAGATTCAAAAATTAATGATTATATTGATTAACTGTATTGCAAGGAAGAATTGTTTTAATGAATGCAGGTCAAAATGAAAGAAACACAAATATACAGAAAGAAGGAATAAATGTACAAGTATTACAAAGAATCAAAGAAAGAAATGAAGACTACTTCTTAGTTGATCCTTCATTATCTTCATCAGACTTGTTCCCTTATTCGTCTGCGTCAGAATCTTCATCACCATCAGAACCTTCATCACCATCAGATTCTTCTTCATCAGCTTCGCTATCAGAGATAATCAAACTGGAAGTATTCTGTGGGATTTCTTCCAAGAGACAAGGATAATCAGAATGTGGGATATTATGATCGTCACAAACCATTTGGATAGTTTGATTGCGAAAATGCATAACATCATTCTTAAAATTCGCAACAGTGATCTTGATTTGATTCTTTAATCTTGAATACTTGTCGTTGCGAGAACAAAGATTCTTTGCGAGTTCCTCCTTTTCATCTTCGAGTTCCTCAATCTTTTCACGATATCTACTTTCAGAATCTGCGAGCAAAAGACAATCAATTATTAACTTGATGAAAATTCATAAGAAGCAAAAGATTAGTAAAGAATAGCAGTTAGTAACCTTCTCTGTCAGAAATCATATCTCTAATCAAGGATGTATGCTCAACTTGGAGACTAACATTTACACCGAAATCTTTTCTGGCATCATCTAAGATTTTCGCAGCCCAAACAAATTCATCCTCATTACTTATAAGAAGACGAGAACGAATTTGATATTCCCTTTCGCAGAGTTCGATGTTCTTGCGGTTAGCTCCATCTCGTTCAAGTTGAACTTCAAGAAGAGTCTCTTGGAATTTCGCCAAAGCCTTAGCACCTTGATCAGAGATGCGATCCTTATCATATATGAGACCGCTAATTTTGGTTCTTAACTCATTGGTTTTCTCTTTAGAATCAAGAAGGAGACGCTTAAATCGGTTGGCTAAGCCTAAACTAGATCTATGGTTAATTTCTAAGAGGCGAAATTTAGATCTAAGCTCATTTAGAGAAAGAGATGAAATTATATCATTTGAGAAGCTATTTTAAGGAATTGTTAAGACGCTCAAGAAGGGTATTATTATCTAAGGCATTAGGAAATGAACGAAGAAGGGTAGCTTCATCAGAAAAACCATAAATGTCTGCAAAAAGGATCATTTAAATAAGATAAAACAACAGGATAAATGAATGAAGGGAAAAGAGATACCGTAAAGATGATTATTAGCTTGCTGAAGAATAGAGATTTTGTTCTTATACGAAGAAGAATCAATTTCTAGTTTTTTATTTTTCTCGCGAAGACCTTTAACTTCAGCTTCCAATTCTTCATTCTTTATGCGAAATTGAAGATTCTTCTTTTCAAGATTTTCGCGTCTCCTCTCTAGATCCGAGGCAACAGCGAAAGATGCTTTTCCAGCCTGCGAGAAAATATAAAAAATATTAATATAGAAAGAAATTTTGAGTTGTGACAATGAAGAAATAAAAGGATAAAAATATACCAGACTATTGAGGGAATGCAAGAAGTCGGGAGTCACTGATCTAGAAATTCCACGAAGAGAACTATGATCATCCAGCAAAGGGACATCGCAAAGTGTAGCGAGAGCCTTGCATGTGTTGGCTAATTGGATATCTCCCATTCCTTGCAGAGAATCAGAAAAGAGGCCAGAGAGCTTAGCCATAGAAGATTCAGGTGGAAAATCTTCACTTGCGACAAGATCAGCATTGTCCTCATCATCCTTGTCACTTTCGGAATTTTCTTGAGGAGGAATATTTGAAGGAGAATAAGAACGGACTTTCCTTTTCTTTGAAGGAGGAGCAGTTGATTTTTCTCTGCGAAGAGCACCTTTACCTTTATCACCAGTCTTCGCAACATCAGCAGGCTCTTCCATTTCAGCAATAATCTTCACACACAGATAGAAATAAGAAATGGAAGCAACAGTATACAGTTTAAAATCATAAGGAAAAATTTCTTACCTCATATGTGTATGAACGAAGAGCTAACAGAGTACTAGCTTTCTCAGTCCTGTTATAACTAGCTTTCAGTTTTTGGATCTGCAGAATGTCGCAAGAGTTAGCGAACAAAATAATAAAGACAAATAAAGAAATGTAAAGTGAACTAAATGGGAAGAAACATACCTCTTTCTCCTTCTCTGGCCAAGACTAAACCCAAGGTTGATAAACAGCGAGATTCGCAGGAAGAACATTTGACCCAGCAATGTAAGGTCCTTTTAGCATTAAAGGAAAAACACACCATTTATCATCTTTGGATTGGCGAGGAGTTGTGTTTTTACCAGAGTTCCAGTCAATATCTTGCATGAGAATTTTAGCTTCATCAATGTTAAATTTCCTTTTTAAGCGAATACCCCAGCGAGTATTCTCTTTTTTCATGTAGATAAGTTCATAGTTCTCAAAGAAACTCGCTACTGTGTATTTCTCAGCAATTATCTCCAGGTCTGCGAATTTAGGATCCCTAAGTTCTTTGGAGTACATAGATCCTTTACCAGCACCACGGTTAGCCAACTCTAGCATCAAACAGATGCAATCCCCACTCAGTTGGAAGATAGCTCGCGAAAATCCTGGGTGAGCGAGAATTTCATAGAATAAAGGAAGATCTGGGTCATAAAGAGGAATAGGAGACCTGCGAGAATCTGACCTAGAGAAATTATGATGGATTGATCATCACAGTACTGATCAGATAAAATTTTGACAAAAAGAATTGATTTGGCATTTTCACCAGGAATGGTAGAGAGTGTGAAACCTTTATCAGCAAGATCTTTTTGGACATCTTTTAATTTCTTCTCATGTCTATGACCACTTGGAGCCATATTTGAATATAGAGTATGGGAATGAATAAAAAGTAAGAATATTGAAGGGGGAAAAATTACAGAAGCAGAACTTGCAGAAGAATAACAGAGTTGCAGAGATGAGAGAATAAAAAGAGAAGAGAAAGTAAAAAGAAAGTGGAAAGAAGAGTAAGAAGGAGATTTTTTTTACTCGAAGAAATAAACATCATTAAGACGAAAAGATGTGAGCGGTTGAAAAGCAGCGGTTACAGAAGACGTGTCAAGAAACAGATGGAAGAAAGAATACGTGTGATAAATGCAAAATATGAAGAGATGAATAGCTGCGGCATTTATCACATCATTCTCTACTTTGCAGAGAAGATATGAGAAGAGGCAAGATGTAGGATCAGAATCTCGCAACGATAATGTCTCAGCGAAATTATCAACTACACAACACAACAACGTCGCAGAACAATTTCAGAAATGATACGATAAACGACGTCATCTAGAATCACGAGAAAGATGTGATAGTTCTGCGAAAATTAGAAAGCTTGCGAAATTAACATTTGTAAGGTTGCGAGAATGTCGCAAACCATACCCGAAAATAAAGGACAGATTAGCTGTCATCCACTATGTATTTCCCTATAAATACTCGTTCAAGTTGTAAAGAAAAGGAGAGAGATCTTTTTGAGTGAGAAACAAGTAAATAGGAAAGAGAAAGTCTAGAGAATAGGTCATTCTTGATTCCTTTATCTTTTCTTGTAAGAACATTCAAAGATTGATCAATAAAATTAAGAGTGTAAACCTAAAAATGAGTTGAGTAATAATCAAATCATATGAGGGGTGTAGTGTAGGATTTCCTGCAACTACAGTAGATCTAGAAAAATATGAACAATAGCTAATCTTCATGGAAATTTCTTGAACCAACAAGCTACAGGAGGGATAAATCCTTTACTCCTCCCTGTTTCTAGCGCCAAAATGTAGTTGCAGGAAATCCTACAACACACCCCTTGTATTATCATGACTATAATTTCTAGAGCTAAACATATTTGATATGAAAATAAAAATAAAGATAATGAAAATAGAAAATAAGACACAAGATTTACGTGGTTCGATCAATTTGATCTATATCCACGGGGTTAGGTTTCACTATGATCATTGAATTACATATGAATTACATTGAGACTCCATTAATGAGTATTTGGAGCTCTCTCCCTCTCTTTGGTTTTTGGGTAAGAATAAGAAGATAATAGTAATACAAGTTACTTTTCTCTCTCCTACATTTCTCTTTATATAGGATGCTACCTAGTGGATGACAGCTCATATACAGCTAAGATTTCCCCTAATTTCGGATCTGGCTTGCGATGATATCGCAATCTTACAAATGTTAATTTCGCAGATCTTCTAATCTTCGCAAAGTTATTACATTTTTCTTATGTTTAAGCTAATATCACCTATTGTGTCGTTTCTGAAAGTGCTCTGCGACATTTTTGTAATGCGTTGTTAAGAATTTCGCGAGCGGATCGTTGTCGCGAAATTCTGATTCTACACTTATATTGCTTGTCAAAAATTTGCACTCCTATGGTCAACGTCTTATCTTTTTCTGTGAGATACTAGAAGACTGAATATATTCTTCCATATTGACACCATATTTTCGAAGTTGTTGCTCTGTTGGAGTTAATGCCATCTTTAGACTTTAGATAAAAATGAGTTTCTCCAACCAAACACAGAAACAAGAAAAACAAAAGTCAGCTCGGTGAAATTGTTGACTCAGCACAAGTGAGTTGGATCACGGTTCAGTTGGTCGAACCAAACACAACCGATTCCATATATGACTCATCCAATCTTCAAGGTAAGATTTCAATGTAATATGGTGGGGGGTTTCAGGAGGGCTTCAATTAGAAAAGGAAATTGAGTCGGCATAATAATATTGCAAAAGATGTTAAAAACATAATACATGGCTTTGAATAAACAAAAGTAATATACTACTTTGATCAGCTGGAGTGTCTTGAAAACCATAACCCTTTTGATATGTATTGACTAGTAATGATTTTTATTCCTGGTATCCAAACGTGTTATAAGTTAGACTTCTGACGTTTTTGTTCCGAAAATCGAAAAATGACCTTTTAGGTACATGCTAATACTTTGCATTGAAGTTAAAGTGATTATTGATCCATGCCAAACGGTTGTCATCAAAGGTTTCTTGGTGTAGTTGGTTTTCACGTCAGTCTAACACACTGAAGATCTCCGGTTCAAACCTGGGCGAAGCCATTTAATTCTTTTTTTTCATACTTTCAGTTCAAACCTGGCGAAGCCATTGAATATTGTTTTTTCCATAATTTTTTTTTTTAACATGCTAGTACGCTACAAAATAACAGTTTGGTTGTTTACAGTGGGTTTGCTCTCCGTATCTATGGTCTCCTTTTCTTTATCGAGGGAGACCAACAAAGCCATATAAAAATGCTCCTGTTAGGAGGAGAAAGGGGTATCCCGTTGAAACACAATATTTTTATTTACACCAAACAAAAATGATTTCTCCTCCACTAGTAAATAAATGGCAGTTATCTTCAATGGTAACATGAATCATGTGACTAGTGTTTTGAAGTACACTCTTCACCAATACAAAGTGTGCATTTTTAGCACAATCTTAAAAGGTTTCACGATAAAAGTGTAAACATGCATCAACACATGTGCTGCATGAAATGATTATACACCAGGTTATGCTGCTACTACTCTATCATATAATTGTGCTATAGAGTCTTTATTTGGATCGATTCGTTGGTGATTTTCTAATTATGGATGCTAGATTTGGTTTATTTAAATTATTAGAAACAACATAGGGAGTTGGAGAAAACTAAAAAATAATTGTGCAATGGCATCCGGTATATTTGGATTTTCTCTGATTGGCTTTTTCGTTCCTCTTTATGTGTTAATGCTAGTGTTAGCAAGGGAATTACTTCGGTGAAGGGGTGTCCTTCCACCTCAATGTATAACTTCGGTACGTTGTCTAAGGATATTGGTAATTCTGAAGTTGTCAATTACTTATCTTCAACCTTTCGCCTTCCTTCACCCAAACCATACTTAGCAAATAAGAAAGATGGGTAGTTTCATTATGGAGCATACTTTCATCTCAACAAACAAGTTGACGAGTTCATGACACATCATGAGTGCAGAAAGAAGCTTTGCATGCAATATTCTTGGTGGAGGAATTTGGAAGCAGAGACTACTATTCCGCGCCCTCATAGGTTTTTTTCTTGGATAAAAGTAGTGATTTTTATTAATAACTAAAGGTATTCAAGTTCAGTATGTCCATTCACACTAGTGGGAAAAAGCCGTTTTAAGATAGTCAGAAAGTGTCGTATAAGCCAGTTGTAAGACACTTTTGAACTGTAGCTGAAAGTGCCGTAGATTCAGTGTCTTTTTCTGGAACGACACTCTCACATTGACGCTGAATAAATTGAGTTTACGATACTTTTGAACTGTCACTATACACGATAGCTGAGTGGTGTTGTAGAGTTAATTTTATATTATAAAAAAAATAGAAATTCAGCTGAATTCCAAAACTGAATCAGGTGAAAACAGTGTTTCTGACTGGGCTGAAATAAATCTGACTGAAACTCAAATTACTCAAATGACCATTCAAATAAAATCATCATATTAGTTGCACAATTCATAACTTAATTCAGTTGACACTTTGGTAGAAAAAAAAAAGTAGTCAAATCTTGAACTCATCCACACAAGTCATTGAGAGAACAACAAAAAATTCACTCCTTGAAACTGGATTAGAAGAAGTAAGTGGACTCGCAGAAGGGTGTGTACACCTGCAACAGTAATGAGCAAGGGAGCCGGCCAGCTACTTGTCGACGGAGATCGGCTGCTACTTCCAACATTGAGTCTGGGCATATAGTTACCTAAAATAAAACCACTTAACTAGTAAGACTCACAAAACAAAAACAAAACACCTTGTATATGTCTAATTTAATAAGGAATGACAAAATATTGATATATTAGCTCAACAGTTTCAAAAGTGCTTACAAAACAGCAAGTGCCTGCATCAGACTAACACCAAATTGAGCTTTCCCGACGAGTCTGTTTCCTTGTATAGAAAGCATGGAGCGCAAGACTCATCTCAGTTGCGCAATATAGATTTAACATTTTCTTGGAATGAGATCCAGCTGCAACTCATGCAATGGTTTCCCTAGACGAAGATCTGCTACCACCTTGTATTTACAATTGGCAGCTATTTAGACACAAAAATAAGAATGTTAAAATTCTATGATGCAAGTGACCCTATAAAATGATAAACAAGACCGTATTACACAAATTATGAGCATGTATGAATTAGTTAGATAGATGTCAATCACCTTAGCTTAGGTATTTGGAAATGCAGATGTCCTTAGGGTCTCTTGGGTTTCATCTAGATTTCCGCTTGGGCACACTCAAGATGAGAGCAGTCTGATCCCAAGTAGCAGCTACAACAGTTATCCGGTAAACATTATCCCACCATCTACGAGTACCATCACTTGAATACAGAAAATCAAGCTCCACAACCTTAAAAAAAACCACATAGAAATATGGCATGAGTAATAGAAGCTTACTACATCTTGCATTAATGAAAACTTGGAAAGAAGTGCAAGGTGACATGTGTAAAGAAATAAATGAACAATTAAGGAATGACTACACAGCATCATGAATTCAAGAGAATGAAAAGGTTATCTCCTGCCCATATCCACCATAGAGTGCGTCTCCAAGACATTCCCAGCCAATAGTTTCACTCCCAAACTACAAAAATAAACCAACCAAAACCCCATTCAGTTAAAACATTTTAAATCTAGTCCTAGCCTTCTAATCAAAGTCAGGTAGGTCTGTCGGCAGCACAATCAGAAGATGAAGTAGTACCAGTAACAAAGGAAAATGAACCGAGACATACAACACGCAAAGACTGCATACACTTCTATGTGGTTCTGCAGCCCACCGCGTGAGTGCACTCTTTGTGTGTTGTATAAAATTTTCCAAATGACAATGTACAATCAACTTCAAGCATAGAGTTTGAGTACCAATGAGAATTAAAATATACATACCTTGTTGGATACATAAGGTCACCATTCATAACATCCTTCGATACTGATTTTCTGAATATCCACGATCCAACAGTTTAACTCTTGAACTACAGAAACAAATTAACCAGAGCCCCATTTACAGTCCATACATTTCCATATATACAAAATAGAGTAATGGAGTTAGAGAATATACCCATGAATCTTATTGTTGATGCAGCCTTCAAGAGCTTCTCCCAGACCATCCCAAGCTCTATTCATCTACACACAATCAGTTCTCACCAAACATCAAACAAAGAGTTAATTTAGTATTCTGAAGCAATTGAAATTGTATGAGAAGGAATGTGGTAATAAACTGATCATTCACACATCTTACTATTTTCTTGAGCAAGATGCCAGTTCTGCCACCGCAATTCTGCATAGACAAAAGTCAGAAAGAAATTCATCTGTAAGATGAGACTATTTAATATCCTGGTACCATATCAATATCAATCTAACTGACTCAACCAGAAATTTATGGTCCAACAACTACATACAAGCTTATTCATCCAAAATCACAATTTAGCATACTCAAAGTGTGAATCAACCAGTCTATTTTTCTTTCATTCTTCAAGAGAAAAGATTCTTGTTTGGATAAATGTAGAAGAAACAAACACATACATACATGTTAATCCTAAGAATAAGTTAGCAAATAAACATCACACAATTTAATACTTAAAGAAAACTACCTAATTAAGATAGGAGGCTGAAGTTCAAACTCCACCACCATTATGCCATAAGTTAGGGTTTCCAAATGAAATAAATCCAGAATAAAAAAACCCTAAACCAATTTCGGATCGTACTCTAATAAAGCTTAGATTACATGGTACAAAGAGAGTCTAGAAGAAAAACCCCATTCGCTAATTGAAACTTGAACAGAACCTATTCGCTAATCTAGCAAAATACTCCATTGATTTCTTCTTTAATCTGCAAAATCTAAGTAAATGATAATAAAAATTAGTAAAAATTTCAGAAATTTGAACAGACCCTACATTCAGAATTAGATTAATCAATCCTAAATAGAAAAAAGTAAGTAATTCGACCATATATCATTATCATCATCTTTAAATGTCTCTGCATCTTCTAGAGTATGAGATGAAGGCCTGATTTGAATTTCAGGAGCAAAGAAACTAGATCTAGGGTAACGAAGAAGGGTTTGCTTTTGATTTATGATGATACATGAGTTTTGATTTTGAGATAGGGTCAGGATGGATGTTTAATTGTTGAGAATCAAGGCTCATCTGATACAGTTGAGTAATATTCCGTGACTTTGGTAGTGATGAAAGAGTTGTGAGATAGGATTATGGAGTCTGCACTCTGGAGACGAAAAGGAAAGAGAAAGAAAGAAAGAAGAGAAGTAAAAGATAAGGTCGATAAGTGAGGTGAGAGATAAAGCGGTGTAGGTGAGAGAAGTGCGGGAACCAGAGCCGTTAGATCAATGATATTTCTTATCCCTAGAAAGCCAAGAAAAATCTGTGATAGAAACAATACTTTGATAGCGTCGTTGTGTAAGTCAACTAAAGTCATAGAACAACGACATCTTGACTTTAGTCAGCGACACGTCCGCACATTCTGTGCTGTTTCATGGTGTCTCAGATGGCCTCTTTTCCACTAGTGTCAAAACAGACTGAATCCAAGGAGTGTAATCACAATACTCCTCAACAAAGAGCTTATCCCTCCTAACTCTCTTGGAGAAAATATAAGCAATACTATTACCATAAGCTTCGAAAAAAAAGAAACTTTGCAGGAACTAAAAGAAACAAACAGAGTTTTGATATCTCTAATTATTTTGTTATTCTCCCATCTGACACTAACATTGTCAGACTTGATAGACTGCACACTACTTCAACGTCTGAGATTAGATGTATTTCGAGATATTTATGCCCTTAATCCAACTCGACGCCTCTAATACAGCCATGCATTCTCCAGCTTCCGTATCCATTATTCCATCTGCATGGGTTCCTTTGACTCCTTCATGAGTACCTGTAGGAGAACATAGCACCATGCCAGTGCATGAGTAACTTTGTCAATCGGTGTTACTTTTTCGGAACGTGGTTATTCGTGTTGCTTTAAAGAATTGGGAATTTGAGACATGGGAAATTAGAGGTTATGAACATTTTCAAACACATTGTTCCTTTGATGAATGCACTCCTGTTTTGGGTTTTATCCTTCTTATGGATGTGTTTGTTTTCGAATACTTTCCTTCTTCTACGTTTTTTTGACGTCTTTAATTAATGCCTTTTTTTTTGCCACTGAACTATACACCAATTATGCTCCTCTAGTAGAGCTTTTTGGAGACATAAGAAGTGACATTGGCTTTGCTCATATCTTGCTTATTACTTTAGAGTGAATGTCCTTCTTACTAATGTATACAAACATTTTGTTTTAACGGAACCAAACCCAACCAAATATCCTTTTGTTCTCCGCATATGATACGACTCATCACCCGATTTTCAGGGTAAGATTTCAATCTAGAATTGATCGAAGTTCTTGCAATTTTTTCCTATTTCAAGAACAAAACACGTAGGTCATAGAATACATATCATGGTCGGCCGTTTCAGGAGGGCTTGAATTGGAACAGAAAATTGAGCCGTCAAATAAATATCGCAAAAGATGTTAAAAACATACATCGCTTTGAATATAAAAAGTACGTATAAATACTGTGATCAGCTGAGGTGTCTTGATAAAACCATAATCCACTCTGTGGTGCAATTTGTATTGACTAGTGATGACAAAATTGAACTTGGCATTCGCAGTCGAGTCCCCTCTCTTCCTAACTAAAGCATATAAAAAACAGCCATCTCCCTATAGGGTTGCTTCAAAAAAAAAAAAAAATCTCCCTATAGGGTCCCTGTTTGGATACAAAAAGAAGAAGCCAATTCTAGAAGCCCAAAGCAAAAAAATATTTTGTTTCACGAAAAGTGGACTCTCTTGTTTGTAGATGTCTATTTCAAACTACATGCCCAAACTAGTTTCCCGCTTTTTTGTTTCAAAGTCCTAAGTTGGCATCCAAATAGGCTAAAATTGATCCATGCCATGTGACAAAATCATAAATGATTGTTTTCTGTGAGGCGTTATGATTTACTGAGTAGAGCTTTCTGTGAGGCGTTATGATCTTTGGGTCTGGTACGATATTGTTTGTTGGTCCGGTTGGCACATCTCAAAGTAAACAAATATATTTAATAAATTCATCCCAAATTTGTTGTCACCAAAGGTTTCGTGGTGTAGTTGGTTATCACGTCAGTCTAACACACTGAAGGTCTCCAGTTCAAACCTGGGCGAAGCCATAAACATTTTTAGATAATTTTTGGGTTGGCTGTCTGGCTATACCTTGTAGTCTGTAGACCTTTTATAATTTGGGATGTTTCATTCGCCTTCGCTGATAATGTAAATTTGCACTCCATATCTTTTATCTTTTCCTATGAGATAGAGTTTTTGTTATGTTTGATCAGCTAATGCCATCTTTAGATAAACACAGTTGTGTTTGATGCAACGTTGCTTGCGTGCTGACAAGGCCCTCAACCACAGCCAATAGATTTCCAAAATGGACAACCTATTAGAGTGAATATCATGATAGATTTAGGCTATGCCATGTCTAGAATCTAGATTAAAACCTTCAAAATAAATTACCGGACTATTAGCTACAAATATTAAACCCCAACTTATGGGAATAGTCATATTCCCCATCTTGAAATGCAGGTCTCCAAAGAGGCTAGTGCCTGGTGCATTAATGTGAATGCGAACACATGCAACAGACCAGCGGCTTGATTTTTTTTTTACTTATTTCACACGCTCAACCGATATGTTATACTTCTATATCTCACAATTGCTCGATCATATTGAGTCGAGCTTCAGTTTGTTGTTTCAAAGTTCGAACAACACTTACTCCCGCAAATCATTTGCCAAATCCATGCAGATACAAGATCTTAGAGGATATGAGCACCCCCAGGTCTTTGTTCTTCCCTGTAATTTTTGATTGATGCCTAATAAGGTGCCTAAAACGTTAGCAGGCAGAAGCATTCTGTTGCTTTTTTTTCTTTACACCAAATAAGCGTCTTTTTGTTTGAGGCTTTCATAAACAAATGGCAGTAATCTTCAATCATAACACGAATCACATGAAAGGGTGTCACGATAAAAGGGTGTGCTCATCAGCTCATGAAATGAGCATCGCCACGCTAAGCCGCTACTACTCTATCATATAAAGTATGTTATATAAAAGGCTTTATTTGGATTGAATATTGATGCTACATTTGATTTATGTAGAACATGGGGAGTTGGAGAAAACTAAAAACACAAGTATCATTAAGCAACGACAGACTCAACTCTATGCTAGGCAAAACATTTAACCCACAATAACATCAACAGGTCTAACCGAATTGCTGTCAACGGTTTGCTAGTGAATTAGTAATGACTTTCACAGTTTTCTTACCGGTTAAATTATGAAGATAGCTGTTGCTTAAGGTCTTGAGCTATTTTGTTCGTTTGAATATATCTTTATGCGACTTTTGCGAATCAAACATGAAATATAATAAATATATTAATATCAACTCAATTTCAGAAAAAGGTCGAGTTGATTTAACAAATATTTAAATTCTAAAATTTAAATAGGAGTAGTATCCTTCCATGTATATTCGAAGGATCCTTACTAACAATTCTCACTTTTAACATTTTTATTTTAGACCGAAGACTTTTGATGTGCATAATGATCATATAAGAGCAGTTCCCTTGAAATGAACAAACTCCAAGTTTGTTCATTTCGCTCCCGCTATGGAATGAACAACATGAAAACTGAATGTTCAAATCAATATATTTGTGTGATTTGAACATTGTGATGGACCACCCAGCGCGCGCTTGATGATAGGTCGGACGATCGTGCCACAGACGCAGAGTTGGAAGGAAGATCGCTGGAGTTGGAAAGAAGAAATCCCCTCACATATTCTCTCTCCAAAACCTGGTTATTTTAATTAGGGTTTATTTTTTTATTATTTATTTTATTAGTTAAATAATCTGTGGGACCAAACTCTTATTAGTTTATATAAATAAAATCATTAGTGGGACCCAACTCTTATTAGTTTATGCTAATAAAATCACTAGTGGGACCCTAAAATATCCGATTTGTTCATTTTGCTTTGTTTCCCGTAGTGGAGAATGCAGATTGTTCATCCACGTGACTCAACAAATTTTTATTTTTGTTCATTGCCATAGGAACTGCCATAAGGTACTAGATTATGAACAATAGCATAACTAAGTGGGCTTTATTTGGCATGGAACTGAAAAATTAAAATGACACAAGCCCATATTTATAAGCAAAGCAAAGCAACGGAGAGTGGGAGCTTTTGGAAGAGAAATTGGGTTAATTGTCCAAATATATTTAAAACATGGTTTTAATGGACGAGTAAAAATTAGTATGGGTGAAATGGACACCAAAAAATAGTAAAAATGAGTCTGGATTCATCCTGACTTAAACTTAAAAAATAACGAGGGTGAAACAGGATGCATCCTTTTTTTTTGAAGCATGACAGGATGCATCCTGATGTAAATTAAAAATAAGAAAAAGTATTTGAAAATGGGTAGGATGAAACTGTTTACATCCTGGCTATTTTTACATTCTCGTGCATCTAAACAGTATCAAATTTTACATGTCTTTTTCACCCAGGAATTGTCATTATTGGATTAATTGACCAAATTTTTGCTTTTCGAACGGGGAATCAAGTTTGTGAAATCCTCTCTAGATTATCAAGTATATACTTCAAAGTTCAAACAAAATATGTTTGAGAAGATTTTTGATAAAGGGAGAGCATAAAGCGATCCGAGGAAAGCAAAAATCCTAGTCGACTCGTTAATTACAACCTAGTCAATTTGGTTCGAGTTTGAAAAATATATTAACTAGGTCCTATTTAACGAGCCACCTATGATTTTTGCTTTCCTCAAATCGTTTTTTGCTATCCCTTTAACAGAAAACGAGAATATGTTACAACTGACAAACTTAAAAACCCATTGTAAATAAATAAATGTACATAAATAGTTATCATAGTTATCTCGATAACACCAATCGCAACCATTAAGAAAAGATAGATATTTATTAATTTATTTTTACGAGGAAAAAATATTGTATTATGAGAAAAGCTTACGAATATTGTGGGAAGAAATCATGTAAGACTTCCCGCCACTCACTACAAGTATTAAGTCTTTATCAACGAATAAATTAAAATCTCTACTGAGATGACTTGTTTTAATAAATGAAAAAGAGTCAAACAACACATAACAACCATTAAGAAAGATGTTTATGATTAAAGAATTCTCATTCTACAAAAATGGCATGTCTTTTACGTTGACTATCCCAACCCTATCCATTTATAAATGCAGCCGCGATGAAAAGTGTGTTTACACCTCCTAATCATACATATATTGTTACATCATCATCATCCTTTTGGACGTCATTCATGCAAATTCTGCAAACAAATAGGACATCTTTGGCACACATCTTCGGCTGGATATTTATAATAGATAAAGGTGGAACTCTCTGTTTTACACTGCTCAAAGATGTTAACAGAGTTTCCATAACTGAAATGTCAAGTAAGTAAAACACTACTAGCACAACCGTTACTTTTTTTTCCAATAGGAAATTCCATATAATAACCTAACACAGTTACGGTAACAATTTCGTTTTGAAATACGCGAATCATGGTTTTCATATACTTCACTTGGTTGATTTGGAGGTACCATTTGTATGGTTGGTAGGTTATCAACATATGTTTGCGAAGATAGTGACCGTAAATCCTCTTGAATAAAGTCACAACATATTAAACGCTTGATACATAAGCTTCATAATTGGTAGTAACATCCCGTCACTAGAATAACTAAACCTATCATAGTGATTGGATCGCTTATCAAAGTATCAATTTCAACTTGCACACCCATATGTGTTCGTTGTTGAAAATATGGATGTTCAACCAGAGACAGACAAAAGAAACAAAGATGTTACTATATCGGAAAAGGGAAACTTGATCCTTATGGGATTTACAAAACTATCCATTGTTAATTGACTATTGAGATAATGTGACGAGGCCTCACGGTTGGTTGCAATAGACTGGCCTCATGGATCACTCGGTTTCTCAAAACATAAACGGAATGCATGGGGAACATAAACCATAAAATTAAGTTTTGGAAAAAACAAAAGTAAACTTGACGAAACTGGACTTACCAGAAGGGAGGTAAATAGGATTTCAAATGACTTCCGGAGAATTTCTAAATCTATTGTTAGTCCATTGAGATTTTTGGAAAATCTCCCCATGTCTCTTGTTAGTGGTTAAGATTTTTTTAAATCATTTAAATTCTTTATACTCCATGTTATTGGATTAGGATTTCATAAGAGTCAGTCCAACACCCATGTTATTCGAGTGGGAATTAAAAGTCATCAATTGTTGTTTTCAGAGATTTTGGGAGATTTTTTTTAGAAAATAGGCATGGTAGAAATCTCTTCCCAAGAGGTGATATTTTGAGAGACTTGGAAGAAAAAAAATTGAGAGTAAGACCAATTTATTTTCTCTTTTTTTGTTTGAGTTGATGACCAATGAACGACTTGTTTGCGCAGTATCCCAACCAACCTCATCTGAATAAACAGGACATTTACTCTCTCTTCTGCTTTTCCATCGTGTATACCTATCTTTCTCTTTGCCACTTCAAAGAACGTTTGTCTTTCCTAGAATCAAACTGATCAAAGAGATTTTGAAGATCATATATCTTTTCCAAAATCAAACTCAGAGGCAACAACGAGAAGATACTGACCAGTGGCGAGATATCATAGGAAATAATATATGGGATGAGCGAAATAAATAGAATGCAAACTTAGGCATAGGACAACCATGAGATTTATTTGACAATGAACACAAATATTCATGGTACTTTATTAACATTATAACGTGCATAACTAAAAAATCAGTAGATTTTTTATTTTTTAATTAGATATGATGCATTTTTTTGTCTTTACAAATCACAAAGACTCTTTAAAAATCTCATTTTTTTTGTCCCTACAAGTCACAAAGACTCTCTAAAATACTCTCAGATAATCGCTAAAAATCTCTAGATTCTCAGAAAATCTTCGGGAGTCACTTAACTGAAAATTCTACGAATGTCTATCGAAATATTATTTACTCTTCCATTACCTTTCAAGCTCGATCAAAAACCCCCCAAACACCATTCACCGAGACCCCCAGATCTGTTGTTATCGGAAGAAACGAAAATTAGTTGAAATTTAAACTCCAAAACACCACAGATCGAGCTCAACTTCATTTCAAACTCGCACCATCTTCTTTCACTGATTGGCAGTGGTAACCATCTCTGAACACAATTAGACTCAACACAGTTGAATCACGGCTCAATAATAGGTCGAACCAAACCAAACCCATTACCGTTTCTTTTTCCGCATTTTTATGGTAGGATTTTAAGTTTTAATCAAATACGAGTAAGATATTGATAAAAAAACAATCCCATTCCAAGAACAAAACATATAGGTGATATTATTACGCATATAGTCGGCCCTTTCAGGAGGGATTGAATTAGAACAAGAAAATTGATTCTTCGCAAAAATATTGCAAAAAATGTTAAATACATGACGCATGGCTTTGAATAAACAAAAGTACTAGTACGCTGGAGTTTCTTGGTAAGTGTCATAATCCACTATGTTCCTGCGATTTATACTGACTAGTAATGACAGAATTGAACTTAGTATTCAGAAATTCAGTCGAGTCAATAAGGATCAGGAACATCATTAAGTGTTCATGTTCACAGTATTTTACCCTCTCCCTTCGGAACTAAAACATAAAAACACAACTATCTCCTTAATATGTTGAAGTCAAATTGATATGTCGTGTACAAAAACGATGGTGTATCGTTACATCTTAAAGTAAATAAAGAATATAATGCGACCAATTTCACAGACAATCATCCAACATAATTACAGATAAGGAAACCAGATAGCAGATGCTTTTATCAATCATGCGACAGATGGAAGTCAAATGGAAAATCTACCAACCAAAATTTGGGACCAAGCAATGCCAATTTTTATTAACCAGGTTATTTTCCATAGCTCTATGGATACCACATATCCGCGTGAAATTTTAATCTAATCTTTGTTATATATAAATGCATTCTTCAAAAAGAAAAAAGCAATCTTAAAGTAAAAAAAACTATTTTCAATGTAAGTTAGTCTTTCAGTTGTCGTCTTAAAAGTTTCGTCGTGTAATTGATTATCATGTCAGTCTAACACACTGAAGGTCTCCAGTTCAAACCAAGCCATATCATGTGAATATCTTCTTCTTCTTTTTTTCTTAGGTCTCCGGTTCAAACCTGGGGAATAACCTATAAGGTTGAGGGAGAACAACAAAGCCATATAATTACTCTCATAAATAGGAAAAAAGGGGTATCCGAAACACAATGTTTTTATTTACTCCAAATAAAATTGTTTTCTCCTCCACTAGTAAATAAATGACAGTTATATTCAATGGCAGTTATCTTTAAAGATTTCACGATAAAAGGGTAAACATGCATTAAACATGTGCTCCTGAAATGAGTATAGACCAGGCTAAGCTTCTGATACTTTATCATATAATTGTGCTATAAAGTCTCTATTTGATTGATTCGGTGGTGATTTTCTAATTTGAAAAACATTATGGATGCTAGATTTGGTTTATTAAAATTATTATAAATATCACGGGGAGTTGGATAAAGCTAAAAAAAAATTATGCAATAGCAGTTGGTATATTTTGCTTTTCTCTGATTATCTTTTTTGTTTTGCTTTTTTGTTCCTCTTTACATGTTATTATTGATGATAGCGAGGGAATTACTTCGGTTAAGGGGTGTTACCTCAGTATATAACTTCGGTATACTGGTAATTATGAAGTGGTCGATTACGTTTCTTAAGCCTTTCATCTTCCTTCACCTAAACCATACTCTAACAAACACAAAAGATGGGAAGTTTCATTGTAGAGCATACTCTGGTGCAACTACGCTCGAGTGATCGTTTACAAACAATTCTCTCAGCAAACATGTTGACGAGTTAATGACGTGTCTCTCATCTATCTTCTCGAATTTTCACGAGTGCAGAAAGAAGCTCCACCATGCAAATTTATTGGTGGAAAAATTTGGAAGCAGAAACTTTTATCCTGCGCCCTTAGAAGGTTTAAACATCATGGAGGTGTTGGACACTCTCGTGCCTAAATTAGTTGAATTCATTTAAAAAAAATGTAATTGGATTGATCCATAATGGTGCTATGAACATCATGGTTCATGGAACTTTACCTTTTGGATGCCAACCAAATTACTTGCAGAAGTTTCGCAACAAAGATCCAACGAACAAGGATCATTCGTACAAGGATTGAATTATTTAGGAGGATACATTAATTATATATCCCTAGTTTTGGCACTCGAGAAAATATACCTTTTTACCACAATAAACATACTCCTATCATTTAAAAACCTTATTCATTTAAAAAATAGATTACCTTAATATTCATGTATATAATATTTTTCTTTATTGGAAAATACAAAAAAAAATATATACCACTTCACCGCCACCATTGCCACCACCTATCAACGACCTCCACCACCACTAATATTCCACCATCGGAACACCACCACCACCGCTCAACAACCACCACTACCACCAGTCCATCACCGCCGCCACCACCATTGCCACCAGTCAACCACCGCCACCACCATTGCACCGTCACCTCTATCACCATCGGTTCAACAACCCAATACAAAAAGCAGAAAATAAAAATAATAATATGGTGTCAACAACCGAAATTAATCCCCAAAAAAACATCAGAAGAAAAAAATATGGTGTCAATAACCAAAGTTAATCCTCAAGACAAAAATCTGAAGAAAAAAAAGTAATATGGTGTCGAACCGAAGTTGGCGTCATAGTATGGTGTGAACAACCATAGTTGCGCCAGTGATGTGGGGATCAAGTTTCGACACAATTTGGTGCATTATGTCTTTGCCGACATTTGTTACAAAGCAAGTGTGTTCGCTTGAAAAGAAGTGTCTTTAAGATTCTAATCTGATGGCAACAACACCTTGAGGCATGTGGACATTCTTGTATACAATTGAGAAAATGGTAAATATGTGTGTGTTTTGACGTGACGTTTGTCTCTCCATTCACCAATATCTCCACTCGCAACTTTACTACTGTTCATGTTATTTGTTCCGCAATCACCCGCAAATGCAAGAAGTATTTCGATAAGTGCACCTCGCAAAATTACGATTTTGGTATCTTGGCGTTTTCTACCTTGGGTAAACTCAGCGAAAATACAAAGGTATTTTTGAAGATACTAAAGCATTGTCCAGCTAGCCATGATGCCAGTGTTGCTAGGCTTCCAAACAGTTTCCTATAAAAACACTTTTATTTCAGTAAAGAAACTCGTACCATAATAAAATAATAATAATATTGTGTCAACATCTGAAGTTGGCATCATAATATGGTGTCAACAACCAAAGTTGATCCCAAAAAAAAAAAAAAAAAAAAAAAAAGAAAACGGTATCAACTAACGAAGTTGATTTGCAAAATAAAAATCAGAAAATAAATAAAAAATAATATGGTATCAACAACCAAAGTTGACATAATAATACGTTATCAACAACCGAAGTTGATGCAAAAATCTTCTGTCATCGACCAAAGTTAACACCAAAATCTAATTTCAACAACCGAAATTGATCAAAAAAATCAACAACAATCACCACCACAACAACCACCAACTGCAACATCCAAAAAGTAAGCAGTTCATTGTATACTGACATATACACAGGTAAAACTGACATATACACAGGTGAAAAACTAAACTCGATCAATGCATTTTTTTTTTCAAACTAATTAAAAACCCCAAATCTTAAATATGAATACAGAAAATAGATCTAAATATATACTTCCTCCACCATCGCCACTACCAACATCACCACATCATCATCATTACTCCTTGAGCTTTAAATAGTATCCGAGGAATTGAAGTTAGATTTGAGGAACCTTAAATTAATTTGTGCTTGATCTTACATTCGATATGTTTCAAATAATCCTTTTCCACCATCACCACTGCCACCACCTCATTCGATGTCAGATAGTGATTTGTACCGATCACCAACTGCAATAAAGAGATTAAAACGAGATAGTTACAGATCTATACTTCATGAATCAAGTTAAAAAAATCGATATGAAATCGACGAAATTAGGTTTTCGAAACCTTACAATGAAGTTCTGAAATCGATTTTGAAACCGAAATATAAAGAATCACACTCTCATAGTAGTGGCGGAGGTGACGGAGGTGGTGTTGTTGGTGGCGGTGGAGGCGATCGAGATGATGATGGTGGTGGGAGTGATGCGGATGGTGGTGGTAGGAGAGATGGAGTGTTTTTTCAAGTTCTGTAAATTAAAGAAGAAGTGACGATAATAGAAGGTTAAAAGAGAAATTATAAGTTTCGTGGTTTTATTAAAAATTTCAGTTATTCCATCAGAGGTATTTATGAATTTCGTTATGGGTATTTATGAATGCCCATCATAAATAGGGGAATTTATTCAATTTTCACTTGAAAATATGGATGTACCACGAGTTATTTGAAAACAAGGCGAAAGGAAAAGTATGTATTTATGCCCAGAGACGGACAAAAGAAAGATGTTATCATATTTGAAAATGAAAACCTGATCCTTATAGGATTCAAAAATCGCTCACTATATCAAAACTTTGACTACTGTGTCTTGTAAATTTGACTATTAAATAAGGGAATTTGGTTCCGAGACCCACGGTTGGTTTCAATGGCGTTGCGTGGCCTCATGGATCAGTCCATTTATGGGTTCTCAAAACTAGGAATTACTAGGTAGTCCAGGAAACCCAGTACCGGTTACTCTCTAATCCACCCCTAGAATAAAATTATCCGCTGGTCCAAAAACATGTTTTTGGACCAGAATATTTATTCCCTAGTCCAAAACGTGCGAGTCACACAAGACAAGTTTTTCAAAAGTACCAAAAATACCCTTTCTGCAACTCCACGAACAAATCAAATTCAGTTTCTTTCTATTTTTTCATCTCATATTTGTTTCTCTTTGGTTTTCTCTGCTCCTGCGTTTTGGTTCATCCAGTATCTGGTAGCGTCTTTCAATTAGGTTCATCACATCTATTATCTCGTAAATCATATGTGCTTCGAAATCAGATTCGAACAAGGTATTTATCTCGTAAATCATCTTCCTCTGTTGTTGTTCTTGGAATGTTGATGAATAATTAGGTTTATTCTGATCTGATTTCTATCAGAATAGTTGTCTATGATGTACATTGTTATCTTTCTTTTATGATTTCAGTTTTGTGATGATTTACATTGTTCAATTCAGTTTCCGTTCGATTTAGATTGTGATTTTTGTGTGTTTCAATTAGGTATCTTAAAATCGAATTAGGTTAATCTCAGATTCGATCAAGGTATGTTACTATAATCACCTTTTCTCTGTTGTTGTTCTGTTTTAGTTTCTTTGTAATATGATATAGGTTTTTTTTACTGTATTTTTTGATATAGGTTTGTTTTGTTAGATAGATCGTGTAGTAATTTTGTATTCTCTTTTTGATATAGCTGCAGTTCTTCTATTTATAGAAGATGAAACTCAAAACATATTGATATGTTGTAAAATATATTCTACATGTTACATACCAATACGTACTGCATATAGCCTGCAAATATATCTTACTAAAATATAGTAGATGCCAATACATATCAATATGTATAACGTATAGGAATTCAGAGACTTAGTTATTCTACATGTTACATACCAATACGTACTACATATAGCCTGCGCTCTTAGTATGTATCGTGCAGTACAGTAGATTCCAATACATATCAATATGTATAACTTATATCCATTCAGATACTTAGTTAATTTTTTGATCATTTAGAGGGTTAACATGTCTGACGTTGCTCCCAAATCAGACTTCTCCATCTATTCTCATGTATACCATAAGCAATATCATTTTGCATATGAGGTTACATCGTTTTCAACTTTAGATGATTTGAAATTTTGCATATGTAATATGTGGAGCTGGTTGACTCACCGACAGTATGAACTTTGCATGCAATCTTATCCGACAGTATGAACTTTATGAAGAATGATTTTGTGTCAGGCATGTATTTCAGTCAGATACATATTAATGTCTTAATTAAGTAAGTTTGATACAATACAATGTACTTTTAAGCAAGTAGTGTTCTGATTTCTCTTTTTCTTTTATCACAGGCTTTAACGTGCAGCAGAATGTTATATCGATGATGTTGCCAGATTCTTTTCCACAATTCTTTCCTCTAGCCCTTGTTCTATTCTACCGTTTTTCTTTTTGATTTTGTCAGTACCAACTGAATTTTGTTAATAAGCATTTCATTTACAGTACTTACATTACAAGTGTACTGAAAATACTGTTTTTGTTGTTTCTTAGAACATCTTTTGGTTTTTGAAACATTATAAGTCTATCAAAATGTAGTTATTGTAGTTATTTTCGAATAATGAAATATGTTGTTAAGTCTATCAAAATGTCAGTATCTATCACCAGTAGTGAAGTATTTACATACTGAAGTATTTTCTGGTTATGCATCAGTTTTTTTTAGATGCATAATACATTATGCATTATTTTTGTTTTAGCTGCATAACGTCTTATGCATTACTTTTTTTCACTTTTCTGGTTGTGCGTCAGTTTTTTTTAGATGCATAAGACATTATGCATTATTTTGTTTTAGCTGCATAATGTCTTATGCATTACTCTTCTCACTTTTCTGGTTATGCATCAGTTTTTTTTAGATGCATAAGACATTATGCATTAAAAAAAAATTTGCTGCATAATGTCTTATGCATTACTTTTCTCACTTTTTCTGGTTATGCATCAGCTTTTTTAGATGCATAAGACATTATGCATTATTTTGTTTTAGCTGCATATTGTCTTATGCATTACTTTTTTCACTTTTCTGATTTATGGATTTTTATGCACGTGCATAATGTCTTCTGCATCATTTTGTTTAGTGCATAAGACATTATGCATTATTTTGTTTTAGCTGCATAATGTCTTATGCATTACTTTTTTTTCACTTTTCTGGTTATGCATCAGTTTTTTTTAGATGCATAATACATTATGCATTATTTTTTTTTTAGCTGCATAATGTCTTATGCATTACTTTTTTTCACTTTTCTGGTTATGCATCAGTTTTTTTTAGATGCATAAGACATTATGCATTATTTTGTTTTAGCTGCATAATGTCTTATGCATTACTTTTCTCACTTTTCTGGTTATGCATCAGTTTTTTTCAGATGCATAAGACATTATGCATTATTTTGTTTTAGCTGCATATTGTCTTATGCATTACTTTTTTCACTTTTCTGATTTATGGATTTTTATGCACGTGCATAATGTCTTCTGCATCATTTTGTTTAGTGCATAAGACATTATGCCATTATTATTTCTGCATAAAACATTATGCATTATTTTTGTTTTAGCTGTATAATGTCTTATGCATTACTTTTTTCATTTTTCTGGTTATGCATCAGTTTTTTTTAGATGCATAAGACATTATGCATTATTTTTTCTTTTAGCTGCATAATGTCTTATGCATTACTTTTTTTCACTTTTCTGGTTATGCATCAGTTTTTTTTAGATGCATAAGACATTATGCATTATTTTGTTTTAGCTGCATAATGTCTTATGCATTACTTTTCTCACTTTTCTAGTTATGCATCAGTTTTTTTTAGATGCATAAGACATTATGCATTATTTTGTTTTAGCTGCATAAGACATTATGCATTATTTTATTTTATTTTGTTCCCCTTTGCTGGTGGTGAAGGAGTAACAGCCTTTGTCACTTTTTTTTCCTTTTGCTTTAGTAGTTGCCGCTGCTGTTTTTCTTTTTCTTTTTGCTTCAGGAGCATCATCTGCTTTCTTTCCCTTGGTTTTTGCTGTTTTTGTAAACCAAAAGTTTTGTACACATTACATATCAGTATGGTACAACATATAACTTGTAAAAATGAAGTACAAATTGCAGACAACATATTGATATGTAGTACACATATAAATTGACATACTAAATTTTATTATGTATTAGTTAAACAACAATACATTTCAATATGTAACAGTACATATTTTAGGTTTTGGGAATATTGCATGTCAATATGAAATACATATTAGGCTTTGTTTTTGATTTGATTTACTTTTTTCCTGAGGAACCTTACTCATATAACTTGTCAAAATGAAGTACAAATTGCAGACTACATATCAAAAAGTTTTGTACACATTACATATCAGTATGGTACAACATATAACTTGTCAAAATGAAGTACAAATTGCAGACAACATATTGATATGTAGTACACATATAAATTGACATACTAAATTTTAGTATGTATTAGTTAAACAACACTACATTTCAATATGTAACAGTACATATTTTAGGTTTTGGGAATATTGCATGTCAATATGAAGTACATATTTGGCTTTGTTTTTGATTTGATTTACCTTTTTCCTGAGGAACCTTACTCATACTTCTTGTTGTTGGAGATTTAGCAGTAGGGGAGGTTCATGTTGGTGAATCATCGGTAGACTTCCTTCTTCTTTTCACTGGTGTACGAGATTTAGCAGTAGGGGAGGTTTCTGTTGCTGAATCATCAACAGATTTGCTTCTTCTTTTCAATGATGTAGGAGATTTAGCAGTAGGGGAGGTTCCTGTTGGTAAATCATCGGTAGACTTCCTTTTTCTTTTCACTGGTGTACGAGATTTAGCAGTATGGGAGGTTTCTGTTGCTGAATCATCGACAGATTTGCTTCTTCTTTTCAATAGTGTAGGAGATTTATAAGTAGGGGACGCTTCTGTTGGTGAATCATCGTCAGATTTCTTTCTTCTTTTCACTGGTGATGGAGATACTTCAGTAATTTCTTCTGTAATCGTCCTCTTAATTTTTCTACTTGTACCCATTTCTTCTTCAATTGAATTTAATGAAAATTAGGTCAGATGCTGAAAGAAGAAGCAGTTTCTGTTTCTGATAATGGTGATTTTTCGATCTTTTTCTGATAATGGTGATTAATTGAGTTAGGTTGCAGAAGAGAGACGGGAGCAGTTTTCTGAATGTGAAGAAAGACGAAGCAGTTTGCGTTTTTCAATTGAGAGTTAGGTTGCATAAGAGATAGAGAATGCAACTGGAAAAAAAAAATGAAAAGAAAACGGACAGAAACTGTACACATCACGTGGTCCAGGGAATATAGGTAAAATAACATGTTTTTAAACTTTATTGGACTAGCCATTAATTGTTATATCCCGCTGGACCAGCCAGTAATCCGGGTCGGGTTTTCTGGACTAAATAGTAAAGATCTCTTCTCAAAACGTAAACTACAAAAGGATGAGTTCAAAAATCAATTCGGCAAAACAGTTGACTCAACACAATTGAATGGTCGTTTACATAACCAAATAGTTTTTTGTTTTCCTCATATGAGTCTATGACTCACCCGGTTTTTAAGGTTAGATTTTAATATTAAATCAAAAACGGAAAATGGGTCATTTGTCCAAATATTTTTAAATCACGGTTCAAATGGACGAGTTAAAAATAGTTTGGGTGAAATGGCCAAAAAAAAATAGCAAGGATGAAACTGGATTCATCCTAGCTTAAATTTAAAAAATAGCAAGGATGAAACTGGATATATCCTGTGTAAAAAATTAAAAATAAGAAAAAATATTTGAAAATGGGCACGATGAAACTGGTTACATCCTGCCTATTTTTACATTTTTGTCAATTTATACAGTATCAAAATCTAACTGTCCATTTCACCCGCGAATTGTTGATTTTGGTTTTTTTAACCAATTTTGTGAATCAAAAACTGATCAAATATCTTAAAATTTTGAAGGTATCAAATATAAGAAATCTTCTGAGTTCAATAGTGAATAATCCTGGATGGTGGCATTTTTTTTTTGTTTCGATGAACAAGAATTCCAAATTAACTTGCGTTTTGAATCATACCATTTAGCATATGTTCTATAGTATTAAACTTTTCACCATTTTATGAAGGTTTTCGTGATCAAGTTGTATTGTTGCTCCTTTTAAAGTGAATCCTATTGTTGGGGCTTGAAAAGTCATGGTCTTTTGGGGGCTGTCAAGGGCTGCCAAATAGTCCCCATCAAATATTTATATAAATGACTAATATGACCCCTCACTGATTTTACATAATAAACTTGATTAATGTCACTAATTAATCATGATTAGCTAATTAATCAACACTAATTCATTTCCTTAAGTTAAGTGTTGAAGTTGAAAATCAAAACAAAAAAAAAAACAGAAGAACAAGAAGATTGGGGAAAAAAATGAAAATCAGTGATTCGAGCAAAAATTTTGATGTAGGTGAACCCTCATCTTCAAAATACGATAACATATTAATACCCATCAACAACGATCTGTTCTTTTTTGATTTTTCACAAAATCATGAAATTTCTTCTCAAACTCAAAATAACCCTTATGAACCTTACTTTGATTTCGAAGGACCAACCCAAGAAGAAAAAGAAATCGAAGAAACAATTGCTCAAGATTACCAAGTATACCTCTATTCTAACTCTTATTTCAGTTTTGAAGCTCGGAGTTTCGATTTTTCCCTTCCGAAAACCCTAGGTTTCCAGCCGCAAGGTACAATCACGGCTGGGAAACCATGAACTCCTGGTCGTTATTGATTTATACGGATCACAGTTCATGAACTCCCAGCCATTATGAAACCTGACGGATGGAACGATGAAAAGTTCCTGGCTGTAACTTGTCAATTACGGCCAGGTAGTTTCTACGTGCATGGGAAGCATTTAATACTATCGGCGGCGGTTAGGTTTCCTGTCCGAAAATATTAAATGCTCTTTAATGCTAGCGGCGGCGCCGGTTGGGTTACCCAGCCGTAACTAGTTTTACGGCTCGTTTTTTAGGTCGTAAGCTGACTCCTCCAGTTACAGGAAAAATATACGTCTTGGAATTCCTGGTCTTAAATGTTTTACGGTTAGGAATAATACTTTTCGACCCAGCAATATCTTTAATAACTGGTGGAATATCACTTGTCGACCCAGCCGTGTACGCTTTGACGGCTGGAATATCACTTGTCGACCCAGCCGTATACGCTTTGATGGCTGGAATATCACTCTTGAACCCAGCCGTTTCTATGTGTTTAAATATTTTTTGTGAATAATTATGTGACATATGTCATTTTATTATAGATTGTACCGTACATTCCGGTGGAAGATCAAGAAGTGGTTATGGAAGATCAATAGGTGGTTATTGGAGAGCAAGAGGTGGTTATGGAAGATCAACCCCCACCTGTGCAAGTTTCCGAGGACACAAATGCTCACTATGTAAACAACTATGAGTGGAAAGATAAGAAAGATGCAAAGTTGTGGGCTCGATCACAAGGGTTGCAAAAGATGTGCATCATAGTCCAGAATAAACAAGTTACAGACAAGAGCTTTCAAATGGTTTGCGAGTGTAGTGGAAAGTATGAGAGCCATTGGAAAAAGGGTAGTGAGTATAAACCAAAAACCGCAAGGAAGAAGGGAGTATATAATACGAAGAAGACCGGATGCTGTTTTAAGATTAAGTTTAAATTTAACGACGACAAGAAAATGTGGTATATGGAAAAAGTCGTCTCGGGTTATCATAATCATCTTATTACGGAAAATTTGATCAACCATCCTTATTCGGCAAGGCTCAACCCTTTAGAAAAGGATTTAGTACGCGTGTTGAGTAAAAGACGCACAAGACCCATTGATATTCTTAGTCGCGTCAAGGTGTTAAATCCTCAAAACTCATCCTCATTGGAAACTATCTATAACGAAAGAGAAAAATTTAGAAAAGAATCATGGGAAGAGAGAGTGCTTATGCAACAATTATTGTTTTTGTTTGAGGTTGGGAACAACTAATATGGTCTGAATTTCAAGATGATTGGGAACAACTAATATAGTCGCTTACTGAACCATTATATTTGCAAAGGGAGCGTTTTTTAATGGAAAAATGGTCTACCTTCCCGGATATTATAACATATTTGAAGAACGAGTTATTGGATCCCCACAAATAAAAGTTTGTTAGTGCATGGGTAAACGTTATAGACATTATGACAATCAAGCCACAAGCACGGTGGAGTCGGCTCACTATCGGTTCAAGACTAAGTTAAATGGTTGTGATGGTGGATTCGTTGTTGTTTTTGAAGCTATGGTTGAGTATTTCAAGCGTGATCTCGATAGAATTAAAGGGGATTTTGAAAAGAGCCGATCTAGACTCGTTACCGACTACCGGGATAGCCCTTGGCTCAGTGGAATAAGTTTATATGTTTCTCAATGGGCAATCCTAAAAATGATAACGGAAGTGGAGGCTTGGGAGGAACACAACTTTCCACCGGGAATGACATGTAATTGTCCAATTAAGTCGGCTTTGGGGCTCCCATGTAGGCATGCAATAGCAAATTATCCCACAAGGATGATTCCGATTGAAGATATAGATCCATTTTGGCAACAACTAACATTTAAAGATCCATCACCAAATCAAGGTCTTGGGGAAGTGTTTTGCGACACGGAGGTACACAAGGAACTTTTTGATAAGTATGCTTCTTTACTACCGGCGCAAAGACAACTTTGGTTGTATGAATTGCGGAGATTCAACCGTCCAGAGACTAGACAAGATATTTTAGAACCTCAGAAGGGGCAGGGTAAGGGTAGGCCTTCGAAAAAAACAACAAAGAAACAAGAAAGGGAAGAAGCTAAGAGAAAGGTTCAAGAAGTTCCACAATTGACTCCTTTAATGCGAAGAGATCCTTGTGCTTATGAGAAGTTGAACGAATTGTACAAAATTAAAAGAAAGGAAATGGAAAAAGGTGGACCAAGCGGAGCTAGTGAAATGAAGGGAAAACGCCGCAAGAAGAATGTGGTTGTTGCATCAAGTTCAAAAAGAAAAGTTGATAGTGGAGTCAAAATTAAAGACTCGGTTGTTCCATCCCAACAAGGTTCAACAACCAAAGAAGCTAGTAATGTCCATAGAAAAGTTGGTGGTGCGGTTGGTATTAAGCAATTAGCGAGAATCCGAGGTAATGATGTCAAAGGAAAAGCACCAATGGTCGAACCATCGCGAATCACCCCACAAAGATTTGTTAGTAACCTCGATGGTGAGAAAAAAACGGTCTTCTTGGATGTAGGTCCGATGATATCACCCCCTATAGATGAGGAAGGTAATTATATCCGACCTACTTACACGATATACAAAAATTACGTGCACTTTTACCACATTTTATTCATAACTACGTCAAGTCCACCGACAATGTTGAGGGCGACGGAAATTGTGGTTACCATGTGTTTGTAGATCAACTTGGACCTTTTGAGCAGGCAAAAGATTGGGGTGACGACTGATGAGTGCCAAATATTGTATATATTTATCCCTTTTTGTTGGCATTTAACTCATCTTTTGTGCAGTAATTCTACATTTTATCCCATATTCTGTATTTT